>NC_133654.1:218341213-218685002 GCF_009905375.1 Apium graveolens
GCTGGAACAAGGTGAGTAAATGCCTCAGCATCAAGGGAGGTGGATTCTATAACATCTTGAGGTTGCTGAGATAGTCCCTCCCTGTCTGCATCCTGGATATTCATTAACTCACTTGCAATGACATCCATCCTTATAGCTCCTGTACCTGCATTTCTCTCGTGTTCTCTCTTTTGTTGCATCAAGGTCTCACCTTGGTTCCCCACTCTCACACCCTCACCTTCACCATCTAAGGTGGGACTCCTCTCACTCTCTTTTTCCAATTTTGAAGAATTGGATTGCTTATTTTCACCCTTTTCCTCTCCTTTTTCCTGGGAACAACCCAGACTCTCACTCATAACACTCTTTTTCCTCAATCCTAAGAGTGACTATACTACCACTAAGTCTTCTGCACTTGAGATAATTGATGAAATTTGAAGCTGTGCAGAGACACTCGACAGATAAGGAATATCCGTCGGGTTAGCAGTTTGACTATCCGACGGAATACTATCCGACGGAATACTGCTGTTAAGCTTATCCGTCGGGATACAATCACTACTCGACAGATGAACAATATCCATCGAGAGAGTAAGAATAAATGAGTTTGGAGTGGAAACTATTGTGGACTCTGTGCAGATTGATGACAATTTAGGCACAGATGTCTCAATAGTTCCTGAAAAAATTAGCAAGTGAGCCAACAAATCATCTAAAAGATGATGCTCACTTGCACTAGATTTTGGCTTCCCCAACAGAGTTAAAGAAGGGGAATCAGGAATTGATATGTTTATCATATCCACATCCAGAGAGTTTGTGGGAGAATTTGGTGTTTGGGGTGCTTCTATAACTATAGATTTTTGCAGTGACTCCATATTTATTGGAGCCACATCAAATTGAATTTAAGAAGGTGTAGTGACTGTGTCTTTAGCATCAGTTTGCATAGTGTGTGAACCCTGTGCATCCCCAAAGGTTTTTGATTTCTTCTTTGTGGCATAAGTTTGGGGTGAGCTAGTGTCCCTTACCCTTTTGGCTTGTGCTCTTGGCTGAGAGCTTTGTTCAATAGCCACATCCTTTTGGGAGGATGCAACTAGAGATGAACTTTTGTCCTTTTTAAGCACTGCAGTTTGTTGGGAAACTGCAGTGTGGCTAGGATGGGAAACACTCACCTCTCTAACCTTATCCTTAGGGTTTCTTTTATGTTCATCCTGTCCCTCACCTACCTTACCCACCTTCACACTCCCCTGTTTGGGTTTGGTGGATTTTACAACTAGCATCTTTTGAGAGATACCAGAGGGGGATTTCTTTGATTTGGATTTTGAAATTTTTAATGGTTTAGTAACTTGGGTAAGCAACTGTTGGGTCATTGACACATTTGCCATAGCTACACTGGAATTCAAAGAAATCTGTGAGGTTGGAAGAGTAGGGACAAATGAACTTACCTCACTTACCTGAGGTGCTTCCATTACAGGGAAATAGAAGAGTGGCACCTCCTTGTGATGGTTTTCCTTGTTTAAATCTGCAATAATTCTTCTCTCTTGAACCCAACAATCTAATTTGTTGTTTGGGTTCTCAAGCACAATTTCCTCAGAGAGGTGGTTAGCTAGCATCATGAAAAATCTAGCATAGTAAACATTTTTACCCCTCTTGTTTAACTCCCCTAATTTAAACCCCAACTCAAACAAAACAAGATCAATAAAATTAAAGAACTAATCTGTAACTAGCATGTAAAGCATGTTAAGCATAGAAATATTGAAAGAATCAAAATGACTGATTTTACCAGAAAAGACCTTGGTAACTACATCACACATGAAACTCCATTCTTTCCTAAGACCCATCCTCCTAATATCACTTAACTTAGAAGTAGAGAGTGCATAGTTCATGAAATTAAGCATATTAACAATATCAGTATCTGTGTGTGGTGAGGTCAAAGTATTATCAGGAATTTTGAAACATGCTTTAATAACATCACTATTGATACAGAATTCCTTACCTTTAATAGAGAGTGTGATGGTCTTATCAGTAGAGTTGTATGTAGCAGTCATCCACATCTCTTCAACAACCTCACAGAAGATGGTGGGTGATTCTAGCATTGCATAGCTGAGTTTGCAGTTCTTCACAAAATCCATCATTTTGTGGTAGTCACTTGAATGTTGAATCCCCTTGTTTACTAGAGCCGTGAAGTTGTTTTTCTCATAGATGTATCCAGTTTGTGACATGATCTTGACTACTGGTGCCATTGTTAGAGAGTGGAAATTGCAGAGATAGAGATGGTAGTTGCTTTAGAGAAAGAGAGAATTTAGAGCAGATAATTTGAGAATGATAAATGAAAAGCAATGAAAATGAATTATGCTTTTATACTGTCTCAAAAATAACTGTTAAAAATAATAAAGTGAAATAAAGTAACCAATAAGAATTTCCCAAACTAGCCGTTTAAAAAAACTGTAAAAATTCCCCCAATTATCCGTCGTGTTATGCTTACAAACTGTAAGTATACTCGATGGATAATGTTCAGGAAATTAACGGCTAAGATTCAGACAATTCGACGGATGAGGATAAATCAGTTATCCGTCGAGTTATAAAATATTCCAGAAAAATAATTGATTTTATTATCAAATAGTATTTCGACGGATGATCAAACTTGATGGATAAAGATCATCCGTCGAGATGTAAATTTTGACTTAGCCAAAATTCCATCCGAGACTGAAAAATCAATTAAATTTCAGGCTGCAATACAACTTGCAAATTATCTAAAATGATATAAGAATAATTCAGCATACCTAACTCACTTACCAACCTTGAAAAGGTGGATTCATCCAGTGGCTTGGTGAATATATCTGCAAGCTGCTTTTCACTTGGAACAAAATGTAGTTCCACAGTACCATTCATTACATGTTCCCTTATAAAGTGGTACTTGATGTCTATGTGCTTTGTCCTTGAATGTTGTACTGGATTTTCAGTGATGGCAATTGCACTTATATTATCACAGAAAATGGGAATACCTTCAACTTGCAAACCATAGTCTGGCAGTTGGTTTTTTATCCACAAAATCTGTGCACAGCAACTGCCAGCAGCAATATATTCAGCTTCAGCTATAGAAGTAGAGGCTGAATTTTGCTTTTTACTGAACCAGGACACAAGCTTGTTTCCTAGAAATTGACAGGTTCCTGTTATACTTTTTCTATCAATTCTACAACCTGCATAATCTGCATCTGAATAACCAGTTAGATCAAAACCAGAATCTCTAGGGTACCAATTGCCAAGTTTTAGTGTTCCCTTGAGATATCTGAAAATTCTCTTAATAGCTACTAATTGAGATTCTCTAGGATCAACCTGAAATTTAGTACATAAACATGTAGCAAATATTATATCTGGCCTACTAGCTGCTAAGTACAGAAGTTAGCCAACCATGCCCCTATAACTTGAAATATCCACAGACTTTTCAGTAGTGTTTAATTCAAGTTTAGTTGCAGTGGCCATGGGAGTTTTTGCAGATGTGCAAGCCACTAGATCAAACTTCTTTAAAAGATCATAAATATATTTAGTTTGACTAATGAATATTCCATCACTAACTTGCTTAACTTGCAAACCAAGAAAGTAAGTTAGTTCTCCCATCATACTCATTTCATACTTACTTTACATCAATTTGGCAAACTTTTTACAAAGTTTTTCATCTGTAGAGCCAAAAATAATGTCATCTACATAAATTTAAACAATTATACTATAGCCATTAACATTTCTAAAGAAAAGAGTTTTGTCTACAGTACCTCTAGTGAAGTAATTCTCTAAAAGAAACTTTGACAAAGTGTCATACCAGGCTCTAGGTGCTTGCTTCAGTCCATAAAGTGCTTTCAAAAGATAGTACACATATTATGGAAAGTTTGGATCTTCAAAACCAGGAGGTTGACTGACATAGACTTCCTCCTCCAAATCTCCATTTAGAAAGGCACTTTTGACATCTATTTGATAGACTTTGAAATTGGCATGGGCTGCATAGGCTAGAAGATTCTAATGGCTTCAAGTCTTGCAACATGAGCAAATGTTTCATCAAAATCTATTCCTTCTTGTTGACAATAACCCTTAGAACCAATCTAGCTTTGTTCCTGAATACTATGCCATTTTTATCCATCTTGTTTCTGAATACCCATTTGGTGTCTATTGGATTCTTTCCTTTAGGCTTGGGTACCAGCTTCCATACCTTATTCCTCTCAAATTGGTTTAGCTCCTCCTGCATAGCTAAAATCCAATCAGGATCCAACAAAGCTTCTTCTACCTTCTTTGGTTCTTCCTTAGAAAGAAATCTGCTGTATAGACATTCTTCTTGAGTTGCTCTTCTTGTTTGAACTCCAGAAGATACATCACCAATGATGAGCTCAAAGGGGTGATCCTTTGTCCATTTCCTTTGTTGAGGTAGATTAGCTCTATATGAAGAGGCCTCATTGTTTTCTTGATGTGTGATTAGGTTTTGATTATTAGAAACTCCCCCTAAGTTAATGGATCTTTGATTTGAGAAAGGGGAGCTTTCTATAAGTGATCTATTCTGACTCCCAGCTTTTTTTGATGACCCGACGGATGGTGAATTTTGAGTACCGATGGATGAGGCTGGTTGTCTCCCGACGGATAAGGCAGATTGTCTCCCGACGGATGAAGCATTATGCAACTCGACAGATGTTGAATTTTTCTGCATTATCCTTTCGTACTGTTTCTTGATCACTTTCATCATCACTGTCATCACTAACCATCTCCACATTGTCAAATTTGAGGCTTTCATGGTAATCTCCATCTTGCAGCCCTTCAATCTTTTTATCATCAAACACAACATGTATTGATTCCACGACAATGTTGGTTATTAGATTGTAGACTCTATATGCTTTACCAACAGCATATCCAACAAAAATTCCTTCATCTGCTTTAGCATCAAACTTCCCATTCTGATCAGTTTGATTTCTCAAGATATAATATTTGCAGCCAAAGACATGAAGAAAATTTAGAGTTGGCTTCTTGTTCTTGAACAATTGATAGGGAGTCATGCATTTAGCTTGATTAACCAGAGAAATATTCTGAGTGTAGCATGCAGTATTTACAGCTTCAGCCCAGAAATATGTTGGTAACTTAGACTCTTCAAGCATTGTCCTGACAGCTTCAATAAGTGATCTGTTCTTCCTTTCTACTACTCCATTTTGTTGTGGAGTTCTTGCTGCTGAAAACTCATGCAAAATCCCATTTTCTTCATAAAATGCTCTCATGATAGAGTTCTTGAACTCAGTTCCATTGTCACTCCTGATTCTTCTAACTTTGAAATCAGGATGATTATTGACTTTCCTTATGTAATTGATGATGATTTCACTATCCTCATCTTTAGACTTTAGGAAATATGTCCAAGAGAACTTTGAGAAATCATCTACAATTACTAGGAAAAATCGTTTCCTTGAGATGGACAACATATTGACTGGTCCAAACAAATCCATGTGTAGCAGTTGCAAAGGTTCTTTAATTGTTGAATCAAGATTCTTTCTGAATGATGCTTTAATTTGCTTTCCCTTTTGACAAGCATCACACTGTCCATCCTTTGAAAACTCCACTTGAGAATACCTCTAACCAGTTTTATCTTTACTAGTTCATTCATGGTCTTGAAGTTTAGATGGGATAGCTTCTTGTGCCATAACCAACTTTCATCCTGACTTGCTTTGCTGAGAAGACAAGTAACAGATTCTGCATTTGATGAGTTGAAGTCAGCTAGGTACACATTTCCTTTTCTCACACTAGTGAGAACCACTTTATTGCTCCTCTTGTTAGTCACAACACAGGCTTCTGAGTTGGAAAGTTACTGAATTGCCTTTATCACAAAGCTGGCTGATACTCAACAAATTATGCTTGAGACCATCCACTAAGGCAACCTCCTCAATGATGACATTGTCTTTTGAAATCAAGCCATATCCCACAGTATAACCCTTGCTGTCATCTCCAAAAGTAATACTTGGGCCAACTCTCTCCTTGAACTCTGTGAGCATGGTAGAATCACCAGTCATGTATCTTGAACAACCACTATCCAAGTACCATAGATTCTTTCTATTTCCCTGCACACATCAAAATCAAATCAAGTTAATTTTGGTACCCAAGTTTCCTTGGGTCCTGCCTTGTTAGCTTTCTTTTTCTGTTTCTTAGGTTTGATCTCATTTGACTTGGGGATATCAGATTCATCCTTAGTCATTTGAGTTGGACCTTTGAAACCATTCATTACAGCAGAATTATCATGCATATTTTGATTAACAGGGAATGGCATGCTATTAGTAAACATGTTATTCCAGTAAGGCATTCTAAATGGCATTTGTGGCATACTAAATGCAACATAAAAAGGATTAGGTGTAAATGGCATATTCACAAACTGTGCATTCATATTCTGTGTAGACATAGCATTCATAGGCATAAGAGGCATGGAATGCATGTTGGGAAAATGAGGTGGCACAGATATGGAAGTAGGCATGGAAGTTTTGCAATTAATAGATAAATGATTTACACTACCACATTTGACACATATTTTTCTTGGAGCATATTTATCAGGTGTGTTGTTGTTATGCTTGTTAATTCCTACTTTACCATTTCTATTATTTTTCCTTTTAGCCTCTGTTTTAACCTCAATCTTTTCCAGTCTGTCACTCAATTGCTTGACAGTCATATGACCAACATTAGCCTTTTTCTCCTTCTTCACTTGACTGGATTCTCCTGGAACAAAATTCTTGGAAACTGATCCATATTTCTCATTTAACTTGACAAGTTTGGCTTTACTCACAGGCTTCCTCACAGTCGACGGATGATGATTTATATCACTCGACGGATAACCTTTTTTGTTATCCGACGGATGACCCTCATCATCCGTCGAGTCTACATCTGTTAGCAATCCTTCCACCAAATTGGATTCCAGCTTCTCCTTATTCTTCTTCCAGGCTGCATCACAAAAGGACACAATACCTTGAACTTTGGTGATTTGAGCATGAACATCTCTAGATGTTTTCCATGCCTTAATCACCTCATATTCTTATTCAAGCTGCTTCTTCAAGATCTCTTCTTTCTTCAAGGGCTCAGTTAATTAATCCTTAGCAGTTTTACACTCAATTCTTAATTTTTCAAATTCAATGAATTGAGACTCTAGCACATTATTTCTCTCACTTAAGAACAAATTATTTTATCTGATTTTAGCATTTTCCTTAGTAAGAGACTTAAGTGTAACACACAAATGATATAGTTCTGTAGACATGTCATTTATTGCATCATTACACTCAGCTTTAGATAAATGTGCAAGGTTAGTGGTGATTACCTGATTGCTTAAAGAACTTGTCTCTGTTTCATCAGACTTGGCCATTAGGGCTAGATTGACATAGCTGACATCCTCATCCTCATCCAGACCATCTGCTGCCCAGTCATTCTCTTGTGTAATGAAAGCTCTTTCCTTTTGTTTGAGTAACTCAAAGTATTTCTGTTTATAATCCACAGGCTCAAACTTCTTTTTGTTGAATTCTGACTTTCTACACTCACTGGCAAAGTGCCCTGCCAAGCCACATTTGAAACATCTGAATTTTGATTTATCCACCATGTTTCTATTTGGCTTGGCTGCTCCAAAGTTCTTCTTGAACTTGAGCTTGGCAAATCTTCTGGAAAGAAATGCTAGATGTTCATCAATATCTTTCATGTCATCTTGCTCAAAGAATCTTCATTTTCTGCTACCAGCCCCTTGCCCTTGTTTTCACAGACCTTTGAAGTTGATTCAACAACTTCCATCTTCATCTCCTTCTCTTTTTCTAACTCAACAACTAGTGCAATGGATCCTCCTTTCTTCTTTCCTCTCTCCATCCTCTCATCTTGCTCTATTTCAAGCTCATAAGTTTTCAAGATGCCATACACTCTCTCCAAAGTAAACTCTTTGTAATCTTGAGAGTTTCTCAATGAGATTGTCATAGGTTTCCATTCCTTTGGAAGAGATCTAAGGAACTTAAGATTGGAGTCTTTTGTCTGATAGACCCTTCCATGCAACTTCAGAGCATTTAGTAGTTTTTGAAACCTACTAAAGATGTCAGTGAGAGACTCACTTTCTTCACTATGAAAATGCTCATATTGCTGAATAAGTAGCTGCATCTTATTTTCCCTTACTTGCTCAGTGCCATCACAGATAATCTGTATAGTATCCCAAACTTCTTTGGAAGTTTTGCAATTTATGATGTTGTCAAACATGTCACCATCAACTCCATTGAATAGGATATTCATGGCCTTCTTATCTTTCCTGACTTGTTCAATATCAGGATCAGACCATTCATGCCTTGGCTTCAGGACAGATGGCTCATTTCCAGTTGCAGCTCTCATTGGTACATGAGGGCCTCTTTCTATGTAATCTACATAGGCCTTATCTTGAGAAAGTAAATGAAGATGCATCTTTACCTTCCAATGATGGTAATTATCTTTATTTAGAAAAGGAATCTTGACTCCAACATCCTTCTTGTTCATCTTCCTGTTTTGTTGTGATCTTTAAACTCTTTGTTTATCAAAAGCTTGCTCTGATACCAATTGTTAGTCCCTAACAATGAAACAAGAATTACAGAAGGGGGGTTGAATGGAATTCTTGAAATTTTTTCTTGGTTTTAAAAGTGTTCTAACTTAAAAATATATATCTATGTGAATTGATTTGCAAAGTGCGGAATAGTAACTTGGAATGAATCAAAACACAAGTAATTAAAAACACAAGTCTTTAAAAACTTTCTGGTGGATATGAATGTATCCACCAGAGATATATAATATATCAAGAGAACTCTGTGTAGCAAGATTTGCTCACAGCTGCTTACAAATATGAACAACTAAGTTTGCAGAGAAATGCTAAGAATACAACTTACAAATGTTTCTCTCAGAAATTCTTGCTTAGTGTTCTTGTTGTTCTACTTGCTACTTCTTGGTTTATATATTACCAAGATTACAAAGTAATAAAACAAGATAATAAAACAAAACTTATCAAGTCTAATACTATGCTGCTTCATTACTCTATTCCAGCATCTTTGAATATCTTCATAATAGCATGGAAATCGCAATGCTTCTTTGTTCTCTGAAACCCAGTTGAATAGGCTTCCACATTCCATTTGCATTCACTCGACGCATGTGACTGTTTTGTCACTGTCAACAGATGTTTGAATTCTTTATTCGTCGGGTTCATGATCATCCGTCGGGTTGTCTTGTTGATCATCCGTCGAGTGGCATTGTTATTTATCTGTCGGGTAGCAATCTGGCACTTGACTTCATTTCATTTATACAGAATTACAAGACATCATCTATGTACAATTAATCAACCTATTCTGAATATCTAATTAAAGTCAACATGACTTGAGTGCTACTATAGAATCTAAACAAGGTGTATGCAGAAATGTGCTACAGACTCATTATTATATAAGCTACTCACTCGATGGATAATTGATCATCATCCGTCGGGACTATATTGTATCATCCGTCGGGACTATATTCCTTATCCGTCGAGTGCTACATATTTCACTAAGTAAAATCTACTAAGGTGTTTTGTTAATGAAATCATCAAGTTCACAACATATCCACAACAGATCTTTCTTTACTAGCTCATTTATGTTGTTGAAATTTAAATGAGAGAGTCTCTTGTGCCAATTCCAGCTTTCTTCAATTGATGCTCTACCTAACAGACATATTGCAGAACCATCAGAATTTGTTGAAAGTCTGGCTTCATATATGTTACCATGTCTGTAACCTTTCAGAACCACTTTGCCTATAGAATTACTTACAACTTTACAGTGTTCTTCAAAGAAATCCACATGATAACTTTTGTCACAGATTTGACTCACACTTAGCAGATTGTGTTTAAGTCCTAAGATAAGAGCTATTATTTCAATGATGACATTCCCAAGATTGATATTGCCATATCCCAGAGTTTTTCCCATATTGCCATCTCCATAAGAAACTCCTGGGCCAACTTTCTCCTGTTGCCCTGCAATCACAAACACCACTATTGGTTAGTTTTAAGGACCCAGACTTGCTTGGATCCTTTGGCCTTTTTAAGTTTGTTAGCATTTGCAGCAGATTTAGTTTCAGAGTTTGTGCTAACATGCTATTTTTCAGATTCAGACTTTACACTAAGAAAATTACACTAACTTTCTTTAAAGAAGGTTTTATTTGATAATAATCATAGTACAAACTATGATATTCCTTATAAGTATAAATGGAATGCCATAAACTACCACAATGAAAACAAGGATTTTGTGGTTTAAACCTAACATACTGACTCTTAACTCCTGATATAGGAGGTAAAGAGTTTATATCTTTATTTTTCCTGCAAAAAGAAGCAAGATGGTTAGAGTTTCCACAATTATAATATTTCTTTCTAGGAGCATTAGGAACAGGCATATACTTATTGCTTTTATTCATACCTTCCTTTCCATTCCTATTTTTCCTAGCTTCCTTTACCTTGTTCACATTTTTAATCTCTTTCAGCTTATGCTTAAGCTGCTTCTTAGTCATTAAGCCTATGTTTACTTCAGCTGGTTTATCCTGTTTTAATTTATCAGAAGTTGACTTTTCTTTTACTTCTGTCTTTGCATCTTTCATCTTTTCAGAATCAGACATAACAATTTTTGCTACAAATTTAACATGATTTACCTTTGGCTTAGCAGTCTGTTTAACAACAATTGGCTCAATTTACACAGTTCCTTTCTCACTTTTATGATCTCCATAACCTAAGCCCTCTTTCCAATTTCCAATACTTAGTATATTCTAAGTTATTCTGCCAGAGTTAGTCCAAGTTCTGATGATCTCTCTTTCCTTTTCTAAATCAGTTTTTAGAGATTCATTCAATTTTAGCACTTCATCTCTAACATACAAAACCTCATCTCTTTCTTTCATAGTTCGATGAAGAAAAACTAACTCCTTTTCTAAATAGTCATTTCTATTTTTAAGAGTAAGACTTTCAGATGTTAATCTTTCACATGTTAAAGTCTGATCTCTAAAACTGATGAACATGGTTTTAAGGTATAATCTCAACTCAGTAATATCATCAGTATGAAAAACAAAGGTTGTTTGAGGTACCTTCAATTCAGCAGTGTCAGTACTGCTATCAGCATTTGCCATCAATGTATAGTTCACCTCATCTTCAGAATCTGAAGTG
This sequence comes from Apium graveolens, assembly GCF_009905375.1. Classification (NCBI taxonomy): domain Eukaryota; kingdom Viridiplantae; phylum Streptophyta; class Magnoliopsida; order Apiales; family Apiaceae; genus Apium; species Apium graveolens. The sequence continues at coordinate 218,352,345 of NC_133654.1, forward strand.
TTTGTCCAACTTTTCTTCTTTGTGACAAGTGCCTTGCCCTTATCACTTTTTCCTTTCTTGCAGTCTGGAGATATGTGGCCTCTTTTACCATAATTGTAGCATTTGACATTTGAGTTGTCTCCTCTGTCAGACTTTCCTCCTTTGCCTTCAGACTTTCTGAACCCTTTCTTATCAGAACTTCCACCTTATCTGGAAAACTTCTTGCTCTTTCTGAATTTCTTGTAGGCTATCTTTGTGATACCCTTCACCATAAGAGCACACAGTTGCATCATCTCTGCATTAACATCAACTTCAGATAAACTTTCAGTTTCTGAATCATCATCATCAGAATATGATGACTCTGAATCAGACTTTATGATGAGATCCTTTCCTTTGCCCCTCTTTGAGAAAACCACTTTAGGAGATTCCTCCTCAGCTTTAAGAGCAAATGTCCTTGACTTTCTTCCATGCCTCTTGCTCCTTTGATCCATCTCAAGTTCATGAGTCTTGAGCATACCATAAATTTCATCAAGAGTAGTTTCAGTAAGGTCATAGTTGTCTCTTATGGTAGTAGACTTCAAATCTCAATTTTCAGGAAGAGCTAAAAGGAATTTTAGATTTGAATCTTCAAGATCATATTCCTTGTCCACCAGTGACAGATCATTCAAAAGTTTGGCAAACCTATCATATAAATCAGTTAATGACTCATCAGCTTTTGAGTCAAAGTGCTCATACTCTTGAGTGAGTATAGTCCTCCAGTTCTTTTTGATTGCATCAGTTCCCTAGCATCTTGTCTCCAAAGCATCTCATATCTCCTTTTCAGTCTTGCATCCAATTACCCTGTTTGACATGACATTATCAATTGCACTATGCAGCAAATGCCTTACCCTTACATCCTTGGTAATAGATGAGATATCTTCAGGTGTGTATTCACCTCTCTCCTTGGGTATGGTCTTTGCTGGTTGATCAACAACTGCAACAGAGAACTTGGTAGGCTTATATGTTCCTTCATTAATTCTGTCAAGGTACTCTGGATCTGTAGCTTCCAGAAACATAACCATCTTCACTTTCCATATAGGATACTCAGATGCTCTTAGTATGGGAACCCTAATAGTCTCATATTGACTGTGGGTTTGAGTGTTTTGAGTTTCTTGAGTTTTGGTGGGCTTAGTTGGAGTTTGTGTTTCTTCAGACATGATTGTTTGTTTGGATCTTACTGTATGTGTGTTAACAGAAAGGCTCTGATACCACTTGTTAGGTCACACAACACTATAGAAGGGGGTTGAATATAGTGTTTATACAATCAAATCGATTTCAACACAAGTATGTAACAAAGATCAAGTATATTCAAATAAACTTTGTTACAATAGAACTGTTGTTCTCTCTCAGTGATGAACAATATCACTAAGAGCTGCTAGGTTACAATGTATATTCTTCTCGATAATAATAACATATATAGTGTAAACCCTAAGTTGTGTTTATATAGTACACAGTTACAAGATATCTTCTAATTGATAAGGAATATAATTCTATCTCCTAAAATATAACAATCAGATATCTTCTCCTGTAAATCAGCCGTATTCCTTATCTGAAGTCTTCCCGCACTTATGTCCTGATACATATCTTCTGACACCTTAAGTTCTGATATTAAGTTCCGAATTCGGTAAGTTCTGATTTCCAGTAAGTCCTAATAAGTCCTGTTGTTAAGTTTTAAAAATTAAACACAAATCAGATTAGACATGACATCTCAAATATATCTAACAGAGATTTAGAACTTGTCATGCTACCATAGGTTCATGTATAATTATTATGCATGATTCGTAGGTAATTTTAACCATCTTACTTGACCTATGTAATCACGATAGTTAACTTGCGCATTAAACCTTTATGTTGTCAAATTATATAGACATATAGGGTCTCAACATAATTGATGTTTCTTCAGCTTCTATTTCTTTTGTGGATGTCTGGTAGTAGGGTATTCGTACAACGAAAGTTGGCGTTTACTAGTACTGTGTTATCTAATTAGTTGTCATCACCATTGCATGCTAAGGTTAAGAACAATGACTTTGAATGAAGTAGTAATGAAGTTAGAATCCCATGTTTGTCTCATATAGTTAATTCAATCACTTTTATTCTTTGTTAATGCTATTTAGTATAATCTCTTAGTTTAATCAAAACCCAACTTGTTATTTGTCTTAATATTGATAGCCATATCATTGTTGCATAAGTGCATAAATTAAATTTAATCTAAACTAGTCTCTGTGAGAATGAACTAGAAAGAATTCTATATTACTTGTGAACGCGTATACTTGCGTGTAAATTTAGCGCGTGTTTTTGTCCTAACAAGTTTTTGGCACCGCTGCCGGGGACTCGGTGTTAATTTTTAGTTTATTTGCTTGACATCAGTGGTCGTTAAAGTTCACTGGCTCGAATATTTTACTTACTAGTTACTTAGTCGTGTGTTTTAGGTACTCTAGTTTATATTGCAATGGGAGAATCAACAGCAAATCCGAAAGCGTTGATGGATTTTTCTCAACCAAAGATCAATGACATTCAATCTAGCATTGTCAGGCCAGCTATTGCAGCTAATACCTTTGAGATCAAGCCTGGCATAATTCAGATGTTACAGAATTTAATCCAGTTTAGGGGTTCTCCAACGGAAGATCCTATTATGCATATTAGGGATTTCTTCCAGATATGCGACACCTTCAAGTTCAATAATGTTTCCGAAGATGCCGTGAAAGTGAGACTTTTCCCATTCTCTATGAGGGATAAAGCAAAGAGCCGGTTACACTCTCTACCAGCTGGTTCTATCACTACTTGGGAGGATCTTGCTCAGAAGTTTCTTACTAAATTCTTCCTTGTTAGGAATATGTTGTGAACTTGATGATAAATTATACAAAACACCTTAGTAGATTTAATTTAGTGAAAATTGTAGCACTCGACGGATGATCAAATATAGTCCCAACGGATGATTCAATATAGTCCCGACGGATGATGATTTAACATCCATCGAGTGAGTAGCTTATGTAATAATAAGTATTGTAGCACATTTCTGTAAACAACCTTGTGTAGATTCTGTAGTAGCATATGAGTCATGTTGACTACTAGTAGATATGCAGAATAGGTTGATTAATTGTAAATATAAGATGTCTTGTAATTCTGCATAAGTGAAATAAAGTCAAGTGTCAAATAGCTACACGACGGATGATCAACAAGCTACCCGACGGATAACAAGCATGTACCCGACGGATGATCAATTCAAATATCTATTGACAGTGACAACACAGTCACATGCGTTGAGTGTTTGCAAAAGGAATGTGGCAGTCTGTTTAATAGGAAATTGAGAATAAAGAAGCATTACCATTTCTATGCAAGTTATGAAGATTTTCAAAGATGCCGGAATAGAGTAATGAAACAACATGGAGTTGGACTTGATAGGTTTTGTTTTTTTAACCTGTCTTATTACCATGTAAACTTGGTGATATATAAACCAAGTGTAGCTAGTAGAACAAATAACTAAGCAAACACATTTAGAAGAGAAATAGAAAGAGTTGTACTTGTCAAGAATTTCTCAGTAGTTTGTTTGTTCAACTTGTAAAGCAGCTGTGAGCCAATTTGAGCTTCACAGAGTTCTCAAATCGATTTACATATATATCAACCAGAAAGTTTTAAAGACTTGTGTTTTTATTACTTTGTGTTTGATTTACTTAATTCTTTATTCCGCACTTTGAAAATCAAAACACTTATATATATATATTGAGTTAGAGCATTTTTATAAATCTGAAAAAGAGACCAAAATTACATTCAACCTCCTTCTGTAATTCTTGTTATATTGTTAGGGAATAACAATTGGTATCAGAGCAAGCTCTTGAAGTACAAAGAGTGTAAAGATCACAACAAACAGCAAGATGAACAAGTAGGATGTTGGAGTTAAAATTCCTTTTCTTGACAAAGACAATTATCACCACTGGAAGGTGAAAATGCATCTACATCTTCTTTATCAAGATGATGCCTATGTGGATTGCATAGAGAGAGGACCTCATGTACCAATGAGAGCTACAACTGGCAATGAACCATCTGTTCCCAAGCCTAGGCATGAATGGTCATATCCTGATATTGAGCAAGTCAGGAAGACAAGAAGGCCATGAATATTTTGTTTAATGGAGTTGATGGTGACATGTTTGATAACATCATTAACTGCAAAAAGCCAAGGAGGTTTGGGACACTATCCAGATTATTTGTGATGGTACTGAGCAAGTAAGGGAGAATAAGATGGAGCTGCTAATTCAACAATATGAGCACTTCCATTGTGAAGATAGTGAGTCTCTCACTGATATTTTTAGTAGATTTCAAAAACTACTAAATGCTCTGAAGTTGCATGGAAGAGTCTATTAGATAAAAGACTCTAACCTCAAGTTCCTTAGATCTCATCCAAAGGAGTGGAAACCAATGACAGTCTCATTGAGAAATTCTCAGGATTACAAGGAGTTTACCTTGGAGAGACTGTATGGCATCCTGAAGACTTATGAGCTTGAAATAGAGGAAGATGAGAGGATGGAAAAAGGAAGGAAGAAAGGAGGGTCCATAGCATTGGTTGCTGAGTTTGAGAAAGAGAAATAGATGAAGGTAGAAGCAGTTGAGTCTACTTTAAAGGTTTGTGAGAACAAAGGCAAATGGCCGGTAGCTGAAAATGAAGATCATTTGAGCCAAGATGACATGGATGATATTGATGAGCATTTAGCATTCCTTTCCAGAAGATTTTCCAAGCTCAAGTTCAAGAAGAACTTTGGAGCAACCAAGCCAAGTAGAAACATGGTGGATAAATCCAAATTCAAATGTTTCAAATGTGGCTTGGCAGGGCATTTTTCCAGTAGGTGTAGATAGTCAGATTCCAGCAAAAAGAAGTTTGAGCCTGTTGATTACAAACAAAAATATTTTGAGTTGCTCAAGCAAAAAGAAATGGCATTTATTACACTTGAAAATGACTGGGAAGCTGATAGATTGGATGAAGATGAGGATGTAAACTATGTCAATCTAGCCCTGATGGCCAAGTCTGATGAAACAGAAACAAGTTCTTCAAGTAATCAGGTAATCACCACTAACCTAACATATTCATCTAAAGTTGAGTGTAATGATGCAATCAATGACATGTCTACAAAATTATATCACTTGCGTGTTACACTTAAGTCCCTCACTAAGGAAAATGCTAAAATTAAAGAAACCAATTTGTTTTTAAGTGAGAGGAATAATGTGCTAGAGTCTCAGTTTATTGAATTTGAAAAATTGAGAATTGAGTGTAAGATTACTAAGGATGAATTAACTGAGTCCTTGAAGAAAGAAGAGATTTTAAAGAAGCAGCTTGAACGAGAACAGGAAGTGATTAAAGCATGGAAATCATCCAAAGATGTCCATGCTCAAATCACTAAAGTTCAAGGTAATAAGGCCTTTTGTGATGCATCCGGGAAAAAGAGTAAGGAGAATATGGAATCCAATTTGGTTGAAGGATTGCTAACAGATGTGGACTCGACGGATGATGAGAATCATCTGTCGGATAATCAAAAGGATTATCCGTCGAGTGACAAAGAGCCACATCCGTCGGCTGTGAGCAAACCTGTGAGCAAAGCCAAACTTACCAAGTTGAATGAAAAATATGGATCAGTTTCCAAAAACTTTGTTTCAGGAGAATCAAGTCAAGTGAAGAAGGATAAGAAAGTGAATGTTGGTCATCTGTCCATCAAGCAATTAAATGACAGATTAGAAAATATTGAGGTTAAAACAGAAACTAAAAAGAAAAACAATAGAAATGGGAAAGTAGGGATTAACAAATATAACAACTACACACCTGATAAGTATGCTCCAAGAAAAATCTGTGTTAAGTGTGGTAGTGTTAATCATTTGTCTGTTAATTGCAAACTTGCCATGCCTACTTCTTTATATGTACCCTCTTCTTTTCCCAACATGAATGCCATGCCTTCTATGCCTATGAATGCTATGTCTGCTCATAATATGAATGCACAATTTGCTAATATGCCATTTGCACCTAATCCTTATTATGTTGCATTTAGTATGCCACAAATGCCATTTAGCATGCCTTACTGGAATAACATGTTTGCAAACAACATGCCTTTTCCTGCTAACCTAAATGTGCATGATAATTCTGTTTTAATGACTGGTTTCAAAGGTACAACTCAAATGACTAAGGATGAATCAGAAATTCCCAAGTCAAATGAGACCAAACCTTAGAAACCAAAGAAGAAAGCTAACAAGGCAGGACCCAAGGAAACTTGGGTACCAAAATCAACTTGATTTGGTTTTGATGTGTGCAGGGAAACATAAAGAATCTTTGGTACGTGAATAGTGGTTGTTCAAGGCACATGACTGGAGATTCTACCCTGCTCACAGAGTTCAAGGAAAGAGCTGGACCAAGTATTACTTTTGGAGATGACAACAAGGGTTATACTGTGGGATATGGCTTAATTTCAAAAGATAATGTCATCATTGAAGAGGTTGCCCTAGTGGATGGTCTCAAGCATAATTTGTCGAGTATCAGCCAGCTTTGTGATCAGGGAAATTCAATAACCTTCAATTTAGAAGCCTGTGTTATGACAAACATAAGAAGCAACAAAGTGGTTCTCACTGTAGTGAGAAAAAGGAAATGTGTATCTAGCTGACTTCAACTCATTTAATGCAGAATCTGTCACTTGTCTTCTGAGTAAAGCAAGTAAAAATGAAAGTTGTCTTTGGCACAAGAAGTTGTCCCATCTAAACTTCAAGACCATGAATGAGCTTGTCAAGAAAGAACTGGTAAGAGGCATTCCTCAAGTGGAGTTTTCTAAGGATGGATTGTATGATTCCTTCCAGAAAGGAAAGCAGATCAAAGAATAATTCAGAAAGAAGCTTGATTCAACAATTGAAGAACCTTTGCAATTGCTACACATGGATTTATTTGGACCAGTCAATGTGTTGTCCATTTCAAGGAAAAGATTTTGCCTAGTAACTGTGGATGATTTCTCAAAGTTCTCTTGGACATATTATTTAAAGTCTAAAGATGAGGCTAATGAAATCATCATCAATCACATAAGGCAAGTCAATAATCATCCTGACTTTAAATTAAGGAGAATCAGGAGTGATAATGGAACTGAGTTCAAGAATTCTGTGATGAGATCATTCTGTGAAGAGAATGGGATAATTCATGAGTTTTCTGCAGCAAGAACTCCACAAAAAAATGGAGTAGTGGGAGGAAAGAACAGATCTCTTATTGAAGCTGCAAGGACAATGCTTGAAGAATCAAAGTTACCAACATATTTTTGGGCTGAAGCTGTGAATACCGCATGCTACACTCAGAATATTTCTTTGATTAATCAAGCAAAGTGTATGACACCCTATTAATTGTTCAAAAACAAGAAACCAACCCTAAATTTTCTTCATGTCTTTGGCTGCAAATGTTAAATCTTGAGAAATCAAACTGATCAACATGGGAAGTTTGATGCTAAAGCAAATGAAGGAATTTTGTTGGATATGCTGTGGCAAAAGCATATAGAGTCTACAATCTTAGAACCAACATTGTTATGGAATCAATACATGTTGTGTTTGATGATAAAAAGATTGAAGGATTGCAAGATGAAGATTCTCATGAAAGCCTCAAGTTTGATAATGTGGAAATGGTTAGTGATGACAGTGATGATGAAAGTGATCAAGAAACAGTGAATAAGGATAATGCAGAAAAATCTACAACTAATGAAGCACATAATTCAACTTCTGTTGAGTTGCAAAATTCTTCATCCATCGGGAGACAATCTGCCTTATCCGTCGGGAGACAATCAGCTACATCCGTCGGAACACAAAGTGCACCATCCGTCAGGTCATTAAGAGAAGCTGAAAGTCAGAATAGATCACTTATAGAAAGCTCCCCTTTCTCAAATCAAAGATTCACAAACTTAGGAGGAGTTTCTATTAATCCAAACTCAGTCACACATCAAGACAACAATGAGGCCTCTTCATCTAGAGCTAATCTAACTCAACAAAGAAAATGGACCAAAGATCACCTTTTTGAGCTCAACATTGGTGATGCATCTTCTAGAGTTCAAACAAGGAGAGAAACTCGAGCAGAATGTCTATATAGCAGCTTCCTATCTAAGGAAGAACCAAAGAAGGTAGAAGAAGCTTTGTTGGATCCTGATTGGATGTCAAAAGTGCTTTTCTGAATGGAGATTTGGAGGAGGAAGTCTATTTTAGTCAGCCTCCTGGTTTTGAAGATCCAAATTTCCCAAATCATGTCTACTATCTTTTGAAAGCACTTTATGGACTGAAGCAAGCACCTACAGCCTGGTATGACACTTTATCAAAGTTTCTTTTGGAAAACCACTTCATAAGAGGCACTGTTGATAAAACTTTATTCTTTAGAATTGTTAATGGCTCTAGTATACTTTTTCAAATTTACGTAGATGATATTATTTTTGTCTCTACAGATGAAAAACTTTGCAAAAAGTTTGCCAAATTGATGCAAAGTAAGTATGAAATGAGTATGATGGGAAAACTAACTTACTTTCTTGGTTTACAAGTTAAGCAAGTTAGTGATGGAATATTCATTAGTCAAACTAAATATGTGATCTAATGGATTGCACATCTGCAAAAACTCCCATGGCCACTGCAACTAAGCTTGAATAAAACACTACTGAAAAGTCTGTGGATATTTCAAGCTATAGGGGCATGGTTGGCTCACTTTTGTACTTAACAGCTAGTAGGCCAGATATAATATTTGCTACTTGTCTTTGTGCTAGATTTTAGGCTGATCCTAGAGAATCTCACTTAGTAGCTATTAAAAGAATTTTCAAATATCTCAAGGGAACACCAAAACTTGGCATTTGGTACCCTAGAGATTCTGGTTTTGATCTAATTGGTTATTCAGATACAGATTATGCAGGTTATAGAATTGAAAGAAAAAGTACAACAGGAACTTGTCAATTTCTAGGGAACAAGCTTGTGTCCTGGTTCAGTAAAAAGCAAAATTCAATTTCTACTTCTACAGCTGAAGCTGAATATATTGCTGCTGGTAGTTGCTGTGCACAGATTTTGTGGATGAAAAACCAATTGTTGGACTATGGTCTACAAGTGGATAGAATTCCCATTTTCTGTGATAAAACAAGTGCAATTGCTATCACTGAAAATCCAGTGCAGCATTCAAGAACAAAGCACATAGACATCAAGTACCACTTCATAAGGGAACATGTGATGAATGGTACTATGGAACTTCATTTTGTTCCAAGTGAAAAGCAGCTTGCAGACATATTTACCAAGCCACTTTATGAATCCACCTTTTCAAGGTTGGTAAGTGAGTTAGGTATGCTTAATTATTCTTGAATCATTTCAGATATTTTGCAAGTTCTAATGTAGCCAGAAATTTAACTGATTTTTCTGTATTGGATGAAATTTTGGCTAAGTCAAAATTTACATCCCGACGGATGCTCATTATCCATCGAGTTTGATCATCCGTCGGAATATTAATTTTTAATAAAAATCAATTATTTTCTGGAATATTTTATAACTCGACGGATAACTAATTTGTCCTCATCCGTCGAATTATCCCAACCCTAGCCGTTAAATCTCTGAACATTATCCATCGAGTATACTTACAGTTTGTAAGCATGACACGACGGATAAGTGACATAATTTTTATAGTTTATTCATTTTTTTAAACGGCTATTTTGGGCAATTTTTATTGGTCACTTTATTTTACTTTATTATTTTTGACAGGTTATTTCTGAGATGGTATAAAAGCTTAATTCAGTTTTACTTTAATCTTTTATCATTCTCAAGATTCAATTGCTCAAACTTCTTTTTTCCTCAAAAGCAAATACTTTCTCTGCAAATTTCCAAATCTCTAACAATGGCACTAGTTATCAAAATCATATCTCAAACTGGATATATCTACGAAAAGAACAACTTCACATCTCTAGTGAACAAGGAGATTCAATAGTCTGGAGATTACCACAAAATGATGGATCTTGTGAAAGGCTGTAAACTCAACTATACTATGTTGGAATCTCCCACCATCTACTGTGAGGTTGTAGAGGAGATATGGACAAATGCAGTGTACAACTCAACTAATAAGACCATCACTTTCACTCTTAAAGGTAAGCAGTTTTGCATTAATAGTGATATTATCAAAGCATGCTTTAGAATTCCTGATAATACTGTTACTGTTCCACACACAGACACTGACATAGTTAACATGCTAAATTCCATGGGCTATTCACTTTCCACTCCTAAGTTAAGTGAAATTAGGAGGTTAGATCTTAGAAATGAATGGAGCTTTATATGTAATGTGGTAACTAAATTGTTTTCTGGTAAAATTAGCAATTTTGATTCTGTTAACATTTCTATGCTTAACATGCTTTACATGCTAGTCACTGATAAGTACTTTAATTTTAGTGATCTGGTCTTATTTGAGTTAGGTTTTAAGTTAGGAGAACTCAATAAGAGAAGTAAAAGTGCCTATTATGCTAGATTCTTTATGATGCTTGTTAACCATCTCATTGAGAACATTGTGATTGAGAACCCACCCAATAAGCTGAATTGTTGGGTTCAAGAAAGAAGAATAATTGCAGATCTTAATAAAGCAGACCACCACAAAGAGGTGCCCCTCTTCTATTTTTCAGTTATGGAGGGACCTCAGGTAAGTGAGGTAATTTCTACTGTCTCCACTCTTCCAACCTCACACACTTCTTTGCATTCAAATATAGCAATGGCATCTGTGTTAATGAACCAATAGATGCCTACCCAAGCTACTAAACCAAAAGTTTCAAAATCCAAGTCTAAGAAAGCCCCCTCTGGTTTCTTTTAAAAGAAACCAGTTGCAAAATCCACTAAAACCAAAGAGGGGAGTGCGAAGGATGGTAAGCAAGGTGAGGGACAGGGTGAAAGTCAAAGAAACCCTAAGGATAAGGCTGATGAGAAGAGTGTACCCAAACCTAGCCACACCACAGTTTCCCAACAAACTGTGATTGTTAATATGGAAATTAGCTCATTACTAGTTTCAAACTCCCAAAAGGATGATACTATTGAAACAAGCTCCCAACCAGAAGCACAGGCCAAGAGGGGTAGGGACACTAGCTCACCACAAACTTATGCTAGAAAGAAAAGATAAAAAATCCTTGGGGATGCACATGGCACACACAGTGCAAATTGGTGCTAAAGACCCAGTCACTGCACCATCTCAAAGTCAGATTGATGTGGCTCCAATAAATGTGGAGTCACAGCCCAAATCTCTCATAATTGAAGTACCTGATACACCAAATTTGTAACGTCGGGAAAATTACGTCTGTATTATATCATATTTATAATAAATTATGTGTGTTAATGTGTCATTTATGTGGAATTATCAGTCAAACCTTAATTGCTACGTGTTACGTGCATTCTGTGTCGTTCCAGTATTTTTAAGGTATTTTTCAGATATTTTATTTTGCATTCATAGCTTTCATTTCAAACGTTTTACGACCCGGACCATGATTTTAAACCTGGTATTTCAAATAAAATAATGGACCTTATTTTTCATCAAACGGCTTTTACCATCGCATTATTCTAAACATCTAGGCATTTTATAAATTTTCTCGTTTTGCGAAAAATGACCTTTCCGGGCCCCATTGGGTGTTAAAAACCCCACAAAAATCATATTTTTATTTTTATAAAATTATAGAACTTTTATTTATACCATTTCTTTGTATTTTTGCATTATTCACAATTTTTGGGAAATTTTGGCATATATATTGTATATATAAAATATTTATAAATTAAATTTTAATACTCAAAATTTATAAAATTAGGGGTCAATTAATTTTAAATGATGTAGAATTAGGGCCTTAATTTTAATTAGGAGTATTAATTTTACTAATATAAATAGCCTAATTATTATTAATTAATTAATTAAAAATCAGAAAAATTCAGAAATTTCCCCAAATTTCCAGAATTGGGGTTCTTGAGTTTGTGGATTCAAGCAGCGATTTCATAGTGATTCTGTGCACCAAACCGTTCATGTAAGTAGTCAATCGAAAGCTCTTGGACTATAATTTCTGATTTTGCTATCAATTTCATGTTTTAGTATGTGATTCTCAATTCGATTTTTTTAGGATTTATATTCGAATTAGGCGTTTTGATTCTTGAATCGTTTGTTTGTTTTGATGATTCCAATAGTTTTATATCAAGTTAAGGAATGATTTTGAGTATTTAATTGATCGGTATATCCCCAGGAGGGTATGGTACGAGTTCTTGGGTTTTAGCAAAATTTTAGATTCGCTTTTAATGAATTTGGAGATGTTTTGATTGTTGTTGATGGCTGGGTTTGATTGTGGAACTTAATAGCTTCACTTTCGTATATTAAACGTCGAGTTTGGTTAACGATTTCGGTGAGGGACGTTTTTTTGACGAGGCTCGTCGGAGTGGCTTCGGTTTTCGCCGGAGATGGAAGGGGAACGACTTTTGGACGGCGGAGTTGCACCGGAAGGATTGCTGCAGTCGAGGGGAGTGATTTTGCATCGAAAACGGAACCGTGATTATTTAGCTGCTTTTTGTCTCGCCGAAAACAGACCGCCGGTGCAAGATTCTGGGCAGCCGGACGGCTGTTCTTGGCGACCCGTGGTCGACCCGGTTTCGACCCGGTGTACGACCCGAGTTTGATCTTCAAAACCCGAATTCAATAACCTGTTTTCTGTTTCTGGATTTTTAATTATTTAATTATATTTTATAAAATCCAAAATCAGATTTTTGTAATTTTAAAAATCAATTAAAAATCAGTTTTAAAATCTGATAATTCTTATAAATAATAATTTCTAAATTATTTTATTATTTTAGAAAATCAAAAATATTTATTTATTTATTTATTTAATTAATTATCTAATTAATTAATTAATTTTTATTTAATAATTAAGTAATTAATTAATAAATAGAATTAAAAATAATCGAATAATATGATTTATAATTCGATAATTTTATGAGGAATGCGAGTAGCTCGTATTTATACGAGTAGCTGATCGTTGAGTTAGATTATAGTGCGAATAATAATTACTTATTCGGTAAATAACGTAACAGTTAGTTGTATCGATTAGTTATTTGTAAATAATCGATCTAATCGAGTAAGTAATAATAATTCGTAAATAATTATAATAAATTGGAATTAATCCTAATAATTAAGGATTAATTATTTTAAAATACAATAATTATTAAATATTTATTTAAAAATATAATTAAGGATTATTTAATTATAATCAATTATTTATAATTGATTATTAATTTATTAAACCTTGTTTAATTCGTAGTAATTAAACCGTTAGTCCGATTTGAGTAAAACGAAAGCCCTTTGACTCAGAAAAATGAGATAATTTCATTAAAAGTAATATTAAGACCTAATTTATTCTAGAAACTAGTTGAATTTGTTATTTGTTTGATTATCAGTCGAATCGCGTGCCGAGACGAGTCTGAAAAATTCCGAAAAATAGGAAACGAGTCAGATAATGATCAGTTGAGCGATTAGCGAGTCAATTTTGATTCCAAAAATTATTTTTAACTATAAAAATGATTATGTGCTTATGTGTATTATGTGGTTGATCGAGTCATGCTTGCTAATATGTAATATACGAGTCAGTCATAAGCGCATGGGTAGACGATAGGAAAGATGTGAAGTCAATTCAAGATGCAATTGAAGTACGAAAGACTAAACCAGTCTATTTCTCTAACAGAAGCTAAGCCAGCAAGACAGGTTGAGACGGTGATAGGCGAAGGTGACATATTTGTAGTGAGTTGCGCATAAGGCAAGTTTTTCCCCTATTCTACTTTCAGAATAGTGATATTTCTTCAGATTCTTATCACGCTTGCACTCTTTTGATTCTCTTATTCATATTTCATTTCGATTCTTAATTTCTTCTTTTCATTTGAATTCATTGTTCATATTCCAATTGTTACTCACAAATATTGATGTATTCTGGTGATTAGAATATGTCAAAGCATACCGATTGTTCCGGTTGCTATTCCCTGGACTGGATAGTGATACTTTGGGGATTAAGTTTACTTTATCCTAAGGACCGGGACATAACCGGATCCTTGAGATGGGCCGTAGTGCATGGGTGCCCGACGGGATCTATATAGTGGGATATAGATCTGCATTGTATCCTGGCTGATCAGCAGGATATAGATGCGAACTTGTGTCCAGTTTAGTTCGTTTGTATTCTCCAGTAATGGCCTTCTTTCTATTCTCGCAGGGTTATATCTTTGGAGATATACCCAGGTTATCGTTTCACTCAAACTGCTTAAACACTATTTATATTTTACGAACTTGTTGAATATTTTTTTTTTTGGCTCACCATTTTTGTTGTTATTCACCTTATTATTTTCAGTTAAGAAGGAATATGAAACCCATCAGGACTCGAGTGGTAAAGAAGCGGGTCAAGCCTCGGGATCCTCTCATACCCAAGGTGTTGATCCCAATCTAGGAAAAAAGCTTTGAGTTGCCCAAACAGGTGGAGTGTAGATAGTTAGCGTGTGTGTTTGAATAAAAGATAAACTTAGTTTAAAACTGGTTAGACAATGGTTTGTAATAAAGAGAGTTTATAAGATTTTGAATTTGGTTTGTAATAAAGTAGTTAGTGGTTCTTGTTTTCATACTTCAACCTAAAAAGATCCTGGTTAGTGTTAAAGGGGTTTATAATCATTTCTTTATTATTTTTTAATCAGATTGTACAGGTTTGGTGATTAGCGAGTAACCCCCAGACTTATACCCCGGATCTGGAGGGCATTACAAAATTCTCCCACACACTCACTGGATGTTGACATGATAAATACATCAATTCCAAATTATCCATCTTTAACTCTCTTGGAGAAGCCAAAAATCCAAGCAAGTGAGTATCATCTTTTAGATGATTTGTTGGCTCACTTGCCATTTCTTTCTGAGTCTGTTGAGACATCCGTGCCAAAATTTTCATCAATCTGCACAGAGTCTACAATAGTCTCCACTCCAAACTCATTCATTTCTTCTATCCCGATGGATATTCATCATCCGTCGAGTAGTGATTATATCCCGACGGATTAGCCTAACAGAAGTCATCCGTCGGATAGCCAAACTACTATCCTGATGGATATTCCTCATCCGTCGGGTGTCTCTGCACAACTTAAAATTTCTTCAATTCTCACAAGTGCAGAAGACTTAGTAGTAATACAATCACTCTTTGGACTGAGGGAAGGGAGTGAATTGAGTAAGAGTCTGGGTTGCTCCCAGGAAAAAAGAGAGAAAAAGAGTGAACAAATTTAGTCCATTTCTTCAGGACTGACAAAAGTGAGTGAGAGGAGTCCCGCCTTAGATGGTGAAGGTGAGGTTGTGAGGATGGGAAGCCAAGAGGAGCCCTTGATGCAAAAAGAGAGAGATCATGAAAGAAAAGCAGGTACAGGAGTGATAAGAATGGAATCCATTGCAAGTGAGTCAATGAGTGTCAATGATGCAGAAAGGAAAAGGCAATTTCAACAAGAATATCAAGCTGTTATAGATTCCATTTCCCTGGATGCTGAGATATTTAATCACCCTGTTGTAGCTTACCAAACTCTAGTTGTGCAGGGCAATGAGGAGGCTGAAAGGATGCTACATTTGGTGCACACTACATAATCTCTTCAAAGAGCAAATGATGCAATCACTTCTATGCCTTCCAATACTGGCAGTGAGTTTGAACTGGCTGAAAATTCATTTGGGGATGCTGGTAGGGATGATGAGGAAGACAGCATGAGCATAGGGGGAGATGCAGATGTTCCTGCCTGGATGTTAACAAAAGAATGTTCCTACTCACATTTCCAATCAATATTATTCAAGCTGATCTATGACACCCAAACAACCATTCAAGCATCTACTAATGCTAGCACAAAGAAGCTACTCACAGCTCACCTTGAAGCACTCCAACTGTACAAAATTCAAGTTTTCCAACATAGTCAGAGTGTGGATGAGATCAAGCAAGAATTTTCTGAAGTAGAACAGGATTTTATAGCAAGGTTGGATACTAGAATTCCTGGAATCACCATGACTGAAATAGCTCACAAGCTAAGGAAGGAGGATGATCTCAATAGAAAAGTTGAGGCCATGGACTCAAGATTATCTGATGTAGAGAAGTCAATGGCCAAGATACTCACTAAACAAGAAACTCAGACTGCTCTATTCAACAATTAGTTGTTGCTCAACTCCCTCCCATTCAACAACTTGATGCTAACAAAAAGGGGGAGAAAGGCTCAAGTGAGGGGGAGAAACAGCTTAACATACAAGTCAGCAAAGTGATTATGCCAGCAATTGCTTTCACAAAGCCACTAGTTGATATTATAAATCTGGCAGCAGCCAAACTAAACACAGATGACTAACTGCTAAAGATTGATGTAGCAGCAGCTGAGAAGGAGTTGAAAGAAAAATAGAGAAAGATAGATGCAGAAATTCAACAAAAGTTTAGGCCAATTCAGAAGCCAGACAAAACATTTATTCATCACTCTCAAGTCAAGAACATTTCTGTGATTGAAATGAGTATGAATTATCTGGAAAAGGCTAAACATCTTGCATCAAATCTCCAAAAGAAGATTTCATCATGAAGCCTAAAAGAAGCTACTCAAAGTTTCCAGACAAGAATCCTATGGATATTGTATGAGACACCTAGGCTAGATGAGAAGAAGCTATTGGCTAGGTCAATTACCTTCTACAAAGATCCAGCTGATTCAGCACTCAAAAGAAGATTAGCCATGATTTACAGAAATGGTAAGGAAATCTGTGTGGTGGTTGGACACCCTATGTTTGTGGAAGCTAAGAAGGAAGAGAAAGAAAGAATCAGGCAAGAAAAGAAGCAAGCTGCTCTGGATGCTAAAAAGCTTAAACAAAAGAAGAAGCAAGCTGCTATCTTGACCAAGCTTCAAGCTATAAAAACCACAACGAAAATTCCTGTACAACCAACTGTAATTGCTAAACCCAAGGATCAGAAATTGCAAGAAGAACCACAGCAGAAAAGAAGATTCAGATACAAGCTCTATTCCAAGAGAAAATTGGACTTTAATGATGAAGAAATGGAAGACAATATTCCTAAAAAGTCCACAACTACAACTCAAACATCAAAACCCTCAGTGGAATTTGAAGCAATCAAGGTGGTGGATCCAACTAGGAATATTCATGGTGAGCTCATAGTTCCAAAGGATGAGCCAGTGGACTGGGATAGTTTGCCCATTCCTGAGCTAAACTTTCCTATCTTCAAGATAAAGAAGAAAAAGACAAGAGCTAGAAAGAAAGTGAAACCAGTGATTCTCAAATCCAAGACCGTAGTCAAATTTAAATCCATAGTTAACAAAGGAGATATGTTGTACATCTGTGACATCAAAGAATTTTCTGACATTAACCCCTACTTAGATGAATTAGAAGAAGTTAGAGGAATTGATGCTCACAGACATCTCCCTGAAAGACTGGTACTCAAATACAAGGGAGGAAAAGAGATCAAATGGCCACTTCACATGATTCTTCTAGAAAGCCAATCTGTGCTAATAAAGATCTACTCATCTTTCAAAAAGAACTTTGGATACCATGTGACTACTAGAAGATTAGTTCTAAAGAAGATTGAGGAGCTGAGGAGTAATAGAGTCAAAGATGCACTTTCAAAAACTCTATCTATTCCCTTCACAGGAAAGAGAATGCATTTGAGGCCTTATTGGTTGATGGAATTCAGTATGAAAAAGGAATTAGAAGATTTTTCAGATTGGAGGACCAGTTGAGTATCTCTAGCAATGACACTCTATTGGAAATGCAAGGAATGCTAGATCTCTCAGAAGCTGATGAACTTGAATTCCACAGATAAATCCAAAACCAGATAGAAGAGAACAACAGGAGGCTTGGGAGGAAAACTAGACAATTAAGGAAATAGACTTATCTGCTCAGTCTAGAGGAGCACCTTGATAATGATTCTGAACTATTCTTTGTATACTTTGTATTGTTTAATTTTTAGTAAATTTTGTAGCACTTATCAGTTTTATCTACTATTTTTAATTTGTATTCTTAGAGTGTTTTGTTATCATCAAGTTTCTCTTAATTTATGGCTATAATTCCAGTAGACATAAATTGGGGGAGATTGTTAGGAATATGTTGTGAACTTGATGATAAATTATGCAAAACACCTTGGTAGATTTAACTTAGTGAAAATTGTAACACTCGACAGATGATCAAATATAGTCCCGATGGATGATTCAATATAGTTCCGAAGGATGATGATTTGACATCCATCGAGTGAGTAGCTTATGTAATAATAAGTATTATAGCACATTTCTGCAAACAACCTTGTGTAGATTCTGTAGTAGCATATGAGTCATGTTGACTAATAGTAGATATGCAGAATAGGTTGATTAATTGTAAATATAAGATGTCTTGTAATTCTACATAAGTGAAATGGAGTCAAGTGTCAAATAGCTACCCGACGGATGATCAACAAGCTACCCGACGGATAACAAGCATGTACCCGACGGATGATCAATTCAAATATCTGTTGACAGTGACAACACAGTCATATGCGTTGGGTGTTTGTAAAAGGATTGTGGCAGCCTGTTTAACAGGAAATTGAGAACAAAGAAGCATTACCATTTCTATGCAAGTTATGAAGATTTTTAAAGATGCTGGAATAGAGTAATGAAGCAGCATGGAGTTAGACTTAATAGGTTTTGTTTTATTATCCTGTCTTATTACCATGTAAACTTGGTGATATATAAACCAAGTGTAGCTAGTAGAACAAATAACTAAGCAAACACATTTAGAAGAGAAATAGAAAAAGTTGTACTTGTCGATAATTTCTCAGTAGTTTGTTTGTTAAACTTGTAAAGCAGCTGCGAGCCAATTTGAGCTTCACAGAGTTCTCAAATCGATATATATATATATATATATATATATATATATATATATATATATATATATATATATATATATATCTGGTGGATACATTCAAATCTACCAGAAAGTTTTAAAGACTTGTGTTTTTATTACTTTGTGTTTGATTTACTTAATTCTTTATTCCGCACTTTGCAAATCAAAACACTTATATATATATTGAGTTAGAATATTTTTATAAATCTGAAAAGAGACCAGAATTACATTCAACCCCCCTTATATAATTCTTGTTGTATTGTTAGGGAATAACATTCTCTATGGCGAAGACAGCTGCACGCAGGAATGCTTTTACTCAATTTGCCCAGCAATCGGGAGAAACTCTATGTGAAGCTTGGTAGCGCTACAAGGAGATGCTTAGGAAGTGTCCTCATCATGGCATGCCTGATTGGATGATCATAAATTGTTTTTATAATGGTTTGGGAGCACAGTCTAGACCCATGCTCGATGCAGCATCATGTGGAGCATTATGGGAAAAGAGCTATGAGGAAGCTTATGGTCTAATTGAACTGATGGCTGCTAATGAATATCAGTATCCAACCTAGAGATTGCCATAGGGCAAGGTAGCAGGAGTTCTGGAAGTGGATATAGCTACGTCTATCACTGCTCAACTAAAGGCGTTGTCTATGAAGATCGATTCTCTGGATAACTATGGTGTTAATCAGATAACCAGTGTTTGTGAGCTGTGTGCAGGTTATATCTAGTGAATCAACTCAGTTTGTGAGCAACTTTCAGAGATCGCAGCAACCAGTTCCAAACACTTATCATTCTGACAAATGGAATCATCCTAACTTCAGCTGGAGAAGCAATCAGAATGCGATGCAACAGCCGTTCCAGCAGTTTGGAAACAAGCAATTCAATCCTCCTGGTTTTCAGCAAAAATTTGCACCAAGACAACAACTCTAACTTCAACAACAAACTTATGGAAGTGCAGGTCTATCTTCGAATGAAAAATCTGAATTGGAGGAGTTGCGGCTTATGTGCAAAAATCAGGCTCTTATATGCCAAAGCCAATGTTGGTGAGACTGTGTAGCTGTATGAACAGTTACGTGATAACTCAACACGATAACAATACTAGAACATGTCAGATTAATAATACTACGTCTACACAAGAAATCAGGAAGAATGAAGATAAGACAAATACAAAGAATCAGAAGATTAGAAGAAGGTCTGAAGTCTGTCTACAGGTCACTGAAAGAAGTTCATTTTTATGATCATGCCTCAGTGAAGAACAAATGTTAAAGACTTTCATAGTTTCAGAAATATTGAAGATTCAGTATACAAGTGCTACCGGAAAATTTCAGTGTATTGGCATTGATTGAAGATAGACAGTGTTCGAAGCATAGGAATCTGAAGAATTGAAGACAAGGTATAGACAAAGGTCAATGAAGATGTTGTCTAAAGTACCATAAATGATTCCAGTGAAAGTAAAATTATTTATTGATAGTCAGTGTTCGAAGCGATAAAGTTGTTACAAGCTTAACAATTTAATCAAGGCCATAATACGAAGACCTGAATCGGGGTTAGTCGTTTATGAACCAGACCCGTTGCACTAGGCGTCAACAGCTCGTGAAAGGAATCTGGGTATTATTTATAGAAGAATTTTTAAGTTGAGGAACATACTTGGATTGAACGTTTATATGTTAAAGTATGAGAAGAGGTGTGCGGGGTATACAGCTAAACAACTCAGGGGACTGGCGAAACTCAAAGTTTAATTGTTAAATTAAATAAATTTATTTAATGGATTTTAATATAGTTTATTTAATAAACTTAAAATGATTTTTTTATTTTATAAACTTTAAATAAGTTTATTTTATAAATCTAAATTAGTTTCTTTATATAAGTTATATTTAAGTTTATTTTATAAATTAATTTAGTTATAATTTAAACTTAAATAAAAAGAAAAGAAAAAGAAAAAGAAAGAAAAGAAAAAGAAAATAGAAAAAGGAAAAACAAAAAAAAAGAGAAAATAAAAAGAAAAAAAAGAAAAAGAGAAAAAGAAATAAAGAAACGTACAAGTTATGTTTTAGTTTGTTTTTGTTTTGGTTTACAAAGTATACTAGTAACCCCTGTGGTCGCCACAGGGGTGTTAAAATAAAAGAAATCAAATCTTGTTTGTACTAGTAACATTAGATCGCCACAGGCCCCCCTCCCCCTGGTCGCCACAGAATAAATTCCCTTTGGTCGCCACAGAGCAAGCACTCCTTGTCGCCACAAAATCCTCAGCCACAATTTATTGTACAATCAACTATTTGTGTGGTTCAATTTCAGCCACATAATTTAATTGATATAAGTCTACACAAGCAGCAGATCAGAAGAGTTGTTCTGTTTATCTTCTTCTCCAACAAAAAGAGAGCTGATAAAATAAGAAGCAAAGATTTATAGAGAAGCTCCGGTACCTTGAATATCCGTTTAACTTCTAACCAGAGTAACGTTATAATGCCCAATTTAACTCTTGTATATTCATAGGGGCATTATTGTAATAACCCCAATTTTTGGAATTTTTGAAACACTGATGAATAGTAACTTTTTGCTGATGATGCTGATTAAGGAAAATTATCATACCACACTATATAGAAGTACTGTTATGGAAATTCTGAGATCGTATTAGTATTCCATAAAGTAAATGAGTGTATGTAAAAGTCGTCAGAATTCGAATCCGGACACTTTGATTTTTCCCGAAAATCCACCAGATACCAAAAGAATTGAGTATAAGGTAACATGATTAAAAGGATTTTTATTTAAGGATTATAGTAGAGGATCATTAAAGGAATATAAGATATTAATGACAGTTCAGGGAAGCCCAAGTAATAAGATCCCAGATATGATCCCTCAAACTATTAACGAGAACGAGAGTTAAGCGAACCGTAAAACAAATAAGCGACCAAGAGACAAGCTTGTACAGGAAGCCAAGGATTATGACATCATCAAACCACAAGGGATTGACACATGGCAAGAAAGTGATGCATGATGGATGATGTCATCAAGGGAGAAGATATTTATGCAAGAAAATTAAAGAAGCTTTTCCATTTTTTCCATTTCATCATGTTGCTCTCGGAATAAATAATACCAGCAACTTCAAACTGCCATATCTCCTTCAATACTCACTCAAATAATATGTTCTATAGCTCGTTGGAAAGATATTGAGATGGACTACAACTCTTGTTCACAAGTTTCGTCCAAATAATTAGGGAAAGACCTTCAGTTTTATAGTTCTTTAAATCGAACTTTAAGAAACTTCAAAAATCTAACTTTGTGTTTTCTTGATTGTTTGTGAGATCCAAGCTTGTATAAGGATTGATCAAGGTTTTAAGGCTCCCTAGAAACTTTTCACTCACAAATCAAGGTATAAAAACTTCTTGATCTTTAGTACTAAGCTTGATTGTTTGAGCTTTTAGATGCATTGGTAAATGAATAGTTAGATCCACGCTTAGTAGTGATTTTTGTGAAGTTGTGTTGATTTTGAATGGTGAATTTGTAGTGATTGAATGAGTTGGTAAAACCTTGGAGTGTGGACTGATTTTTCAGTGGTTTAAGTTGTATTTGTTGTGTTATTGATTGTTAGAGGATGGGAGTGAATTGATGAGGATTTAGAGTGGTAATTATTTTGGGGAGTTGCGTAAACATAGCTGTCATAATGCTCGATTTACCTTAGACTATTTTTGTGCTTAGATTCAGGACCCGTGAACTCACTGTAAGATTCTTAACTTTTCCATTTTTAGCTAGATCATGTCGTAAGCTTCGTTTTGGTATGTGGTTCGCTTAGATCCAATGTATGATTTAGGAGAAACGACCGTTTTAAGTAATGACGTTTCGCGAGCGAACCATTACCCCTCGCTTTAATTGGAAACCTTGTTTAAGGCCCTTAAAAGACTAATTAGATTACGAAACAATTATGTAAGGTGGATTAGGAAGTTGGTAAAGTATTCGCGAAAGAGTCGTCTTAAAATTCGTAATGGTTAATTTATTAAAATTAGTGGAGCCGAAGGTACGCGAGCGATTAATGCAAATCATTAAGCGTATAAGCGACCGTAATCGACCGTTAGGGTATGAGTGAGTTTTTACTATTTTCTTAAGCGACCATGGTCTAATTCCGGCTTATGTTGTTGTTCATAGGTTACCGGACCCACTCTAAGCTTAAGTCTAACCCGGAACACTCAGGCAAGTTTTATACCCGTTATACTATTTTTGTGATGTAAATATATTGATGCAATATTTTGAGATAAGTGCATGACTGTTATTAGAAAATATTTCGATATATTGGAGCATGTTGATATGGTATATATATGCATGTTGTGAAATCTTGATATTCTATTATCAATTCAAATGCTTATAAACTGTATAATACCTATGCTAGAGATAAGCAGTAGTTGCGTATACCCTTAGTATAGGGGACCCAAAGGTGAACATTTTTCTAAACCGGGAGTCGATGTTCCCGAGTATAATATATGTATATTTTAATATATATATATATATAGTTTATATAAATATTAATCGAATAAGGTATATTCGATAGTTTTGAATAATAATGAAACTTATTTTTGATTATTCTAATAAGCATTGTACTTTCGTATAAGTATATCTTTTGTTATTTATTATTCGTTTCAAGTATGAGTTTTAAAACTTCTACTTCAATTAATTTTATAAATATTATCATTTATGGGAATATTATTTAAATAATAATTTTTAGATATTTTATAATATATCGGGACTGATTTATTTTATTAAATCATCATTACTCTAAACATTCTGTAAAATATTTTCGAGTCTTCAAAATGATTTAAAAGTTAGAGCGGATCCCAAAACTCGTTTTCAAATTTAAGATCTTCCTTTCGAAGGGGATTTAAACACTCGCTTAAAAATCTGAGGGATCCAGCTCTGTGGTGTATTTTATATTCGCAACGAGGTTGCGGTTTTGATAAAAGAATTTGATTACTTGCCCAACGTTCGGGAAGTAAGTCCATCTAATTGAGTCGGTATAAGCAGGCCGGGATACGGTCTATGAAGGTGTAAGAGGCTGGGTGACAGTCCATCCACACGTGAGTGACCGGGTAACGGTCTAGCGCGAGGTCCTAATGTGGCCAGGTTGATGATCGGCGAGAAATTCATCCATCTACAGTAGAAAAGGTTACTTAATTGGTATCTTTGCCTGTTCAACAAGATATCAGGTTTATGCCAAAACTTTCTTCTTTCCAAATTTATTGGATATTAAAACTCTATTTATAATTTTCATAACAGAGGTTTTCAAGGGGTGTATGAGATATATATATAGGTGTATATATATCGGGACTTAAGGAAGTATCTCATAACTTCATTTCTTTTAAATGATATTTCAAAGATTAAATCTATTCTAGTCTTATCTTGTAGTCTCATCTGTGTGATGAACTTTTAAAACTGATTTTAACTTGAACGGTGGTAGTTCAAGTAGTATTCAGAAAAGATATAAGTGTTATTCCCTAACAATACAACAAGAATTACATAAGGGGGGTTGAATGTAATTCTGGCTACTTTTTGAGATTTATGAGAAATGGTTCTAACTCAAATTATATCTAACTGTTTGATTTGCAAAGTGCGGAACAGAGAGTTAAGTAAATCAAACATAAAGTAATAAAAACTCAGGTCTTTAAAACTTTCTGGTGGATTTGAATGTATCCACCATATATATATATATATATCAAGAGAACCCTGTGAAGCTTGAATAGCTCACAGCTGCTTTACAAGTGAACAAACAAACTATAGAGAAATTCTACAGAATACAGCTTAGAAATGTTTCTCTGCTAAAAATGTGTTTGCTTGGTTAGTTTGTTCTACTAGCTACACTTGGTTTATATATCACCAAGTTTACATGATAATAAGATAGGATAATAAAACAAAACCTATCAAGTCCAATTTCATGCTGCTTCACTACTCAATTCCAGCATCTTTGAAAATCTTCATAACTTGTATGGAAATGGTAATGCTTCTTTGTTCTCATTTTACTGCTAAACAGACTACCACATTCCTTTTGCAAACACTCGACGCATGTGACTGTGTTGTCCCTGTCAACAGATATTTGAATTGATCATCTGTCGGGTACATGCTTGTTATCCATTGGGTAGCCTTGTTGATCATCCGTCGGGTAACTTTGTTGATCATCCGTCGGGTAGCCATTTATCACTTGACTCCATTTCATTTGTGCAGAATTACATGAGATCTTATATTTACATTTAATCAACCTATTCTGCACATCTACTAGCAGTCTACATAATTCATAAGCTATTACAAAATCTGTACAAAGTTGTTTGCAGAAATGTGCTACATTACTTATTGTTACATAAGCTACTCACCCGATGGATATCAATTAGTAGGGATGAGAGCGGTGCGGGCGGTGCGGTTTTTTACTCAAACTGCAAACCAAACCGCACATGCGGTTTGATTAAATTTCCAAACCGCAACTGTACCGTGTATCCTCAAAAACCGCATAAACCACACCACAAAAATGTAGTGCGGTGTGGTGCGGTTCACTGCGGTTTATACATTACAAGTTTGAAAATTTTAAATAAATACAAAACTTAAATTAATTAAATTTACGAATAATATAACAAAGTCGCTAATATTCTTCAATAATACAAATTAGAAATTCTACACTATAAAGTTTAACGTAGAAGCTTGGCTCGGCAATTAAATGAGTTCACTATTAAATAGTTGGCTTTGTACCATATATTTCATTATTTTTGAAGAAACACAAATAGGATGATCACCACGCAATAATTGATCTTACAGAAATAAGATGATCACTAAGCAAGCACTCCTAGTTTGTTAAATGGAATCAAACTTAATAAATGGAATCATGAAATATTACTATTATATATATATTAAATATTGCGGTGCAGTGCGGTTTGAACCGCATTTCAGAAATTTAAAACCACAACCCGCACCGCACCGCACAGTTTATTAAAAATTCAAACCGCAGCCGCACCACGAAAATTAAAAACCGCGTTTTGCGGTGCGGATTGGTGCGGTGCGGGCGGTTTTTGCGGTTTATGCGGTTTTCTGCTCACCCCTATCAATTAGTCATCCGTCGGGACTATATTGAATCATCCGTCTGGATTATAACTGATCATTCGTCGGGTGCTACAAAATACACTAAGTTAAATCTACTAAGGTGCTTTATTTGGCTTATCATCAAGTACACATCATATTCCTAACAATCTCCCCCAATTTATGTCTACTAGAATTGTAGGCATAAATTAAGAGAAACTTGATGATAACAAACATCCTAAAGATACAAATTAAAAAAATAGTAGATTAAACTGATAAGTGCTACAAATTTTATGAAAGTTGAACAATGCAAAGTACACAAAGAAATTGCTCACAATTATTATCAAGATGCTCCTCTAGTCTGAGTAGATAGATCTATTTCCTTGATTTTCTGGATTTCTTCCCAAGCCTTCTGTTGTTTTCTTCAATTTGATTCTGAAGTTGTTTGTGGAATTCAAGTTCATCAGCTTCTGAGAGATTTAGCATTTACAGCATTTCCAAAAGTGTCTCACTGCTAGAGATACTCAATTGGTCCTCCAATCTGAAGAATCTTCTAACACCTTTGTCATCCATGAATTCCATCTTAGATGCACTCTTTTTCCTATGAAGGGAATAGTTAGAGTTTTTGGAAGTGCATCATTGGCTCCAATACTCCTTAGTTCCTCAATCCTCTTTAGAACTATTCTTCTTGCAGTCACATTGTATCCAAAGTTCTTTTTGAAGGATGAGTAGACTTTAATCAGAACATATTGGCTTTCTTGGAGAATCCTATGAAGAGGCCAAGTTATCTCCTTCCCTCCCTTGTATTTAAATATTAGTCTTTCAGGAAGGTGTTTGTAAGAATCAATTCCTCTTACTTCTTCTAGTTTATCCAAGTAGAAATTCAAATCTGAAAAATCCTTCATATCACAAATGTACATGAGATCTCTCTTGTTGACTGTGGGTTGGGATTTTATTAAAGCTTTGGATTTGAGAGATACATGCTTTACTTTCTTGCTAGCTCTAGTCTTTGTCTTCTTTGTCTTAAAGATGGGTAAATTTAGCTTAGGAATTGGTAGACTATCCCAGTCTACTGGCTCATCCTTAGGAACAATTGGCTTACCATGAATATTTTGTGTTGGATCAACCACTTTGAATTCTTCAAATACCACTAAGGGTTTTGATGTCTGAGTTGTAGTTGTAGGCTTTTTGGGAAATTGTTCTTCCAATTTCTCATCATTAAAGTTCACTTTCCTCATGGAATGGAGTTTGTATCTAAATCTTCTTTTCTACTATGGTTTTTCTTGCATTTTCAGATCCTTAGGTTCAGTAATTACAATTGGTTGTATAGGAAGTTCTGTTGTGATTTTTACAGCTTGAAGATTGGCCAAGATAGCAGCTTGTTCTTTCTTTTGCTTTTGCTTCTTAGCATCCAAAGCAGCTTGCTTCTTTTCTAGCTTGATTCTTTCTTTCTCTTCCTTCTTAGCTTCCACAAACAGTGGGTGTCCAACCACCACACAAATCTCTTTACCATTTCTGTAAATTTTAGCAATTCTCCTTTTCAATGCTAAATCAGTTCGATCCTTGTAGAATGCAATAGACCTACCCAGCAGCTTCTTCTCATCTGGCCTAGGTGTTTCAAACGTTGTATCCATAGGATTCTTGTCTGAAAACTTAGAGTAGTTCCTTTTGGCCTTCATAATGAGATCTTTCTTAGGAGATTTGATGCAGGAAGTTTGACCTCTTTCCAGATAGTTCATACTTATGTCATTCACATAAATTTTCATGACTTTAGAGTGATGACTGAAGACTCTGTCTGGCTTCTGAATTGGCCCAAACTTTTGTTGGATATCTGCATCTATCTTTCTCCATTTTTCTTTTATTTCCTTCTCTAAAGCTGTAATATCAAGCATCTTGGGATTTGATTTTGACACAAGCTTTTTAGTTGCTAGTTGGATTAGATCAATACTATCCAACTCTGGTGGCTTTGTGAAAGCAATTGTTGGCACAATCACTTTGCTGACTTGTATGTTTAGCACTTTTTGCTCCCACTCACTTCTTGACCCCCTTGACTGAATGAGACAATTGAGCTTGCTTTCTCCCCCTTAGAAGAGGTTTCTTTCTCCCCCTTTTTATTATCAGGAAGTTGAGTAGAAGAAGAGGTTTGTGCTTCCACTAGCCTTTGAAGCAAGTCTATTTTCTGTGCTTGATGTAGATGTATAGCTGTTAGAGAGGCTTCCATTGCTGTCATTCTTTTCTCCAAGGAGTCCACATTGGTGGCAAGATCAGTGTTCTTCCTTAATTGTCTTTTGATATCAAGCATTGTAGCTTCTGGAAGTTTTGCATCTAATCTATCAGCTATATCCTTCTTCACTTGAGTGATTTCTGTTTGAATAGAAGTGATATCCTGATTGTGTTGGAAGCCTTGGATTTATTGTAGTTAGAGAGAAGCAAGATGTGCTTGCAGAAGCTTCTTGGTGCTAGCATTTTTGGATGATTGAATAGCAGACTGTGTTTGACTGATAAGTTGGACGAGTGTGGTCTTGAATTAATGTTCATCACATTTCTTGGAGAAGGCCCATGATGGCATTCCTGATCTAGAACTAGGGCCTACTTCTCCCCTATGTCCAATGGCTCTTCTTCACTTTCTTCATCTTCACCACTAAAGAAATCTCCTGAACCACCAGTCTCATAGTCAATATCTCCAGCTGTAGAGGGTAAAGATGTGATTGCATCATTTGCTCTTTGCATAGATTGTGTGGTGTGCACCAAGTTTAGCATTCTTTCTGCATTGTCATTGCCCTGTCCAGCTAGATGTTGATATGCTGGAACAGGGTGAGTAAATGTCTCAGCATCCAAGGAGCTAGAATCTATAACAGCTTGACTTTGCTGAGATAGTCCCTCCCTATTTGCATTTTAATAACCCCAAAAATTTTGGACTTTTTGTAACCCTTATGAATAGTGATTTTGCTGATGATGCTGATTAAGGAAAATTATCAGCCCATGATATATAGGAGTACTGTTATGGAAATTCTAAGATCGTATTAGTATTCCAAAAAGTAAATGAGTGTACGTAAAGGTCGGTAGAATTCGAATTCGAACACTTTGATTTTTCCCGAAAATCCACCAGTTACCGAAATAAATGAGTATAAGATAACATGATTAAAAGGATTTAAATTCAAGGATTATAAGAGAGGATCATAAAAGGAATATAAAATATTGAGAAAGGTTTAGGGGAACCCAAGTAATAAGATCCCGGATATCATCCCTCAACCGATAAATGAGAACGAAAGTTAAGCGAACCATATAACAGATCAGCGATCATTAGCCAAGTAATTAGGAGTTAATCAAAGGGGTTAGTAGAGGATGATGTCATCACTCTAACAAGAGGAGGACAAGTGTAAGCAGATGACAAAAGTAGATGACATGAGCACGACAAAGTGGGAAGGATTGGTTGGTTGATTGTGAGCCACACAATTTTTACCATGGTAACAATTTAATTAACAAACAAAAGGTAGCAACCAAGCCAAAGCAAAACAAATCACAAAACATAAATTAGAAGTTGACTTTTGCTTTCCAAGAACAAAAGCTCTCGGCCAAAACCAGAGCAGCAACTTCAAACTACCATATCTCCTTCAATACTCACCCAAATAGTATGTTCTATAGCTCGTTGGAAAGGTATTGAGATGGCCTACAACTCTTGTTCACAAGTCTCGTCCAAATAAGCAATGTAAGACCCTCGTTTTTACAGTTCTTTAAATCTGACTTTTAGAAACTTCAAAACCTAACTTTGTGTTCTTGATTTCTTTGGAAAGATCAAGCTTGTAGGAGGCTCCCTAAGACTTCCTAGCTACTGTAATCACTCCAAGGAAGGTATAACACCTCCAAACCCTAACTTTACTTTGAGTATTATGATGGTTTTGATGGTTATAGTAAATGAGAAGCATGATGCTTGTGTGTTTAGAGTTTGGATTGAATTTGTAGTAATTTGGATGTTGAAATCTTGTTTATAGTTAATGAAACTTAAGTATAGCTATTAGTTCATGTGTAGGGTTGTATAAATTGGAAAATCTTGAGGTTTGGGCACTGATGTAGTAAGGCTTGGATGAGGGTTGGTTGTATTGTTGGTTGTGAGTTGAATGGTGGTTGTTTGGAGTGGTTTAAAACTTGGTAATCACGTAAACATAGCCGTCGTAATGCCCAATTTCATATAACTGCTTGTTCTTAGTGTTCGGGATAGAGAACTAACTATTGAATATGTGACTTTGCCATGTTTAGTTAGATTATGTCGTAAGCTTCGTTTTGATAAGTGGTTCACTTGAATCCGATGTACGGTATAGGAGAAACGACCGTTTTAAGTAACGGCATTTCGCGAACGAACCATTACCCCTCGCCTTACTTTGAAACCTTGGTTAAGGCCCTTAAATGACTAATTGGAGTATGAAACAATTATGTAAAGTGGATTAGGCAGTTGGTAGAGTACTCGCGAAAGAATCTCCTTGAAATTTTTAATGGTTAATTTATTAAAAATGGTGGAGCCAAGGGTACTCGAACGACTTATGTGATTCGTTAAGCGTAGAAGTGACCATAAGCAAACGTTAGGGTTCAATTGGTTAAAGTCTAGTTTCTTAAGCGACCGTGGTTTAATTCCGACTTATGTTGTTGTTCATAGGTTATCAGACCCACTCTAAGCTTAAGTCTATCCGGGAACACTCAGGCAAGTTTTCTACCCGTTATACTGTTGTTGTGATGTAAATATATGTATATGCATTATCTTGTGATAAGTGCATGATTGTTATTAGAAAATCTTGCGATATATTGGAGCATGTGATATGGTATATATGCATGTCTGTTTCGTAATCTTGATATCTAATTGTTGATTCAATTGCTTATAAGCTGCATAATACCTATACTAGAGATAAGCAGTAGTTGCGTATACCCTTAGTATAGGGGACCCAAAGGTGAACATTTTCTAAACCGGGAGTCGATGTTCCCGAGTATAATATATATATTTATATATATATATATGGATATAGTTTCTAAAACTATTAATCGAATAAGGTTTATTCGATAACTTTATTTTAATTAATGAATATTATTTTGAATATTCATTCGAGGACTTATGACTCCGTTTATTTTATTTAATGAATATTATTTTGAATATTCATTCGAGGACTTATGACTCCGCTCCTTTTATTAAATAATATTCTTTATTTTATTAAAGAATAATGTTTCAATAATTAAACTTATTTTCGATTATTCAAAGAAAGATCGTACTTTCATATAAGTATATCTTTGGTTATTTATTATTCATTTCAAGTATAAGTTTTAAAACTTCTACTTCAATTATTTTTATAAAGATTATCCTTTATGGGAATATTATTTAAATAATAATATTCAGATATTTTCTAATATATCGGGACTGATTTATATCATTAAATCAGCATTACTCCAAACATTCTTAAAATGTTTTCGAGTCTTCAAAATGATTATTAAAGGTTAGGGCGGATCCCAAAACTCATTTTTTTTATATTTAAGATCTTCCTTTCGAAGGGGATTTAAATACTCGCTCAAAACCTGAGGGATCCGGCTCTGTGGTGTATTTTATATTCGCAACAATGTTGCTATTTTGATAAAAGAGTTTTTGATTACTTACCCAACACTCGGGAAGTAAAATTCTTGGAACAAGTTAATCCATTAACAGGCATCGCCTGGGAAATATCGGTGAGTTTTCCTTTCCAACTAGATACGACTTCTTGGTGGAGCCGTATCAACAAGTTTCTACTTGGGGAAAGGAGGGACGAGCTTTATGTTTCAGAGTCATGGATTTCATCTGAACTAGGAGTGGCGTAAGTGATCGAGTGGCGCCGGCCCAGCCTTATTATATTGGCCCAAATGGCCCGGTAGTTCCGCTAAGAGGGTCCATTCTTTAGGAGTCCAGGGTTCGGTTGACAAGTAAATCCGACTGTTCTTCTCTACATGTAGAAAATGGTGGGGTTGCACTACTGCGACTGATCATCGTAAGTGGTCTTCCTGATGCGGCAAACTCCCGTAATGAGTTCATCATCCAATTGGATATTTCTGCAACACTACCCAGAGCACTTCGATAGAAAGGCTACGGCTGGGCGATTGTTGAGTGTTGGCAGGGTCGAATTTTTAAAATGATGTTTTCATCAAATGAAGTATCTTGTAACTTCATTTCATTTTGATGATATTTCAAAGATTGATTATATACAAGTTTTATCGTGTAGCTTCATCTATGGGATGAACTATTTATACCTTGAACGGTGGTAGTTCAAGTAGTATTCGAAAAAAGATATAAGTATATTGGAGTATCTTGTAACTTCATCTTTCAACTTATATCTAGTTAATGAATATCTTATGAATGACAAAGGTTTTCATAAAAAACGTTGAGACAAGGTTAGATATATGAGATCACCTTGCAACGATATTTTTATACAGTTATAAACTGGAACTCTGTGTATATTATACATGTCAGAGGATTTCAAAGATTGTGAAAAGTATATATTTATATATATACTGAATATTTTGTGACTTGGTCGCGTTAAGATATCAACTTGGTTCTTTTCTTCTTGACCAAGACTTTCATGAGTACTATGAGAATGCTCATATATTGTTAATTATTATACATATTATTTCGGTGGGCTTGTTGCTCACCCTTACTTTCTTCTTTCATCACACAACAACAGATAGACAAGATGAACAGGACCAAGCTCCCAATTTGCGAGCGGATAGTAAATGTTCTGCAGTTTCTTGTAGGCGTTGATGCTGCTGTAGCTGAGGTAGGAAGTACCAATAGGCTAGACTTTCAACTTCTGATGTACCGGATTTATGTATCTATATAAATTGTAATAATGGCAAAGAAATGTAAATTTATTCAGAAACCCTCTTGAGGTGTAATGGCTTATAATGTGGAATAAAATGACTTGTGTTATTTTTGGTATTCATCTCTAAGACTATAACTTGTGGTGTGTGTGTGTATATTGTGGGGTCACAGTACGTAGTAGTTGGTTGACTGTTAAGATTAAGTATTGATTAGGGAAATGGAACTCGTGACAACCCGAATCCCCGACCCCGGATTTGGGGGTGTTACAGAAATGGTATCAGAGCTAAGCGTTATAAACCTCAGAGATGATGTGCCGTTAAGATAATAAGTTCACTAAGATAATAAGGACTCTTTCCAAGTTCATAGTCGTACTACCTAACGTAGTACTGAAAGTTAAAACCCTTATGGGAACCCTTATAAATATCGTGATAGAAGCGTAGTTCGTTATCGTATATGGTAGCGGGACTCCGAACCCTGAGGATGAGGAGCAACAGCGCGATGATGTTTTATTACTTATTGGAGATCAAATTGTGGATCCGATAGAGCGTCCTAACGCAGGACCGGATGATATTCATATTGAGGATGTAGCGGTTGAGGATGTTGTCCTAGAAGGGATTGTTGCTGAGGAGGATCCCGTGGAGGATCCTGACAAGAATAAATAAAGGACCACTAAGGAATTGATAACCATGGTTAGGGCGACTACCAGAGGTAGGATTGGCCAGGCACTATCGGAGGTTCGTTCAAGTTCGTAAAGATAGTAGCCCTTCTAACGCGGCTTACTCGTAAGACTGAGAAGTTCGAATGGATAGATAAATGCGAGAATAGCTTTTAAGAACTGAAGCAAAGATTGGTGACGGCCCCTATGTTGGCGTTGCCGGATGGAAAGGAGATGTTGTGATGTGTAGTGACGCTTCACATAAGGAATTAGGGTGCTTCTTATACAGCACAACAAGGTAATCGCGTACGCGTCAAGATAAATAAGGGAATATAAAATTCGATATCCCCACCCATGAGCTTGGGCTCGTGGCAATAGTTTTGCCCTAAAGATTGGAGGCACTACTTGTATGGAGAGAAGTGCGAGATTTACACAAGCCATAAGTGCTCTAGTGCATTTTCACATAGAAAGAGCTCAACATGCGCCAGAGGAGTTGGTTAGAGCTAATCAAGGATTACGATTATGAGATTCTTTATCTTTCAGGGAAAGCCAAAATGGTGGCTAATGCCCTTAGTATAAAGGAGAGACTCAAGATGAAAATGTCTTTGGGAGAGTTGATAAGAGATTTTGAGAAAATGGAAATAGAAGTGAAGGTAACCGGAGCCAGTACCGAAACGCTATGTGAGATTGCAATACAGCCCGAATTATCGAAAAAGATCATATTGTGCCAAGAAAAAGTGATGAATGAAGGCAGATAGTCAATGACTGGAGAAGAGATTAATACCAAGAAAGATGATAAGGGAATAACGAGGTATTCCTATAGAATTTGGGTTCCAAACGTTTAAGAGCGTAAGGACCGGATCTTAGATGAAATCCATAGCTCAGGGAATAAGATTTAGGGCAAACCCTGAATGTGATAGTCAAGGAGGTTGCCATTAAGAAAGAAGGAGCCCATAACATAATAAAGTGGAAAACAAGGATTTTAACATATAAGATAACCCCAAGTATGGGAGAAGGATGAAACATTTCATACTAAGGAAACAAAAAGTCGAGTAAGGAAAGGAGACCCGAGACGGTACTCCTATACGGCAATTCATGGACCTGTCTAAAAAGAACTTAGACTATTATCCCCAACCACCACCCTGAGGAGACAGTGCGGTGGGAAATTCTTTCAGGACCTTTAAGTCACTAAGCTCTCAGAGTTCTAAGGAACAATCGAACCCAGTAGAGGCGAGAGCCTGACTAAAGGAAATATAGGAATCATTTGAGATTCTAAATGATGGACTAATCACAAAAGACTATTTTTGTCACTTACCCTCCTAAGAGAGAGGCCACCCGCTGGTGAAAGACCAAGAAAGGCACGGAGCCCGAGGTTATAATAAACTGATTAAAGTTCAGTCAATTGTTTCGGGAAAGTACTTCCCAAGGTTATGGAAATAGTGTAGAAGCTTTAGAGCCGAAACAAAGGCGGATGAGTATGATAAATTATGAATCTAAGATTGTAAAAGTTGTCAAGATTTGTTCTGAGGACTAGAATCCCAGAACGACGTGATGTTTGAAGTCAATGATTAGTGGGTTCGTAAAATGATTGCAAGAGAGAGGTAGATAAAAAGAAACTGAAGTGGAAAGGAATATAAAGGCAATAGAGTTGGAGGAATGATAAGAGAGTTAGATATGAGGAAACCCTAAAGACTTGTAGCAATAGAAAGAGAAAGTATGTAATCGTCAGGATGAGAGTGATTCACCATGAGTTAAAGTTGATGGATGAAGGCATGAAAGATATATATATTTTATCCCCTTTAAGTTGGGAGGATTCAAGGAAACCTTGAAATAGTCCGAAGGATAAACAAGGAGACACAGATAGACTGAGGAGACAAGAAAGTAAGAAATTAGGAAAATTGGATGAAGGAAGTGACCTTCAAGAAAGTGAAGTGTAAGACCGGGGGCATGATACCCAGAAAGGGAGACGCCAGGTATGAAAGATATCCCAATATTGAGATGACTGTTGAGATAAACAACAAAAGTAAATAAGGATTTATTAAGAAGAAGTTCACGTTGAACACGACTAATATCTTCTAGAACATCCCTGTTATCATTATTAAATCAGGCAAGAAAAGCGAATAACCGTTGTTATCTTTTGGAGGCCATATTGGTTGACCTAATTTTGAATAAGGATGCTATTGTGAAATTTGGTATAGACTATCGAGATGGGAATGATTAAATAAGATAATCTATCAAGGATATATGACTTAATTTATCCATGGAAGGATGCATGTACCTTTTTAAAGGTGGAATTAAGGATAGAATCTCGGTAACTTAAAATGAATCCTAGGGGAATGCATAAAGGTTGGCATTTCACCCTTAATAGGGATAGTATGAGTTTTGACAGTATGAATTGGAAAGGATTAAGGTAACAACAATCTTTAAGGATCAGTGGAGAAATTTTTTTCAAAAGTATATAGACAATGGTTCTAGTATTGGTAAATGGTATTTTGATATGCCCTATATCTAGGGAATACAGGAGGAATAATTCAAGGATAACCTTAGAGGTCTTACAAGGAGAAAAGGTAATATTCAAAGTTCTCAAGAATAGAAAATTTGATAAAGGAAAAATGGCGTAATTATAATAATGCCAGGTGGGCACGTGTTAAACCATAAGAAGTACAGATTGAACCAATGAAGGTCAGAATTGTTAAAGCAAGAAGGGCCCAAGATAAAAGACGTCCTAAGTATGATCGAGAGTCAGTCGTGACATTGTTCACATCTAAAGACTAAGGCAATGACTTATGGAAAAAAATGGTGATTTTTTTTCTTCTCACCAGGACTTAAGAAAAGCATTTTCACATAATCAGTGATTGAAATGAGGTAGAAAATTTATTTGGAGGTGGTTAAAAAATGACATTGATTGTAAGGAAATTTTACTATCAGGAAAGGTCAAAGAGGTGGCCAACACTTTAAGTGTAAGAGGACAATTATAAGCACATGTGCTAGAGGAATACAGTGATGATAGTTAAAGCCATGAAGGTTGTATTATGGTTTGAAAGATTGACATTTCTTCTGATGATTGTACGATACTCAACCGTAATAGTAGTTTGGTAAAGATTTAATTCATGTTAGCACTTTGAGCGGGCTATCTATTTTAGAAGGTCCTATCTTGAGATAAGCCGGGACCATGTTACAAGAGGACTAAATGAACCTTTGAACTTCATGTCTCCTAATAAAGACATATGGTTAATAATGATATTAACCTGCTATCGTTGCTTTCATTGAAACTCTTCTGAAATTTTATCTGCTTCATGTCATATGTACGTCAAGTTTAGGAGTGTTCTTCATGAATCATGAGCGGTGATCATGTTACCTCCTTAGAAGAATTCAATACGACATGTATGGACTCCGTATGGTTAGCTATTAAGATTTCAAGGAAAACGAATGACTACCGTAGGTCCGTGGTGGACTATAGTAATGCATCAACGATTCTTTGAATAATGAGCCGATTACAACCGCGAGAGTTGTATGGTAATGGATGTTGAGATTAAGTACCACTAATCGAGTTGTGGTGATGTATAAGTTATCATTGATAGACTAATTAAGTCGATTATCTACCTATTGAATATTTATTTCTTCTTATCAATAAAGAGTCGTATTACTATACGAGGAAGGTTGTGGTGCAAGCATAAAATTCTAGTAACGAGGAGGTCTAGAATGAAATCCTAGATTTGATTTTCGCTGTCGAGGGAGTTTTAACGGTGATTGTTTATAAGCTCGAGCAAGAACATGGGTTCATAGAATGATGGACGAAATAGTAAATATTCATGCATGTGAATTGCAATGCTATAATACTTGATGTTGAGATATATACATATATATGTTTTGTTCTCTTGTGACAAACCTCTATAGTTCAGAGGTAGATTCCAAGCCAGATCTTTTGTGGTAGTATTTTTTTTATATACAATTCTCTTCAATTCGTTCTTTTCTTTTCATTTTGTATAAGCTGAGAAGAACAACCCTTCCAGAAGGGGAGGTATTGCCGAATGACTATCTATCTGTGTGATAGAAGCCTAGTAGGATACCATATGTTGTTTAATTGCTTGTCAAGTACTAAAGGCTGGCCACCTTCTCTACTAACTATGCAATAGAACAAGTGTTCATGATCATAGTGATCTCTCAATAAATTCTTTTACTTCTACACGAAGGACCAAGATTTCGAAGATGGAGGCAGCTAGAGATGAAGTGGTACCAAGTATGGTGGTATTCAGAATGAAAACGCATTCGTGATACTAAGGTTGACGTATTTATTAAAAGGTTATAAAACTCTAGCGAGTAAAGGTATATCTAGAATAGTATTCTGTACGGAAGATAGTAACGCTTACGAACCAGAAAAGGAGTATTGAGAAGCAAAAGCTATAATGCTAGAAGCTATGATGAGAGTCTGTGCAATAGACTTGAAAGAATTTGGAATGATCACTTAACGCGGATTGAGTTTTCTTACGACAATAGATCATATGTCATTATCGAGATGTCGCCTTATGAGATCCTTGAGGGAAGACAATGTCGATCTCCCTTATGTTAGGATGAAGTTACAGAGCGCAAGATGCTCGGACCAACAGTGGTCCAAAGGACCAGGGATATAATAGATCTAATCAGAAGACGGCTGGTGGTAGCCCAAGATGGACATGAGAAGTATGTTGAATTGACATGAAAGGACAAAGAATAGGATGTAGGGGACCTAGTGCTGTTATAGGTATTCCCTTGGAAAGGATGAATGAGGTTCGGAAAGAAAGGAAAGCTAAGCCCATGAATTGTTGGCCCCTTTGAGGTATTAAGACGTATTGGGAAGTTAGCATATGAGCTAGCGCTACCCCCCGAACATGTAGCAAGTTCATAACGTGTTCCACGTATCAATGTTAAGGAAGTGTAATCCGGATGCCAGACATATAGTGGAGTACGAGCAGGTGGATATGCAACCAGACCTAACTTACGTGGAGAAACCAGTAAAGATTATGGATAAGAAGGAGCAGGTACTTCGGGACAAAGTGATCAAGCTAGTCAGAGTGCTATGGCAGAATCATAATGTGGAGGAATCAACTTGGGAACTAGAGAGCGTAATGCTAGAAAAGTACCCCCATTTGTTTTCTATCTGATTCCAGGACGGAATCCTTTTAAGGAGGGGAGACTGTAATAACCCCAAAAATTTTGGACTTTTTGTAACCCTTATGAATAGTGATTTTGCTGATGATGCTGATTAAGGAAAATTATCAGCCCACGATATATAGGAGTACTGTTATGGAAATTCTAAGATCGTATTAGTATTCCATAAAGAAAATGAGTGTACGTAAAGGTCGGTAGAATTCGAATTCGAACACTTTGATTTTTCCCGAAAATCCACCAGATACCGAAAGAAATGAGTATAAGATAACATGATTAAAAGAATTTAAATTCAAGGATTATAAGAGAGGATCATAAAAGGAATATAAAATATTGAGAAAGGTTTAGGGGAACCCAAGTAATAAGATCACGGATATGATCCCTCAAACGATAAACGAGAACGAAAGTTAAGCGAACCATATAACAGATCAGCGATCATTAGCCAAGTAATTAGGAGTTAATCAAAGGGGTTAGTGGAGGATGATGTCATCACACCAACAAGAGGAGGACAAGTGTAAGCAGATGACATAAGTAGATGACATGAGCATGACAAAGTGGGAAGGATTGGTTGGTTGATTGTGAGCCACACAATTTTTACCATGGTAACAATTTAATTAACAAACAAAAGGTAGCAACCAATCCAAGGCAAAACAAATCACAAAACACAAATTAGAAGTTGACTTTTGCTTTCCAAGAACAAAAGCTCTCGGCCAAAACCAGAGCAGCAACTTCAAACTACCATATCTCCTTCAATACTCAGTCAAATAGTATGTTCTATAGCTCTTTGGAAAGGTATTGAGATGGCCTACAACTCTTTTTCACAAGTCTAGTCCAAATAAGCATTGTAAGACCCTCTTTTTGACAGTTCTTTCAATCTGACTTTTAGAAACTTCAAAACCTAACTTTGTGTTCTTGATTTCTTTGGAAAGATCAAGCTTGTAAGAGGCTCCCTAAGACTTCCTAGCTACTGTAATCACTCCAAGGAAGGTATAACACCTCCAAACCCTAACTTTACTTTGAGTATTACGATGGTTTTAATGGTTATAGTAAATGAGAAGCATGATGCTTGTGTGTTTAGAGTTTGGATTGGATTTGTAGTGATTTGGATGTTGAAATCTTGTTTATAGTTAATGAAACTTAAGTATAGCTATTATTTCATGTGTAGGGTTGTATAAATTGGAAAATCTTGAGGTTTGGGGACTGATGTAGTAAGGTTTGGATGAGGGTTGGTTGTATTGTTGGTTGTGAGTTGAATGGTGGTTGTTTGGAGTGGTTTAAAACTTGGTAATCACGTAAACATAGCCGTCGTAATGCCCAATTTCATACAACTGCTTGTTCTTAGTGTTCGGGACAGAGAGCTAACTATTGAATCTGTGACTTTTCCATTTTTAGTTAGATTATGTCGTAAGCTTCATTTTGATATGTGGTTCGCTTGAATCCGATATACGGTTTAGGAGAAACGACCGTTTTAAGTAACGACATTTCGCGAACGAACCATTACCCCTCGCCTTACTTTGAAACCTTGGTTAAGGCCTTTAAATTACTAATTGGAGTATGAAATAATTATGTAAAGTGGATTAGGCAGTTGGTAGTAATCGCGAAAGAATCGCCTTAAAATTCTTAATGGTTAATTTATTAAAAATGGTGGAGCCAAGGGTACTCGAAAGACTTATATGATTCGTTAAGCGTAGAAGTGACCATAAGCAAACATTAGGGTTCAATTGGTTAAAGTCTAGTTTCTTAAGCGACCGTGGTTTAATTCCAACTTATGTTGTTGTTCATAGGTTATCGGACCCTCTCTAAGCTTAAGTCTAACCGGGAACACTCAGGCAAGTTTTCTACCCGTTATACTGTTGTTGTGATGTAAATATATGTATATGCATCATCTTGTGATAAGTGCATGATTGTTATTAGCAAATCTTGCGATATATTGGAGCATGTGATATGGTATATATGCATGTCTGTTTCATAATCTTGATATCTAATTGTTGATTCAATTGTTTATAAGCTGCATAATACCTATACTAGAGATAAGCAGGAGTTGCGTATACCCTTAGTATAGGGGACCCAAAGGTGAACATTTTCTAAACCGGGAGTCGATGTTCCCGAGTATAATATATATATTTTTATATATATATATGGATATAGTTTTCAAAACTATTAATCGAATAAGGTTTATTCGATAACTTTATTTTAATTAATGAATATTATTTCGAATATTTATTCGAGGACTTATGACTCGGTTTATTTTATTTAATGAATATTATTTTAAATATTCATTCGAGGGCTTATGACTCCGCTCCTTTTATTAAATAATATTCTTTATTTTATTAAAGAATAATGTTTCGATAATCAAACTTATTTTTGATTATTCAAAGAAAGATCGTACTTTCGTATAAGTATATCTTTGGTTATTTATTATTCATTTCAAGTATAAGTTTTAAAACTTCTACTTCAATTATTTTTATAAAGATTATCCTTTATGGGAATATTATTTAAATAATAATATTCAGATATTTTCTAATATATCAGTACTGATTTATTTCATTAAATCAGTATTACTCCAAACATTCTTAAAATGTTTTCGAGTCTTCAAAATGATTTTTAAAGGTTAGGGCGGATCCCAAAACTCATTTTTTTTATATTTAAGATCTTTCTTTCGAAGGGGATTTAAATACTCGCTCAAAACCTGAGGGATCTGGCTCTGTGGTGTATTT
This sequence comes from Apium graveolens, assembly GCF_009905375.1. NCBI lineage: Eukaryota > Viridiplantae > Streptophyta > Magnoliopsida > Apiales > Apiaceae > Apium > Apium graveolens. Next base: position 218,393,609 of record NC_133654.1, read on the forward strand.
TATATTCGCAACAAGGTTGTTGTTTTGATAAAAGAGTTTTTGATTACTTACCCAACACTCGGGAAGTAAAATTCTTGGAACAATTTAATCCATTAACAGGCATCGCCTGGGAAATATCGGTGAGTTTTCCTTTCCAACTAGATACGACTTCTTGGTGGAGCCGTATCAACAAGTTTCTACTTGGGGAAAGGGGGGACGAGCTTTACATTTCAGAGTCATGGATTTCATCTGAACTAGGAGTGGCGTAAGTGGTCGAGTGGCGCCGGCCCAGCCTTATTATATTGGCCCAAATGGCCCGGAAGTTCCGCTAAGACGGTCCATTCCTTAGGATTCCAGGGTTCGGTTGACAAGTAAATCCGACTGTTCTCCTCTACATGTAGAAAATGGTGGGGTTGCACTACTGCGACTGATCATCGTAAGTGGTCTTCCTGGCGCGGCAAACTCCCGTAATGAGTTCATCATCCAATTGGGTATTTCTGCAACACTACCCAGAGCACTTCGATAGAAAGGCTACGGTTGGGCGATTGTTGAGTGTTGGCAGGGTCGAGTTTTCAAAATGATGTTTTCATCAAATGAAGTATCTCGTAACTTTATTTCATTTTGATGATATTTTAAAGATTGATTCTATACAAGTTTTGTCGTGTAACTTCATCTATGTGATGAACTATTTATACCTTGAACGGTGGTAGTTCAAGTAGTATTCGAAAAAAGATATAAGTATATTGGAGTATCTTATAACTTCAACTTTTCAACTTATATCTAGTTAATGATTATCTTATGAATGACAAAGGTTTCATAAAAACGTTGAGACAAGATTAGATATATGAGATCACCTTACAACGATATTTTTATACAGTTATAAACTGGAACTCTGTGTATATTATATATGTCAGAGGATTTCAAAGATTGTGAAATGTATATATGTATATATATACTGAATATTTTGCGACTTGGTCGCGTTAAGATATCAACTTGGTTTTTTTCTTCTTGACCAAGACTTTCATGAGTACTATCAGAATGCTCATATATTGTTAATTATTATACATATTATTTCGTTGGGTTTGTTGCTCACCCTTGCTTTCTTCTTTCATCACACAACAACAGATAGACAAGATGAACAGGACCAAGCTCCCAATTTGCGAGCGGATAGGAAATGTTCCGCAGTTTCTTGTAGGCGTTGATGTTGCTGTAGCTGAGGTAAGAAGTACCAATAGGCTAGGCTTTCAACTTCTGATGTACTGGACTTATGTATCTATATGAATTGTAATAATGGCAAAGAAATGTAAATTTATTCAGAAACCCTTTTGAGGTGTAATGGCTTATAATGTGGAATAAAATGACTTTTGTTATTTTTGGTATTCATCTCTAAGACTATAAATTGTGGTGTGTGTGTATATTGTGGGGTCACAGTACGCAGTAGTTGGTTGATTGTTAAGATTAAGTATTGATAAGGGAAATGGAACTCGTGACAACCCGAATCTCCGACCCCGGATTTAGGGGTGTTACATGCATCCTGGACATTCATTCACTCACTAGAAATGACATCCACCCTTATTTCTCCTATACCTGCATTTCTCTCATTATCTCTCTTTTCTTGCATCAAGGTCTCACCTTGGCTCCCCACCCTCACACCTTCACCTTCACCATCTAAGGTGGGACTCCTCTCACTCACTTTTGTCAGTCCTGAAGAAATAGACTGCATTAGATCACTCTTTTCCTCTCCTTTTTCCTGGGAGCAACCCAGACTCTCACTCAAATCACTCCCTTCCCTCAGTCCTAAGTGTGATTGCACTACTACTAAGTCTACTGCACTTGTAATAATTGATGAAATTTGAAGCTGTGCAGAGACACCTGACGGATAAGGAATATCCATCGGGTTAGCAGTTTGACTATCCGACGGATGACTGCTGTTAAACTTATCCGTCGGGATACAATCACTACTCGATGGATGATAAATATCCATCAGGATAGAAGAAATAATTGAGTTTGGAGTGGAGACTATTGTAGACTCTGTGCAGATTGATGAGAATTTTGGCACAGATGTCTCAATGGTCTCAGAAAGAAATGGCAAGTGAGCCAACAAATCATCTAGAAGATGATGCTCACTTGCATGGATTTTTGGCTTCTCCAAGAGAGTTAAAGATGGAAAATTTGGAAGTGATGTGTTTATCATGTCAACATCCAATGAGTGTGTGGGAGAGTTTGGTGTATCAGGTGCTTCAATTATGAGAGATTTTGGATGTGACTCCATATTTATTGGAGCCACATCAACCTAACTTTGAGAAGGTGTAGTGACTGGGTCTTTTGCACCAGTTTGAACAGTGTGTGAGCCCTGTGCATCCCCAAGGGTTTTTGGTTTCTTCTTTCTGGTATAAGTTTGGGGTGAGCTTGTGTCCCTTACCTTTTTGGCCTGTGCTCCTGGTTGGGAGCTTGTTTCAGTGGTAACATCCTTTTGGGAGGATGAAACCAGTAATGAGCTAATATCCTTATTCAGCACTGTAGTTTGTTGAGAAACTGCAGTGTGGCTAGGCTGGGAAACACTCACCTCTCCAACCTTATCCTTAGGGCTTCTTTGATTTTCACCCTGTTCCTTACCTTTCTTGCCCACCTTCACAATCCCCTCTTTAGGTTTGGTGGATTTTACAACTGATTTCTTTTGAAATAAATCAAAGGGGGCTTTCTTAGCTTTGGATTTAGGAACTTTTGTTGGTTTGGTAGCTTGGGTAGGCAACTGTTGGGTCATTGACACGGTTGCTATAGCTACACTAGAAAGCAAAAAAGTTTGTGAGGTTGGAAGAGTGGAGACAGAAGAAATTATCTCACTTATCTGAGGTCCCTCCATTACTGGAAAGTAGTATAATGGAACCTCCTTGTGATGGTTTCTGTTTAAATCTGCAATGATCCTTCTTTCTCGAACCCAATAATTTAACTTGTTGGTTGGGTTCTCAATCACAATATCTTCAATAAGATGGTTAGCAAGCATCATAAAGTGTAACGCCCCCAAATCCGGGGTCAAGGGATTTGGTCGTCACTATAAAACCTCAATCAAAATTAATCTGTTAAATCAATAAATAAATGCCAACGGAAGATATTTATCATTTATGACCCCAAACTAATCCAAGATCTTTTAAGGTTACAGTTCTAGAAACAAGATATCCAAATTCCATAAATAAAATTTTCACTTTCTTTTAAAACTCTTTTCAATAAATTCCAACTCAAAACTAAACCCACTAGTATAACTTCGAAATGAAGTATACTAGGCCCAAATAAAATATACAACTATAATATAATATAATATAAACAACTTTACACAATAAAACTTATACTAGTTCATAAACCCTGGACCAACCACCTTTCAAAAGCTTCTTCTTTGCTTCCTCGAATTTCGCGGCTAAAAAGCGCAAGCTAATCCTTACTAGAGGTTATATATGAAAAGAGGCAAGTATGAGTGAAAGAAATGCTCAACAAGTTCATTATAGCGTATATATAGTCGTTTTGATATAAAATAGACATCTGCATTAGCGCAGGAAATTTTAAATCATAATTGCTGAAACAGAAAATTTAATAAAGAATCGGATAATTGTTTCTCACTGTATTCAAAACTCTTTTTGATATTTTCGAGCAAAATGCTTCAGCAATACTTTGAATCTTGACGAAAATAAAACTCGTAAAACAGTGTTTACGGGAATATCGTAAACAACAATAATATGAAACAATGATTATGGATTGAATCATAAACTTTAATCAAAACCGAACCCTTGAAATTAATACTTATTTTGCTGTCATATCAAATTAGATATCAATACGAACTTTGATGCTCATAACATTCCCTACTGAAGTCAACATCAATCATCTTTACTAATACCACCTTTGATATTTAACAACAACGTAAGTATCAGCATAAATCAGAATCTGAATCAAAACTGCATTTTACTATTATTCCAAAACAGAAATAGTTGATAAATTATTCCTTATAAGATTATCAAAAGCAATATAATAATTTAGATTGGAATCTTCGAATGACGATGTGTTGCCGCCGGTGATCAGCCGCGGAGCAACACCGGTATGCCGAAGCATATCCAACTAAATAAATGGGGCACCCGAGGGACATATCGGCCTAATGGTATTATATCCTGTATAATACCTAAATCTCCGCTGGACCGCCGTCACGGCCTCTTACGTAACCATCCAATCTTAAAACATTTTATTGAAAGGGGTCATAATACTCGGCACCCTTATAAACTTTTATTCCCCCATTTACTTGGGAAAGATTACTCGCAAAACCAACTCATTTTTCTCAAAACCCAAAACATTTATAAATCTATTCATTTGATAAGTAAAATCACTTAGCTATTATGAACATAGAATAGCAGAAGGGTATTTGCATAATAAACATTTAATTCAGCAATATGTAAAACATTTATCTATTCCGAACTGAGAATAGGGAAAGAAATACTTGCATAAGAAGATTTAAAATAAATATTACTTGAACAATAACTGATGATAGGGATACTTGTCTTTGGGTTTTTAGCAGTTAGTCACACTCACAACGACACATCTATTCTGACATTCTGTCTTAAAACATCACCGTCCTTCTTTTCAACACTTTACTGATATGCTGCTCCTGCGATTGCTAGAAGCCAGTTATCCAATACTATTCCATCTCACTCTTTATCCAACATCTTATCCTGATCAACTCGAATGATTCGCATCTATAATTAAAATACACATCTTAATCGCTTAAACAATAATTACTCGACGAACTACGCGTCAAAATCTTATCGTCTACCCATACGATAGCCCACACATACAGAGGACAGTCAACCATAAGCCATTGACCACCGTACACACGTAATTCATATAACACATAAGCACATAATCCACATATCACATAATTCATATCACATATGACTCGGGTTGTCACAAGGTTCAACTGGGTACGTTTAAAACTGAAATCGGGTCAAAAATTTGGTTTATCGATCAATAATTGACTGAGAATGACTTGTAAAACAAGCAACCTTTCGAAACAAAAGGATTTGGGTCTCGAAAGTATTTTTAATGAAAGCAATATATTTTTCTGAGTCTATACGCGCTCGTTTTGTATTAAACGGACGAACGGTTTATTTATTATGAATTTTTGAATATTTTTCGGAATTAAAAATGGGTCTCCGAATCATTTTATAATTAAATAATAGGGCTCGAACACCCGAATATGATTTTAAAATAATTTAATAACAATTATCGAGCCTTGAGATAATTTAAAATAATATTTTAAAGCTCGAAACTATTTTTCAGAATTTTTAAACCCAAATAATATAATTAAATTTAATTAAATAATAAATTAAAATTAATTAATAACTAATTAAATTAATTAATCAATTAATATTTAAATTCATTGACTATTCAAATAATTATTTATCAGCTAAAATTAATTAATTAAATAATTTAGATTTATTTTAGAATTAAAAATAATTTTCAGAATAATTAAATAATGAATTTTGGAATTTAAAATAAATAAAAACAATTCCTAAAATAAATTAAAAGAGAAAATACAGTTTTTGAAAATATTTAAAACATAAATCCTGTTTTTGTAAGTTTTTGAAATTAAAAATACGAATTTTGCAAATAAGGGAGACTTCCAAGGGCCAAACTGTAATTTGACACCCCTGGTCGTCTTCCCCGACCTTCCCGCCGGCCGGACTCCATGGCCGCCGCCATGGAGCTTTTCCGGCGGATGAAAAATGCCCAGAAACATGTAAAAATCACGGGGTTTGTTCGTTACGTTGCCAGGAACCTCATCTTAACTTCGCAATTGTAAACGATAACCCAGTCGGCCGGAAAACCGACTGGAAGTTCACGTCGCCGGTGATGTCGGATTTTCCGACGGCCTTCAAGCGACATCCAACATACGAAATTTTTACAGGGTTTAATTGCTGTTGAGACGATCTATATCTCTACAGTCTCCAACTATGCCCAGACTTAACGGATTAAAAATCCGGCCAAAACATGAATTTTCCGGTGAAATCATTCAAGAACACGAAGAACATTCAAATTCAAAGATCAAATCAACTTTTTTATATGTTATTGAACTCGATTTTTAACATATAATATATCAAATTGACCAGGAAGAAAAGATCTACACGATTATGCCATCAAATCATATCAAAAACATCAAGAACAAAAATTCATAATTTAATTCATAATTAATTCGAATTTAAATAATTAAATCGGAAAAATACCTTGATTTCTGGGAAAAAAACAGATGGTGGATTAAGGTAGAGTTTTTTGAGAGTTTCGTTTTGATATGTGGCACGCTTGAATCGGAGTTCGGTAACGTCCTCGTTCGCGCGTTTGATTCTCAGGAGCAATCGGTTTTTAGTGTTTTTCTCTGTAATTACTATATTTTTACTGGTTGTAAATGAATAAACGAATAAAATGAAATAAAAAATATGCTATTTATATTTACGGAATATTGGTTCGTTCTGGATCGTTTTGGATTGTTAAATTAGTTGCTTAGCCGCTAAGTAACTACAAAACGATCCAAAAATAGATTACTTAGCCGCTAAGTAACTATAAAAACGATATAATTTAATATCAGATTTGGATAATTATCAAAACCGAGCTTTTCATAAAACACCATATACGAAAATAATGTAAAAATATCCCGTCTCTCGAGAATACGGGTTTTGTTGATTTATCGAAATGGTTATCGTACCGAAAATCTTGCGCCGAGCCGCGCACGGGTCAAACCGTAATCCAGATCGAAAAAGTCAAAACACGGAAAATGTCCGGAATTACCAGATTAGGTTAAGAAGGAGTTTTCGGAAGAGTTTTGGGTTGTAAAAATGCAAAAACAGTTAAGGTTGAACGATTCCCGGCTTTATAAAATAATTTTGGTAATTATTCAGAAAATAATTATTAAATCTATAAATCATTATAAAATCATATAACACTCCAAAAATTACCAGAAAAATACCTTAAGTATCTATATTTTATTCTACACATATTAAAAATTCAAATACTCAAATAATATCACATATAAACACCCAAACATCAATTCCAATTATCATATAATTCACTAAAATTCACATAAAATCACATAAACAATTCCAAATAATAATAATAATATTTAAAAATATGGGATATTACAATCTACCCCCTTATAAGGATTCCATCCTCGGAATCAGCAGAAGAAAGCATTAAGGGTCTTCTAACCAACTTCTCAATCTTGCATAAGCAACTTTTCCACACTGCAATTCTTTATACCAAACAATTATCACGGGAGTTTCACTCTACACCATTGTTCCTTCCACATGTCATTTGACCAATTTCTCAATAAAATTACTTTCATTGATTGTGAGAAAGAAGAATAGAGAGAAAGATAAAGAGAAAGAAAAGAAAGAGAGATGGATAGAGAAATAAAGAAACAGATTGACTTCATTGTACGCCATTGATATTTTAATCACATTGCAATCCACTGTCGTCCTCGGTATTTCCATCACACCGCCTTACTTTGACTTGACCAAGATAACTCAGCTTAACTTGATTGGCGTACCTTCGAATATTTGAGATGATAAAATCATGAATTCCAAAGAGAAGAGAATTTCGTGTCATATCGGGACCAGAATCTGAATTTGTGAAAAAGTATTGTTGAAATAAAAGAATAACTGAGAGATCAATATGATCAAACGAACTTGGTATTGCGTGTCCAAATGAAGACACTACTAAAGGTTGTTAACCTTCTTGTAGTCACAATACACACAAGTGATGGCGTCTCATCCAACTCCTATCACACAGTCAGGCATACCTTGTGACCCCTATAGTTAGGGTTGTTCATCTCACTCAGAATAAAAGAATATCAAAGAAATTCAAACTCAGATGAATAAAACTGAAAAGATTTCAAAGCTGATATTTCTGGAGGAAATGAAATCCAGAGAACAAAATTCTGGCACAAAGTGAATAAACGGGTGTTAGGTATTAAATCCTCTAACAGATACCTCTTTTTGAGAGATGTCAAAAGAATTTATAGAAAGAGAAGGTATTGCCAAGGTCTTAATACTTATCTTCTATTTGAACTCTTCTGTTGACTCGTTATCCGATTTTAGATACTTCTTCATGTTCAAAAGATATCGATAATCTCCATCGTCATCGAATCATTGTAGCCTCGAAGGATTCCATAATAGAAGTTCGCAACTGCCACGAGTTTTGTCCATCTCAACACAACCATCTCAAACGAATGCGCCTATCAAGCGTCCTCACATAGCTATACACACTCCTACACACTCTCGTTTCTAGTTTACTATAACCTCAGCTCTGATACCAACCTGTAACGTCCCCAAATCCGGGGTCAAGGGATCTGGTCGTCACTATGAAACCTCAATCCAAATCAATCTGTTAAATCAATAAATAAATGCCAGCGGAAAATATTTATCATTTATGACCCCAAACTAATCCAAGATCTTTTAAGATTACAGTTCTAGAAACAAGATATCCAAATTCCACAAATAAATTTTTCACTTTCTTTTAAAACTCTTTTCAATAAACAACTTTACACAATAAAACTTACACTAGTTCGCAAACCCTGGACCAACCACCTTTCAAAAGCTTCTTCTTTGCTTCCTCGAATTTCGCGGCTAAACAACGCAAGCTAATCCTTACGGGAGGTTAAATTTGAAAACAGGCAAGTATGAGCAAAAGAAATGCTTAGCAAGTTCATTATAGCGTATATATAGTTGTTTTGATATAAAACCGACATCTGCATTAGCGCAAAACATTTTTAAATCATAATTGCTAAAATAGAAAATTTAATAAAGAATCAGATAATTGCTTCTCACTTTATTCAAAACTCTTTTTGATATTTTCGAGCGAAATGCTTCAGCAATACTTTGAATCTTGACAATAATAAAACTCGTAAAACAGTGTTTATAGGAATATCGTAAACAACAATAATATGAAACAATGATTATGGATTGAATCATAAACTTTATTCAAAACCGAACCCTTGAAATTAATACTTATTTTGCTGTCATATCAAATTAGATATCAATACGAACTTTGATGCTCACAACATTCCCTACTGAAGTCAACATCAATCATCTATACTAATACCACCTTTGATATTTAACAAGGTAAGTATCAGCATAAATCAGAATCTGAATTAAAACTGTATTTTACTATTATTCCAAAACAGAAACAGTTGATAAATTATTCCTTATAAGATTATCAAAAGCAATATAATAATTTAGATTGGAATCCTCGAACGACGGTGTATTGCCGCCGGTGATCAACCGCGGAGCAACACCGGTATGCCGAAGTATATCCAACTAAACAAATGGGGCACCCAAGGCACATATCGGCCTAATGGTATTATATAATGTATAATACCTAAATCTCCGCTGGACCGCCGCCACGGTATAACGACTCGTGTATTTTTGAATTATTTAAAAATGTGATTATGGAAATTATTAAATGAATAAAGTATGTGTATTGGTTTTGACTGCTATGTGTTGTTTAATTAATGTGTGAGGTATGGTGTATCGGGTTGTCCGTGTGATTAATTATGGAGTCATATGGAATTGTTTTCAATTTTAAAAGTGGATTTAGTGCAAATTTAATTGCATAAATATTTGGAATATCTTTAAAATTGTTTTTATGGTTCTATAATTATAATAATTATTTTTGGGATTTTATAAAATTTATAAATTAATATTTCATTAATCACTTAGCCCTGAGTGATTTTCTGATTATAATTATCCGTAAAATCTATATTTAATTCCCGAATTCTTCAAAAATTATGAAACTCAAATTTATTTAAGTTTGGAATATATCGAGAATTTTAAAATTATTTTGGGGATTTTTGAGATTAATTTCACCCGCGAGTTGATTCGTTTATTTGTTAAAAGCGGGTATAAATTGCGATTCAAAAAAATATTTTAAAATTTTAAGTACAACTTGGTTCATTAATTGGAAATTGCGGGTACGAGTTGCGTTTCAAAAATGCTTTAAAAATAATGAAAACTTTATTTTAATAAATTTGGGATATTTCTAATACTTTACGATTATTTTGGCGATATTTCGAAATTGTTTTAAAAGTGGCTCAGTTCGTTAATTTTTGAATTTCGGGGAAATTCCGGGTTCCCGGATATTCGAGCGGTACATGTCAAAATCTTATCAAATGAATGACAGGTACCCAAAATTTACTGATACATGGCTTCCTGAAATAATTCAACAGATTAAGTTTTTATTTCCTCCTCCTCCTCCTCCTCCTCCTCCTCATCTCTGACCTCTCCTCACTCGATCTCTTCTCTCGTTCTCTATTCTCTTCATTTGTTTCTTTTCCTTCGCATATACATATAATTATATATATATATTCCCCTGTTTTTGGTAGTCTTCGCCGCCGCTTCGATTTTCGGTGAGCAGCCCTGTTTCCTCATTTTCCGGCGACTGTTGTCACCTTGGTTTCCAATTCCGCCCGTGTTCTGCTCATTTCTGTGTTGTGTGTGTATCTCATATGCATGTATATCTGTTGAGTTGTGGTTTTCCTTGGTGATTGTTATTGTGGTTGCTACCTCTCCGAAATTCCGAGAGGTGTGGTGGCCGTGCAGCGCGTAGGCGCGTGGTTCCGTGATTTTATTTTATTATTTTGGTTCGATTGTTCCTGTTTTATGTTCCTATTTTAATTATTTCAATTTCTGCAGGAATTTGTATTGACTGATTTCGTGAAAATAAATTATACGTGCGGAAATGATTTTAAAATATACGGTTTAATTTATTCGGAAACCCGTATTATATCGGGCACCAATAAATTTTGCCGCCGTCGACGGTGAACTTTGGTGAGTCGACGGTGGACAGTGATGATCCAATTCTGAGTCCTAATACGAATAAAAATATAAAATGTGAATAATAGTAATAATTGAATAATATCGGTGATTGGGATTCGTGCATTTGGATTGTGATTTGGGTTGTCATTGTAGTTGTTGTGAATTGATTTGACGTCGATATTGTGTTCGACGGGTAGTCCGATAAACAAAGGAGGCGCCGCCCGATTTCCGGGAAATCAACTATGGAAATGCGGGAGCATATCCGGTAATTAACGGGACGTCGAGCAAGTATAAGTAAATATATACATATGTTTTATACAAAACTTGATTGTATGTTGTATTGAAATGTTTTGCCAAAATTAATAACCCTAATTTCATACAACGACTAGTATACACATTTTCTGAAAATGAACACTGAATCGATTTTCGAGAACGTGAACTGTAATTGTGGTTTGTGTTATTATAATATGAATGGTTACGAGTCGGAATATGCTATCGTATCGGTAGGTGGTTAGCGAGGATATGTCAAGCATAACTGAGTGTCTAACATAGAGTATTTCATCCATGTAGGTTCTAGTCGGGAAACTGAAAGTAGACATTAGACCAAAGATGGCCTAGTAGTCAGTCGACGAGCTCAGTAGAGTTTCAACAGAAAAACCTGAGTGTTGAAGTCGAATCTAATATGGTTTAGTGGTTGGACGTTAAAGCCCGAGTGGCAAAGTCGGCTCAGAGTCGATCAGTAATAGTTGTAAATCCCTGTAAGGCAAGTACTTCTGAACTTTTCTTCAAGATATATTGTAAATATATTCGAACTATTTCATAACATGTCGCTATTATTCAAAATAACTCTTATTTTAAATTGCAAGTGTTTTCAACTATTTAACCCTGAACCCTGATTTTTCTTGATCTTGAGCCATAAGCCTTATTCTTTGTAACCCATCCTTTGTTGATTTTCAGATACCAAACCATACAAATATGATACTACTTCCCAAATGTATAACTACCAAACACCAAACACTGGAACAAAATTGTTTGAAAACACATAAACTTTTATACCCCAATCATTCTTTATAACATCAAAGAACTAAACCTTGCTAAATCGTTATTCGTCTAATATTTGATCCTCCTACAGGCTGAAAACCATTTCTTATACATACCTTTATATACCCTTGTGATACTCATGAATCGCTTTACGCTTTTATACCAATGCTTTATCACTGTTGATTATAATCTTGCTTATTGAATTACATTGTTCATTACACTGTTTTGTTTTAGAATTGGATAGTTTTCTTTATGTGGACCAGATTCGTGGTCAGACCAGATTCGTGGTCGAATTAGGCCAATATGTGCCTTGGATCCAGTTCGTAGAGCAGAGCTGTGTGCTTCGCTCGGGGTTAGTGCGTGACTGATCAGCAGCCTAACCTTGTTTTTTTTAAAAAACTTAAAATGAATATCCAATTCTGATGCTTAGTTAAAAAGAAACTTGATTCCTCAGGATCATCTTATTTGATCATTGTTTAACCTCAGTTATCGTTATTATGACTTGCTGAGCTAGTTAGCTTAATATTTTATAGTTAAAAAAGATATGGATGATAGTGAAGTCCCTCAGTCCAAAGTGCGAGCTAAGATTCCAATTTGAGTTGGATCGAGCTAGCATGAGCTTCATATGGTAGTGAGATAGTAAGATTGTAAAACAATTCCGTTATCAGTTGTAAATTAAATTAGTTGGGATTTGGTACGTTGTAATAAAAGTTAAGGTTGTGGCTTGCTTTCATACTTTAACCTGTTGCGATCCGTGGTTATGTAAAGCAGGGTCTGTCAAATAATATTTCATACTACAGGTTTATATATTGTATATGTGTTGTGGACCATAAACTTCTGACCCGGGTTTGGAGGGCACCACAGGATGGTATCAGAGCTACAGGTTATATGTCACTGAAACAAGCCTAGATTGTCGGGATTGGGTAGAGGGTTAGGATTAGGAATAGGAAATAGAAAGATAAGACATTGTGAGGTTGAGTGCGATTGTATAATAGGTCTCTGGCACGGTTCATATTGTGATTCGGGATTTTTAGCTTGCGACATAATTTCCAGACAACGGCAATGGCAGATCCTGATTTCCCTGTATCATCTGATCGTTTGGAGCTTTTCGTTCGAGGATCGTCATCTTCTGTTAGGAATATGTGTATTAGTTTGATGATAAGTTAAACAAAACACTTAAGTAGAAATCTAGTGTTTGTAGCCTCAACGGATAAGACCATCTTGGCTATCCGTTGAAGGAGTAGCTTTACTTAGCAATAAGTTCAGTATTGTAGCACATTTCATTCTCTGGTTTCAAGTTGTAATTCTTAGATGTTGTAGGAAATTATCAGTCATGTTGACTACTAATGGATATACAAATAGGAGGGCTAATTGTAAATATTTCATGCCTTGTAATTTTATATAAGTGAAGAAGTATCAACGGATATTGAAGACCTTCAACGGATAAGAAAAAAAGCTTCAACGGATGTCTCTAATGCTTCAACGGATAAGTGCTTCAACGGATAAAGACTTCAACTGATAATGTATCAATGGATAAAGCTTCAACGGATAAAGCCTCAACGGATAAGGCATCAACGGATGAAAGCTTCAACGGATGCTTAGTTCATTAGCAGTTGAAAGTGACAATTCACAAGATGACAGAGGCACATGGGTTGACAGAGACAAACTATAATGTGGAAGCCTCTAGGAGGAATCAAGAAAATGCAGCATTTCCATTCTGATGCAAACAAGGAAGTATTCAAAGATTCACAGATTATCCTAGATTGCATTGGATAGAGAAATGAAGAAGAAACATGTGAAGAATCTTTTCAATTATATTTTACAGTTTTGTCTTCACTTGTAAACTTGGTGATATATAAACCAAGTAGCAGCTAGTAATTAGATAAGAATTTTCCTGAGCTGTTTAGAAATATCCAGAGAGAAAATCATCTAGTTTGTACTAGGAAGCAGCTGTGATTTAATTCTTTGAATCACAGATTTTCTGAAATAACACATCTCTGGTGGAACAACAAATCCACCAGAAAAGTTTTTTTTAAGTTCTTTGTGTTCTTTACATTTGTGTTTGAATATATATCTGTCTGTATCAGCTTCAAGCAATTTACACACATTTGTTCACTTAAACACTTAGGCTTAGAAACTTCTCAAAACTTGAAAAAGTTTTGAGATTTACATTCAACCCCCTTCTGTAAATCTCATTGTTAGTCTACTGGGAATAACAATTGGTATCAGAGCAAGCTCTTAACATTCAAAGAGTTTAAAGATCTATTCTGCTAACATAATGAGTAAGAAGGATATTGGTGTAAAAATTCCAATCCTGGAAAGAGATAACTATCATCACTGGAAAGTGAAGATGCATTTACATCTTCTCTCTCAAGATGAAAGCTACATCAACTGCATTGAAAATGGTCCTCACATCCCACACAAGTTGGCCACAATAGCTACTGCAACAGTTGCTATTGGACAGTCTATTCCCAAGCCAAAGGCAGAATGAACTGTTGAAGATATTGAAGAGGTCCACAATTACAAGAAAGCCATGAACATTCTGTTTAATGGCCTGGATCAAGATATGTTTGACAATGTCATCAACAGCCAAACTGCTAAGGAAATTTGGGATACTGTGCAGCTTATCTGTGAAGATACTGAGCAACTTAGAGAAAACAAAATGCAGCTTCTCATTCAACAGTATGAATATTTTCACTTTGAAGAAGGAGAATCATTGAATGATACCTTCAACAGATTTCAGAAACTATTGAATGGATTAAAGCTGTATGGGAGAGTGTACCAAGTCAAGGACTCCAATTTTAAATTTCTAAGGTCTCTACCAAAGGAATGGAAGCCTATGACTGTTTCTCTAAGAAATTCTCAAGATTATAAAGATTTCACACTTGAAAGATTATATGGAATTTTGAAGACTTATGAACTTGAGATGGAGCAAGATGAGCTGTTGGAAAAGGGAAAGAGAAAAGGAGGATCAGTTGCACTTGTAGCTGACAGTGAAAAAGTTGAAGCCAGGAATGAGGAAAAGACAATGCCAAGTCTCAAAATTGGCACAAGCAAATCAGAATCAAGCAAGGGTAAAGAGCAAGTTGCTGAGGATGAAGACAATTCCAGTCAGGATGAATCTGATGATATTGATGAACATCTGGCCTTTCTGTCCAGGAGGTTTGCAAAGATGAAGTTCAGGAAAAACACAAAATTCACTAAGCCAAACAAAAACATGGTGGACAAATCAAAGTTCAAATGTTACAACTGTGGCATTAGTGGACACTTTGCAAGTGAGTGTAGGAAGCCAAATTCTGATAAAAAGAAATTTGAGCAAGTTGATTACAAAAAGAAGTATTTTGATTTGCTCAAACAAAAGGAAAGAGCTTTTCTCACTCAAGATGATTGGACAACAGATGGGGTCAATGAAGATGATGATGTGGAATATGTCAACCTAGCCCTGATGGCTAATTCTGATGAAAATGAAACTAGTTCATCAAGCAACCAGGTAATTACTACTGATCTCTCTCAGCTTTCTAAACATGAATGCAATGAAGCCATAAATGATATGTCCAATGAATTATATCATTTGCGTGTTTCCCTTAAATCACTAGCTAAAGAAAACACTAGGATCAAAGAGAATAATGTGTTTTTAAGTGATAGGAATGCTGTGTTAGAGAATCAGGTAATTGAGCTTGAAAAGATTAAACTTAAATGCTTGACTGTTGAGAGTGAACTAGAAGAAGCTGTTAAGAAAGTAGAAATTCTTTCTAAACAGTTAGAAAGTGAGCAAGAGGTAATCAAGGCCTGGAAAACATCTAGGGATGTTAGTGTTCAAATTGCCAAGGTTCAGGGAATTGAATCATTCTGTGAGGATGCCTGGAAGAAAAACAAAAAGGAGTTAGAATTAATTGATGAATTGTCAACGGATGTGGAATCAACGGATGATGAAAGTTATCCGTTGAAGGAAGAAAAAGGAGCATCCGTTGAAGGCTCATCAATTAAAACAGGCAAGTAATTTTAAAAATAAAAACCTTAATAAGAAGAATGATTCAACTCTCAAGAAATTTGTCAAAAAAGGAGCTAGCACATCCAAAGATGCCAGTAAGGTGAATATAGGACACATGACTTTAGATCAGCTGAGAAATAGGCTTAAGTTGGTTGAGGATAAGAAGGAAACTAAAAGAAAATCTAAAATAAATGGGAAGGTAGGGATTAATAAACATAACAATTACACACCTGGTAGGTATGCTCCTAGAAAAAGCTGTGTGCATTGTAAAAGTGTCAATCACCTATCTGATAATTGCAAATCTGTTAAAAATACTCCCATGCCTTCAAATCCCTCCATGCCTAAAATGTCTATGTCACCTCTGTATACCATGCCTGTTATGTCTCATCAGAATCCCCATGCACATTTTGCAAACATGCCATATATTAATAATCCTTATTTTACAGCATTTAGTATGCCTCAAATGCCATACAATGTGCCTATGTGGAATAACATGTTTGCACAATCTAGGCCTTATCAATCAAATGTGCTAAATGATTCTGTGACTAACCCTACACTTCAACCAACCACATCTGAGATCAAGGTTGACCCAAAGTTACCTAAGTCAAAAGATGCAGGAGGAATGAAGTCTAGGAAAAAGACTAACAAGGCTGGACCTAAGGAAACTTGGGTACCAAAATCAACTTGATTGATTTTGTTGTGTGCAGGGACAAAGAAGGAATCTATGGTACTTGGACAATGGCTGTTCAAGACACATGACAGGAGATTTCACCCTGCTCACAGAATTTAAGGAGAGAGCTGGCCCTAGCATAACCTTTGGAGATGACAGCAAAGGATTCACTATGGGATATGGCTTGATTTCAAAAGGAAATGTCATCATTGATGAAGTTGCATTGGTTGATGGTCTCAAACACAACTTATTGAGCATCAGTCAACTATGTGACATAGGGAATACTGTTTCCTTCAATTCTGAAGCCTGTATTGTCACAAGTAAAAAAGGACAATAAAGTGGTTCTAACTGGAGTTAGAAAAGGGAATGTGTACTTAGCTGACTTCAACTCTACAGATGCAGAATCCATTACTTATCTTTTCAGCAAAGCAAGTGCAGTTGAAAGTTGGCTATGGCACAAGAAGCTGTCCCATTTAAATTTCAAGACAATGAATGATCTAGTCAAAAAGGACTTAGTTAGAGGAATGCCTCTAGTGGTATTCACAAGGGATGGACTGTATGATGCTTGCCAGAAAGGAAAGCAAAAGAAAGTATCATTCAGTAAGAAGCTTGAATCTGCAATTGATGAACCATTACAACTGCTGCATATGGATCTTTTTGGACCAGTAAATGTATTGTCAATTTCAAGGAAAAGATATTGCCTAGTGATTATTGATGATTTCTCTAAGTTTTCATGGGTCTATTTTCTTGGATCAAAGGATGAAGCTAGTGAAATCATTATCAATCATATCAAGCAAGTCAACAATCATCCTGATTTCAAAGTAAGGAATATTAGGAGTGACAATGAAACTGAGTTCAAGAACTCAACCATGAAGTTGTTCTGTGAAGAAAATGGGATCATGCATGAGTTCTCAGCTCCAAGGACCCCACAACAAAATGGTGTGGTGGAAAGGAAGAACAGATCACTAATTGAAGCTGCAAGGACAATGCTTGAAGAGTCAAAACTCCCAACCTACTTTTGGGCTGAGGCTGTTAACTGTGCATGTTACACTCAGAATATTTCTCTAATCAATCAGGAAAAAGGCATGACTCCCTATCAATTATTCAAGAGAAGAAAATCAACTTTAAACTTTCTGTATGTCTTTGGTTGCAAATGTTACATCTTAAGGAATCAATCTGATCACAAAGGAAAGTTTGATGCAAAGGCTGATGAAGGAATATTTGTTGGTTATTCTGCTGGAAAATCATATAGGGTCTATAATCTAAGAACCAAGATTGTCATGGAATCTGTGCATGTTGTGTTTGATGATAAAAAGATTGATGGACTAACAGATGAGGGACATCATGAAGGACTCAAATTTGACAACATTGAGATATATTATGATGATAGTGAAGATGAGAATGATGAAGAAGGCATCTCAAGAAGAATTCAGAATCTGCCTTTGGATAATGCACAGAATGCTGCATCCGTTGAAAGTCATAATTCAGCTTCCGTTGAAAGAAGCAATGCAGCATCCGTTGAAAGACAAAGTGCATCATCCATTGAAGTTCATAATGAAGCATCCGTTGATCACAGTCTATCAACGGATAATCAATTCACTTCATCAGTTGATAGAGCTCCCAATTCCTTTCAAAGGATCAGCAACTCAGGGGGAGTTTCAACCAATCAACATTCTATCTCACATCATGACAATACTGAGGCAACCTCATCTAGAGCTAATCTACCACCTCAAAGGAAGTGGACCAAGAATCACCCTTTTGAACTGATCATTGGTGATGCTACATCTAAAGTGCAAACTAGAAGGGCCACTCAAGATGAATGTTTGTATAGTAGCTTTCTATCACAGGAGGAACCTAAGAGAGTGGAAGAAGCTCTATTGGATCCAGATTGGATTTTAGCAATGCAAGAGGAGCTAAACCAATTTGAAAGGAACAAAGTATGGAAGCTGGTACCCAAGCCAAAGAACAAGAGTTCTATTGACACAAAATGGGTATTCAGAAATAAGATGGATGAAAATGGCATTGTCATAAGGAATAAAGCCAGATTGGTTGCTAAAGGCTACTCTCAACAAAAGGGAATAGATTTTGATGAAACATTTGCTCCAGTTTCCAGACTTGAAGCCATCAGAATCTTTCTAGCCTATGCAGTTAATGCCAATTTTAAAGTCTATCAAATGGATGTCAAGTGTGCATTTCTAAATGGGGAATTGGAGGAAGAAGTTTATGTAAGCCAACCTCCAGGATTTGAAGATCCAAATTTTCCAGACTATGTGTATTATCTGTTGAAAGCACTCTATGGACTAAAGCAAGCACCTAGAGCCTGGTATGAGACTTTGTCAAAATTCCTTCTAGATAATCACTTCACAAGAGGTACTGTTGACAAAACTCTCTTCTTTAGAAATGTTAATGGCTCTAAAATACTTGTACAAATTTATGTATATGATATTATATTTGGATCTACAGATGATAAGCTTTGTAAAAAGTTTGCTAAGTTAATGCAAAGTAAATATGAAATGAGCATGATGGGAGAGCTAACTTATTTTCTTGGTTTACAAGTTAAACAAGTTAGTGGTGGAATTTTCATTAGTCAAACTAAATATATTTATGATCTTTTAAAGAAGTTTGACTTAATGGATTGCTCATCTGCAAAGACTCCCATGACCACTGCCACCAAGCTTGAATTAAACAAGGCTGAAAAGTCTGTGGATATTTCAAGTTATAGAGGCATGGTTGGCTCACTTTTATATTTAACTGCTAGTAGACCTGATATAATGTTTTCTACATGTCTCTGTGCTAGATTTCAAGCTGACCCTAAAGAATCTCACTTAGTGGCTATTAAAAGAATTTTCAGATATCTCAAAGGGACTCCAAATCTAGGAATTTGGTACCCTAGAGAATCTGGTTTTGATCTAATTGGCTACTCAGATGCAGATTATGCAGGCTGCAAAATAGACAGGAAAAATACAACTGGCACCTGTCAATTTCTAGGGAACAAGCTTGTGTCATGGTTCAGCAAGAAGCGAAATTCTGTTTCTACATCAACAGCTGAAGCTGAGTACATTGCTGCTGGTAGTTGCTGTGCACAGATACTATGGATGAGGAATCAACTATTTGACTATGGTTTGACTGTTGACAAAATTCCAATATTCTGTGACAACACAAGTGCCATTGCCATTACTGAAAATCCAGTGCAGCACTCAAGAACCAAGCACATTGATATCAAGTATCATTTCATTAGGGAACATATGATGAAAGGTACAGTGGAACTTCACTTTGTTCCAAGTGAAAAGCAGATTGCAGACATATTTACCAAGCCACTTGATGAATCAACATTCACAAGATTAGTAAGTGAGCTAGGTATGCTTAATTATTCATAATGTATGTCATCTATGTAATCTGCCTTGAAGCCTGAAATGAATTTGCTGCAAGAACAAAGTTGGCTTTAAGTAAGACTTATCCTATCAACGGATATTCCCTATCCGTTGAAAGCCAAAATTGTTCTGTCAACGGATTTTCATTATCCGTTGAAAGACAAATACATTTCTGGTAAGTTTATCCTTCAACGGATAAAATGGTGTTGATCATCAACAGATAACTATTTACCTTATCCGTTGAAGTGTCACATCAGTTACTATAAGTGAGTCACAGCCGTTGATTCTTTTACTCAACCGTTGATACAGATATACACTGTTGTATGTATTTGTGTTAAAGGCAGTTTTCAGAATTTCTACAGTTTTCTTTCCTCTTAAATGGCTGTAATTTATTTAAAAGTATCATTTAATCATTTTATTTTCATTTTAATTCAACAAAGTATAAAAGCCCAATTGAACTCTTATTTTTACTTTACGCTTTCTTGCAATTCTTATTCTCCTTCTCTCTCAAAATTCTCAAGTTTTTCTCTGCAACCTCTACTCACAACAATGGCACCAGTAGTCAAAATTATGTCTCAAACAGGATTTGTTTATGAAAAGAATAATTTCGTAGCCTTGGTTGAAAAGAATGAAGCCCATTCTGATTATCACAAGATGATGGACTTCATCAAAAACTGCAAACTGAGCTATGCAATGCTGAAAGCCCCAACCATCTACTGTGAGGTGATTGAGGAGATTTGGACAACTGCAGAGTTCAACTCCACATTTATGACTATTGCATTCTCTCTCAAAGGTAAGGATTATTGCATTAACTGTGATGATATACAGTCTTGCTTTAAGTTGCCTGAGAATAATGCCATAACACCACACACTGATAACGATGTATCTGCTATGTTAGATTCCATAGGCTATGCTTTTGATTCTGCTAGTTTAGGTAGCATTAGAAGGAAAGGCCTTAGGAAAGAATGGAGTTTTCTTGGAGATGCCTTTATTAAGGTTTTCTCTGGGAAGATTAGCAATTTTGATGCCATAACTTCATCTCTTGTTAATATGCTCTGCATGCTAGTTTCTGATAGGTACTTTAATTTTAGCAACTGTGTCATGCTAGAATTAGGTTCCAGATTAGGTAACAAAGCTAATAGACCACATAACATCTACTATGCTAGATTCTTTATGTTATTGGCTAACCATGTTGCTGAAGGATTGGTCATATCAAATGAGAATAATAAACTCAAATGCTGGGCACAAGAGAAAAGGGTCCTTACAGACCTTGTGAGAATGAACCTCAACAGCCAGGTGCCATTGGTATATTTGCCAATCATGAATGCACCACAGGTAAGTGAGGTAAACTGTAATAACCCCAATTTTTGGGAATTTTTGAAACCCTTATGAATAGTGTTTTTGCTGAATGAGAAAACTTTTCATGCCACGCTATGTAGGGGTTCTGTTATTGATCTTATGGGATATTATTAGTACTCTATGTGGTATATAAGTGTATGTAAAGATCGTCAGAATCCAATTCCGAACACTTTGGTTTTTCCCGGAAATCCATAAGATACGGAGAGAATTGAGTATAAGGTAACAGAATAAAAAGGATTTAAATTAAAGGATTATAATAGAGGATCATAAAAAGGAATATAATGTATTGAGAAAGGTTAAGGGAACCTAAGTAATAAGATCCCGGGTATGATCCTTCAAACGATAGACGAGAACGAAAGTTAAGCGAACCGTACAACAGATCAGCGGTCATTAGGCAAACGATTAGGAAGTTAATCAAAGGGATTAATGGGAGTGATGTCATCCAACCAATAGAAAGGAGACAAGGAAGGGAGGATGACATCATAAGGGTGACATAAGCATGACATGGAAGGAAGGAGGTGTGGTTGATTTAGGACCACACAAATTCAAGGGCAAGGTGGTAATTTGCTAAATCAAAAACAAAACCAAGCCAACCAACTAGCAAATCATTTCATCAAAAATCAAAAAAATCAGCCAAGGCATTGTTCTTCATATTAGCTCACGGCTTTTTGCCTTTTTCAAAGAAAAAAAATTTCCAAAATCAAGATCCAAGCATCCTTAATTGGTAAGAAAATTCCCTAATCATCCTTTTGCTTAGTTATGGCTATATCATGAGTTTAAGCCTTTAATTCTTTCTCTAACTTCTTCATTTAATCAATGAAGAAGACAATGAATAGTGTTTTCAAGTTTTTAACTTGAACTTTTTCTTGTTTTCTTAAAGATCCAAGCTTTCCTAAGGCTTCTCCAAGCTTCTTAAGGCTTCCTAGCTCAACCCACCACTTCAAGGAAGGTATACCATTTTCAAACCCTAGGTTCATATATATTATAAGGTGATTTTGATGAGTAGGATGTTATTGTAGTTGTTGTTATGATTAGAGTTTGAGATTTGGAATGGTAGTGAAATGAAATGGTAATTTTGTGGTTTTGATTTAAAGAAACTTAAGAATGATTAAAGTAAAGTTTAAGCATAAGTATGAATGGTTAAATTGAATTGGTTGGGGTTGTTACGATGTGATAAGGATGGATGTTTGTTGTATGATGGATTTGAGGTTGGATTTGGGGTTGATTTGGAATGGGTTTGAATGGTTTAAAATTTGGAAATCACGTAAACATAGCCGTCGTAACGTCCGATTTTCTTTGGACTGTTTTTGTGCATAGCATTAGGACCCGAGAACCCCCTGCTAGATTGTAACCACTGCCATGTTTAGATAGCTCATGTTACGAGCTTCGTTTTGATATGTAGTTCGTCCGATTCCGATTTACGGTTTAGGAGAAACGACCGTTTCAAGTAACGGCGTTTCGCGGACGAAACTTTTTTTTTCCTCGCCTTACTTTGGAATGTAGGTTAAAGACCAAAAAGGGTTAATTAATGTGTGACACATTTATGGTAAGTGTGTTAGGCAGTTGGTAAGTCATTCGCGAAGGAATCGCTTTAAAACTCGTAAAGGTTAAATTATTAAAAATGATGGAGCCGAGGGTACCCGAGTGACTTAAGCGAATCAGTGAGCGCAAAACAAGCGTTAGAGTCTAAGTTAGTTAAAGTATAGAATTACAAGTGATTTTGGTTTAATTCCAACTTACTTGTTGTTTATAGGTTACCAGACTCGTCCCGAGCCATTCGTAACCCCCAGTCGCTCAGGCAAGTATTCTATCCGTTATACTGTTGTTGTGATGTATACACTTGTATATGCATTATCTTGCGATAGATGCATGTTGGTTATTTAGCAAATTCTTGCGATATATTGTAGCATGTGATATGGTATATATGCATGCCTGTTTCATATTCTTGAAATATATATCTGTTGGTTCAGTTGATAATACCTATGCTAGAGGATAGCGGTAACTTGCATATACCCTTAGTATAGGGACCCAAAAGGTGAAAATATTTTCTAAAACCGGGAGTCGAGGATCCCGAGTAATCTTGTATATATGGATATGGATATATATATATATATATATATTTATATATATATATATGGTTATAGTTTTCCAAACTATTAATCGAATAAGGTTTATTCGATAACTTTAAACTTTATTTAATTATTGAATATTATTTCGAATATTATTCGAGGACTTATGACTCCTTTTATATTATTTATTGAATATTATTTGAATATTCATTCGAGGACTTATGACTCCTTTTATATTATTTATTGAATATCATTTGAATATTCATTCGAGGACTTATGACTCCTTTTATATTATTTATTGAATATTATTTGAATATTCATTTGAGGATGTATTTATTTTATTTAATGAATATTATTTATAATATTCATTCGAGGTATTATGACTCAGCTTATTTTATTTATTGAATATTATTTGAATATTCATTTGAGGATCTATGACTCCGATTATTTGCTGAAATATATTCTTTATTTTATTAAAGAATAAGGTGTTAATAATCAAACTTATTTTCGATTATTCAAATAAAGATAATACTTTCATATAAGTATATCTTTGGTTATTTAATACTCGTTTCAAGTATAAATTTTAATACTTCTACTTCAATTATTTTTATAAAGATTATTCTTTATGGGAATATTATTTAAATAATAATATTCAGTCATTTTCTAAATATTCTGGGGACTGATTTACTTCATTAAATCAGCCTTACTCCAAACACTCTTTAAAGTGTTTTCGAGTCTTCAAAATGATTTTTAAAAGTCAGAGCGGATCCCAAAACTCATTTTTATATTTAAGATCTTCCTTTTTAAAAGGGGATTTAAATACTCGCTCAAAACCTGGGGAATCCGGCTCTGTGGTGTATTTTATATTCGCAACGAGGTTGCAGCTTTGGTAAATGAATTGATTACTTGCCCAACGTTCGGGAAGTAAGCCCATCTCATTGAGTCGGCATAAGCGACAGGCCGAGGTACGGTCTATTATTGTGTAAGTGGCTCAGTGGGAGTCCATCAAATGCATAGGTGGCTGAGTGGCAGTCCAGCATAGGTCTTAATTATGACCAGGGTGATGACCAGTGGGGAATTCGTCCATCTACTAGTAGAAAAGGTTACTTATTGGTATCTTTGCCTGATCAGCGAGATATCGGGTTTATGCCAAAATTCTTTTTCTTTTCCAAAATTCATTGGATGTTTCGAACTCTGTTCATACTTCACATAACAGAGGTTCCAGGAAATGTTTTCGGGATATATATGTATGTGGATATATATATATATATCGGGACTAAATAAAGTATCTCATAACTTTTTCATTCAATAATATTTCAAAGATTGAATCTATTCAAGTCTTATCTTGTGGTCTCATCAGTGGGATGAACTTTTGAAATTGATTATAACTTGAACGGTGGTAGTTCAAGTAGTATTGGGAAAGATATAAGTATATTGGGGTATTTGGTAACCTCATCTTTTAAACTTATATCTAATTAATAATTGTCTTATGAATGACAAAGATTTTCAGAAAAACGTTGAGACAAGGTTAGATATATGAGATCACCTTGCAACGATATTTTTTATACAGTTATACACTGTGACTTTGTGTATATTATGCATGGAAGAGGACTTCCAATATTTTGAAAAGTATATATGTATATATACTGAATATTTTGCGACTTCATCGCATTAAGATATCAAACTCGGTTCATTTCTTTTGACCAAGACTTTCATGAGTATTATGAGTAGGCTCATATACTATTAATCATTATACATATTATTTTGGTGGGCTTGCTGCTCACCCTTGCTTTCTTCTTTCATCACACAACAACAGATAGAAAAGATGAACAGAACCAAGCTCCCGATTCGCAAGCGATTAGGAGACGTTCCGCAGTTTTCTAGAAGCATTGATGCCGCCGTAGCTGAGGTAGGAACTACCAATAGGCTAGGCTTTCAACTTTTGATGGACCAGATTTATTTATATTTATGAATTGTAATAATGGCAAAGAAATGTAAATTTATTCAGAAAACCTTTTAAGGTGTATTGGCAGATAATTGTGGAATAAAATGACTTGTGGTTATTTTTGGATGTTCATCTCTGAGACTATAACGTGTGGTGTGTGTTTATTGTGGGGTCACAGTACAGAGTAGTTGAGTAATTATTAAAATTGGGTGTTATTAAGGGAAATGGAACTCGTGACGACCCGGATCCCCGACCCCGGATCTGGGGGTGTTACAGAAATGGTATCAGAGCTAAGCGTTATAAACCTCAGAGATGATGGGACGTTAAGATAATAAGTTCACTAAGATAATAAGAACTCTTGCCAAGTTCATAGTCGGGCTACCTAACGTAGCACTGACAGTTAAAACCCTTATGGGAACCCTTATAGGTATCGTGATAGTAACATAGTTTGTTCTCGTATAGGGCAGCGGGGCACCAAACCTTGAGGTTCAGGAGCATCAGCATGAGGATGTTTTATTACAAGTTGGAGATCAAATTGTGAATCCGATGGAGTACCCTAATGAGGGACCAGATGAGGTTCAGATAGAGAATGCTGCGTTTGAGGATGTTATTCCGGAAAGGATTGTGGCTGAGGAGGATCTCATGGAGGATCCTGATGAGAATGAAGAGAGGACTGTTGAGGAACGGATGACCGTAGTCAGGGCGACTACCAGAGCTAGAATGGCCGCGAGGGTGGCCCTAGAGAATGAAGAGTTACCAAGGGCACAAAGGTTAATGAGGGCAGAAGGAGTGGGGCCTTCCACGACCCCAATTATACCAGTATCAGACCCTCTTCCAGAGGCTCCTGTAGACATCCATGAGGTTCCACCAGTTCCTGTTCCCTCCCCTGTACAGAGCCCAGCACATACTGAGGAAATGCCACCTTTATCCCCTGCACCATTGTCACCTGATACCGTGCTTGGTTATCCATTTGGATCTCCTGGGTCTGCACCACCTGTCCCCCATGGACTGCTAGATGCTACCACTCAGGCTTCTCTTATCGCTGATTATCATATGACTTTGGGTGGCCTGTCAGAGGCCAGGAATGTTAGGAGTGATCTGTTGGATCGACTTACTGCACCAAGGATTGAGGGTGGGATACTTCCGGCAGGATTAGCGTATAGCATGGAAAGGATTGAGGCTACCACCCGTGTTACAGCTAGAGGCCATCTTGAGGGTCAGGTTGATCCAGCTCTACTTGCGACTATCTTAGACCTCATCACCTCTGTGATGGAACAGGTTAGGGATGTTGTGCGTGCTCACACCTCTTAATCCATGGTAGTGTGCAGAGCCAGAGCAATCAAACAAGGGTCTCATGTAGCACCGCTTTTGGAGGATTAGCCTAAGTTATGAATGATTAGTTTTAATGACGAGATGACTATCTATGGTAGTACTTTTGGGATAGGAGCGATAAGTTCATATGATGTAATCCTCTTTAGTATGTTCAGTTGTTGTACCCTCGAACGAATGGTTATGTATATATTCGTTAATTTCAGTTCAGGTCAGTTTAATTGTGATAAATCACATTGTTAATTGCTCTATTAACACTTAAGAGAGTGTCATGAAGTTTATCGAACTTAAGAATTCATAATTTACAATCGTGCAAGGACTAAACGAGGGGAAGACTTAAGCAAAGTAAGTAAGACAAATATCCGGAGATTCTCAAAATTTTCCAAGTAATATGCCCCCACAAGGAATAAGATTAAGGGCAAACCTTGAACATGATAATCGGGGAGGCCGCAATTAAGATATAAAGAACCCGGAAAATAATAAAGTGGAAAATGAAGATTTTAAAAATTAAAAGATGACTCCAATTATGGGGAGTAGGAAGAAACATTTAGACTGAGGAAACAATGTAGTGGGAAATTCTTTCAGGACCTTTAAGTCGCTAAGCTCTCTGAGTTCTAAGGAACAAGCTAACCCAGCCGAGGCAAGAGCCTGGCTAAAGGAAATATAGGAATCATTTGAGATTCAAAATGATTGATGAACCATCAAAGACTGTTTTCATCACTTACCCTCCTAAGAGAGAAACCACCCGCCGGTGAAAGATCAAGAAAGGCACGGAGCCAGAGGTTAGAATAAACTGATTAAAGTTCAATCAATTGTTTTCGAGAAAGTAATTCCCAAGGTTATGGAGATAGTGTAAAAGCTTTAGAGCCAGAACAAAGGCAGACGAGTATGATGAATTGTGAATCTAAGTTGTAAAAGTTGTCAAGATTCGTTCTGAGGACACGAATCCAGAATGACGGGATGTTTGAAATCAATGCTTATGTTGTGTTGGTTCATGAAATAATGATAAGAGAAAGGAATATAACGGCAATAGAGTTTGAGGAATGATAAGGGAGTTGGGTATGAGGAAACCCTAAAGACTCATAGCAATAGAAATAGAAAAGTATGTAATCGTCAGGATGATGATGATTCACCATGAGTTAAAATTGAGGGTTGAGGGCATAAGAGATACATATATTTTGTCCCCTGTAAGTTGGAAAGATTCGAGGAAACCTTGAGATAATTCGAAGGATAAATAAGGAGACGCGGATAGACTAAGGAGACAAGGAAGTAAGAAATTAGGAAAATTGGATGAAGGAAGTGACCTTCAAGAATGTGAAGTGTAAGATCGGTGGCTTGATACCCAGATAGGGAGACGCCAGGTATGAGAGATATCCCAACATTGAGGTGACTGTTGAGATAAACAACAAAAGTAAATAAGGAATTATTAAGGAGAAGTTCACGTTGAACACGACCAATATCTTCCAGAACATCCTTGTTATCGTTACCAAATTAGGCAAGATAAGCGGATAACCGTTGTTATCTTTTGGAGGCCATATTTATTGACCCCATTTTGAATACAGACGTTATTGTGAAAATAGACATGTACTATCAAGGTGGGAATGATTGAATAAGATACCCTTATCAGGGATATATGACTTGAGTTATCCATGGAAGGATGCATGTACCTTTTTAAAGGTGGAATTAAGGATAGAACATTGGTAACTTAAAATGAATCTTAGGGGAATGCACATAGGTGGACATTTCACCCTTAATAGGGATAGTATGAAATCTGACAGTATGAATTGGAAAGGATTAAGGTAATAACAACCTTTAAGAATCAGTGGAGAAATTTTTCAGAAGTATATAGACAATGGTTCTAGTATTAGTAAATGGTATTTTGATATGCCCTGTATATAGGGAATACAGGAGGAACGATTGAAGGATAACCTTAGAGGTTTTACAAGGAGAAAGGAAATATTCGAAATTCTCAAGAATAAAAATGTTGATAAAGGAAATATGACATAATTATAATGATGCCAAGTGGGGCACGTGTTAAACCACGAGAAAGTATGGATCGAACCAGTAAAGGTCGAAATTATTCAGGGCAATTAGGACTTAAGATAAAAGATGTTCTAAGTATGATTGAGAGTCAGTCGTGACAGTGATTAACCTCTAAAGACTGAGGCAATAACTTATGGAAAAATGGTGATATTTTTTTTTTACTCATCAGATTTTAAGGAATACATCTTCACAAAAGCAGTGATTGAAATAAGGTAGAAAATTTATTTGGAGGTGGTTAAAATGACATTGACTATAAGGAAATTTTAATATCAGGAAAGGCCAAAGAGGTGGCCGACACTTTAAAGGTAAGAGGATAATTATAGGCGCTTGTGCCAGAGGAATACAGTGATGATGGTTAAAACTGTGAAGGTTGTATTATGGTTTGGAAGATTGACATTCCTTCTGATGACTGTGCAATACCCAACCGTAATAGCAGTTGGTAAAAGTTTAATTCATGTAATCGCCATGAACGGGCTATCTATCTTAGGAGGTCCTATCTTGGGATAAGCCAGGACCATGTTTCCAAAAGGACTAGACGAACCTTTGAGTTAAGTCTTCTATTTAAGGCATATGATTAAGAATGGTATTAACCTGCTATCGTTGCTTTGATTGAAACTCTTCTGCAATTTTATCTGCTTCACGTCATGAATGTACGTCAGGATCAGGAGTGTTCTTCATGAATCAAGAACGGTGATCATGTTACCTCCTTAGAAGAATTCGATATGATATGAATGGACTCCGTATGGTTAGCTATTAAAACTTCATGGAAAACGAATGACTACAGTAGGTCAACGGTGGGCCATAGTAATGTAGGAATGATTCTGAGAGTAATGAGCTGATTACTTACAACCGTGAGAGTTGTATTGGAATGGATGTTGAGAGTAAGTACCACTAATCGGGTCGTGGTGGTGTATAAGTTATCATTGATAGACTAATTAAGTCAATTATCTACCTATGATATATTTATTCCTTCTTATCGATAAAGAGTAGTATTACCCATACGAAGAAGGTTGCGGTATAGAAATGGATTCTAGTAACGATGAGATCCTTGAGGGAAGACAATGTCGATCTCCCTTATGTTAGGATGAAGTTGTAGAGCGCAAGATGCTCGGACCCGCAGTAGTCCAAAGGACCAAGGATATGATAGATCTAATCAGAGGACGGCTGGTAGTAGCCCAAGATGGACATGATAAGTATGTTGATTTGACACGAAAGGATAAAGAGTATGAAATAGGGGACCTAGTAATGTTATAGGTATCCCTTGGAAAGGATTGATGAGGTTCGGAAAGAAAGGAAAGCTAAGTCTACAATTTGTTGGACCCTTGGATATATTAAGACGTTTGGGAAGTTAGCATATGAGCTAGCCTTAACCCAGAACCTGTAGCAAGTTCGTAACGTGTTTCACGTATCAATGTTAAGGAAGTGTAATTTAGATGCCAGATGAATAGAGGCATATGAGCGCATAGATATGCAACCCGACGTAACCTATATGGAGCAACCAGGAAGGGTTATAGAGTGAAAAGGGACAAATGCTTAGGAGAAGGATTATCAAACTAGGCAGAGTTTGGTGGTAGAACCACAATGTGGGAAAATTGACTCGAGAGTTAGAAAGTGTGATGCTAAGAGAGTGTCCCCATTTGTTTTCTATCTGATTCCGGGACGGAATCCTTTTAAGGAGGGGAGACTGTAATAACCCCAATTTTTGGGAATTTTTGAAACCCTTATGAATAGTGTTTTTGCTGAATGAGAAAACTTTTCATGCCACGCTATGTAGGGGTTCTGTTATTGATCTTATGGGATATTATTAGTACTCTATGTGGTATATAAGTGTATGTAAAGATCGTCAGAATCCAATTCCGAACACTTTGGTTTTTCCCGGAAATCCATAAGATACGGAGAGAATTGAGTATAAGGTAACAGAATAAAAAGGATTTAAATTAAAGGATTATAATAGAGGATCATAAAAAGGAATATAATGTATTGAGAAAGGTTAAGGGAACCTAAGTAATAAGATCCCGGGTATGATCCTTCAAACGATAGACGAGAACGAAAGTTAAGCGAACCGTACAACAGATCAGCGGTCATTAGGCAAACGATTAGGAAGTTAATCAAAGGGATTAATGGGAGTGATGTCATCCAACCAATAGAAAGGAGACAAGGAAGGGAGGATGACATCATAAGGGTGACATAAGCATGACATGGAAGGAAGGAGGTGTGGTTGATTTAGGACCACACAAATTCAAGGGCAAGGTGGTAATTTGCTAAATCAAAAACAAAACCAAGCCAACCAACTAGCAAATCATTTCATCAAAAATCAAAAAAATCAGCCAAGGCATTGTTCTTCATATTAGCTCACGGCTTTTTGCCTTTTTCAAAGAAAAAAAATTTCCAAAATCAAGATCCAAGCATCCTTAATTGGTAAGAAAATTCCCTAATCATCCTTTTGCTTAGTTATGGCTATATCATGAGTTTAAGCCTTTAATTCTTTCTCTAACTTCTTCATTTAATCAATGAAGAAGACAATGAATAGTGTTTTCAAGTTTTTAACTTGAACTTTTTCTTGTTTTCTTAAAGATCCAAGCTTTCCTAAGGCTTCTCCAAGCTTCTTAAGGCTTCCTAGCTCAACCCACCACTTCAAGGAAGGTATACCATTTTCAAACCCTAGGTTCATATATATTATAAGGTGATTTTGATGAGTAGGATGTTATTGTAGTTGTTGTTATGATTAGAGTTTGAGATTTGGAATGGTAGTGAAATGAAATGGTAATTTTGTGGTTTTGATTTAAAGAAACTTAAGAATGATTAAAGTAAAGTTTAAGCATAAGTATGAATGGTTAAATTGAATTGGTTGGGGTTGTTATGATGTGATAAGGATGGATGTTTGTTGTATGATGGATTTGAGGTTGGATTTGGGGTTGATTTGGAATGGGTTTGAATGGTTTAAAATTTGGAAATCACGTAAACATAGCCGTCGTAACGTCCGATTTTCTTTGGACTGTTTTTGTGCATAGCATTAGGACCCGAGAACCCCCTGCTAGATTGTAACCACTGCCATGTTTAGATAGCTCATGTTACGAGCTTCGTTTTGATATGTAGTTCGTCCGATTCCGATTTACGGTTTAGGAGAAACGACCGTTTCAAGTAACGGCGTTTCGCGGACGAAACTTTTTTTTTCCTCGCCTTACTTTGGAATGTAGGTTAAAGACCAAAAAGGGTTAATTAATGTGTGACACATTTATGGTAAGTGTGTTAGGCAGTTGGTAAGTCATTCGCGAAGGAATCGCTTTAAAACTCGTAAAGGTTAAATTATTAAAAATGATGGAGCCGAGGGTACCCGAGTGACTTAAGCGAATCAGTGAGCGCAAAACAAGCGTTAGAGTCTAAGTTAGTTAAAGTATAGAATTACAAGTGATTTTGGTTTAATTCCAACTTACTTGTTGTTTATAGGTTACCAGACTCGTCCCGAGCCATTCGTAACCCCCAGTCGCTCAGGCAAGTATTCTATCCGTTATACTGTTGTTGTGATGTATACACTTGTATATGCATTATCTTGCGATAGATGCATGTTGGTTATTTAGCAAATTCTTGCGATATATTGTAGCATGTGATATGGTATATATGCATGCCTGTTTCATATTCTTGAAATATATATCTGTTGGTTCAGTTGATAATACCTATG
Source organism: Apium graveolens (assembly GCF_009905375.1). Classification (NCBI taxonomy): domain Eukaryota; kingdom Viridiplantae; phylum Streptophyta; class Magnoliopsida; order Apiales; family Apiaceae; genus Apium; species Apium graveolens. The sequence goes on from NC_133654.1 coordinate 218,425,926, forward strand.
CTAGAGGATAGCGGTAACTTGCATATACCCTTAGTATAGGGACCCAAAAGGTGAAAATATTTTCTAAAACCGGGAGTCGAGGATCCCGAGTAATCTTGTATATATGGATATGGATATATATATATATATTTATATATATATATATATGGTTATAGTTTTCCAAACTATTAATCGAATAAGGTTTATTCGATAACTTTAAACTTTATTTAATTATTGAATATTATTTCGAATATTATTCGAGGACTTATGACTCCTTTTATATTATTTATTGAATATTATTTGAATATTCATTCGAGGACTTATGACTCCTTTTATATTATTTATTGAATATCATTTGAATATTCATTCGAGGACTTATGACTCCTTTTATATTATTTATTGAATATTATTTGAATATTCATTTGAGGATGTATTTATTTTATTTAATGAATATTATTTATAATATTCATTCGAGGTATTATGACTCAGCTTATTTTATTTATTGAATATTATTTGAATATTCATTTGAGGATCTATGACTCCGATTATTTGCTGAAATATATTCTTTATTTTATTAAAGAATAAGGTGTTAATAATCAAACTTATTTTCGATTATTCAAATAAAGATAATACTTTCATATAAGTATATCTTTGGTTATTTAATACTCGTTTCAAGTATAAATTTTAATACTTCTACTTCAATTATTTTTATAAAGATTATTCTTTATGGGAATATTATTTAAATAATAATATTCAGTCATTTTCTAAATATTCTGGGGACTGATTTACTTCATTAAATCAGCCTTACTCCAAACACTCTTTAAAGTGTTTTCGAGTCTTCAAAATGATTTTTAAAAGTCAGAGCGGATCCCAAAACTCATTTTTATATTTAAGATCTTCCTTTTTAAAAGGGGATTTAAATACTCGCTCAAAACCTGGGGAATCCGGCTCTGTGGTGTATTTTATATTCGCAACGAGGTTGCAGCTTTGGTAAATGAATTGATTACTTGCCCAACGTTCGGGAAGTAAGCCCATCTCATTGAGTCGGCATAAGCGACAGGCCGAGGTACGGTCTATTATTGTGTAAGTGGCTCAGTGGGAGTCCATCAAATGCATAGGTGGCTGAGTGGCAGTCCAGCATAGGTCTTAATTATGACCAGGGTGATGACCAGTGGGGAATTCGTCCATCTACTAGTAGAAAAGGTTACTTATTGGTATCTTTGCCTGATCAGCGAGATATCGGGTTTATGCCAAAATTCTTTTTCTTTTCCAAAATTCATTGGATGTTTCCAACTCTGTTCATACTTCACATAACAGAGGTTCCAGGAAATGTTTTCGGGATATATATGTATGTGGATATATATATATATATATCGGGACTAAATAAAGTATCTCATAACTTTTTCATTCAATAATATTTCAAAGATTGAATCTATTCAAGTCTTATCTTGTGGTCTCATCAGTGGGATGAACTTTTGAAATTGATTATAACTTGAACGGTGGTAGTTCAAGTAGTATTGGGAAAGATATAAGTATATTGGGGTATTTGGTAACCTCATCTTTTAAACTTATATCTAATTAATAATTGTCTTATGAATGACAAAGATTTTCAGAAAAACGTTGAGACAAGGTTAGATATATGAGATCACCTTGCAACGATATTTTTTATACAGTTATACACTGTGACTTTGTGTATATTATGCATGGAAGAGGACTTCCAATATTTTGAAAAGTATATATGTATATATACTGAATATTTTGCGACTTCATCGCATTAAGATATCAAACTCGGTTCATTTCTTTTGACCAAGACTTTCATGAGTATTATGAGTAGGCTCATATACTATTAATCATTATACATATTATTTTGGTGGGCTTGCTGCTCACCCTTGCTTTCTTCTTTCATCACACAACAACAGATAGAAAAGATGAACAGAACCAAGCTCCCGATTCGCAAGCGATTAGGAGACGTTCCGCAGTTTTCTAGAAGCATTGATGCCGCCGTAGCTGAGGTAGGAACTACCAATAGGCTAGGCTTTCAACTTTTGATGGACCAGATTTATTTATATTTATGAATTGTAATAATGGCAAAGAAATGTAAATTTATTCAGAAAACCTTTTAAGGTGTATTGGCAGATAATTGTGGAATAAAATGACTTGTGGTTATTTTTGGATGTTCATCTCTGAGACTATAACGTGTGGTGTGTGTTTATTGTGGGGTCACAGTACAGAGTAGTTGAGTAATTATTAAAATTGGGTGTTATTAAGGGAAATGGAACTCGTGACGACCCGGATCCCCGACCCCGGATCTGGGGGTGTTACATAAACACTTCTATAACTCCTACTATTTCCAACCCCAATGTTTCTTTGCTTTATAGTGTGGCCATGGAATCTGTGTCTTTCTCCAAACAGGTTCCTACCAAAGCCACCAAAACTAAAGCTTCAAAACTCAAGTCAAAGAAAACTACCTCTGTTGTTTCTCAAAAGACAACAGTTGTAACAACTACCAAAAAACCTGAAGGGAGTGAACAGGGTGTGAGTGGTGAGGGGAGGGGTGAACTTCAAGAAACCCCCCAGGATAAGGTGGGAGAGGTAAGTGGTACCCAAGCCAGCCAAGCCACAGTCTCTCAAAAGACTGTGGTGGTTCAAAAGGAGTTTAACACATCCCTAGTTGCATCCTCCCAAAAGGATGTAACTATTGAAAATAGTCCCCAACCAGGGACACAGAACAAAAGAGGGAGGGACACTAAAGCCACACATTCACCAATTAAAGCCTTTTCAAGGAAGAAGAAGGCCAAGACCGTAGTTTCCACACAAGGGGCACACACAGCACAGATACATCCACCTGTATCTGTGCCTTCACAAATTCAGCTTGATGTGATCCCAACAAATGTGGAGTCACAGCCCCATTCTCTCATAATAGAAACACACCAATCATCAAACTCTCCATCACCCTCTCTGGATATGGATATGATATTCACATCAATTCCTGATTCTCCCTCATTAAAACTCAGGGAGGAGCCCCACTCAAAACCTGATGATCATCATCTTTTGGATGATTTGTTGGATCATCAGCCAATTCTTTCAGATGTAGTTGAAGAATCTGTGTTACCTCACTTAAAATCAATTCACACAGATTCAACAATTATGTCACTTTCTATATCTACATCTTTTCCTTCTTCAATGGATATCTCTCATCCGTTGACAAGTGATTGTTCTTCAAAGGATAAGCTTAACAACCGTTATCCGTTGATACCATCAGTTTCCACTTCAACGGATACTCCCTATCCGTTGATGGTCTCTATACACATAACAGAAACAATTCCAACTGTAGAGGACATGGCTACTGTACAATCACTTTTAGGTTTGAGGGAAGGGAGTGATCTTTTGAGTGAGAGGCTGGGTTGCTCCCAGGAAAAAGGAGAGGTTGAGAGTCACCAAATGCATGCTATTTCTTCCAGCATGGCAAAAGTGAGTGAGGGGAGTGCCACCTTAGCAGGTGAAGGTGAGGGAGTGAGATGTGTGAGCCAGGGGGAGCCCCTGATGCAAGAACATAGAGAAAAAGAGAGAAAAGCAGGTACAGTTGATACAAGGGTGGAACCAGCCATTGCTCATGAGTCAATGATTGTGGATGATGCTGAAAAGGAAAGACAATTTCAGCAACATTACAAAGCTGTAATTGATAACATTTCCTTGGATGCTGACACTTTTACTCATCCTGTGACAGCCTATCAACTGTTGGCTGCTCAGGGCAATGAGGAGGCAGAGAGGACACTACATCTAGTGCACTCAACAGAATCTCTTCAAAGGGATAAAGCTGCTATTAACAGGATGCCTTCTACAGCTGGTGAGCCATCTGAGGAATTTGGAGTAAATTCTGATGATGATGACTCTATTTCTTCTGATGGAAGCATGAACATAGGGGGAGATGAAGACCCTAGTTCTATTCCTAATCTACCTGAATGGGCCCTGACTAAGGAGCATAGAACAGGTGAATTCAATGTCCACCTGGTCAAACAAATCATCACTATTCAACAGGCCATTCAGAACACTTCAAATGCAAATATCAAGGCTATCCTCCAAGCTCACCTGGACTCACTGCATCTCATGAAGTTGCAGAAAGTAAAGCAAGATATGAGTCTAAATGATCTCAGGAAAGATATTGCTGACTTGAAATCCTTCACTTCAGAAAAATTGGATTCAGTCATGCCCTATGGTACTTTGCAGGACTTGGTTTCGAGATTGAAAAAGGAATCAGTTACTGAACAAAGGCTGGCCAAGTTGGAAGACAGAGTTCAAGGAATTGAAGATTCTGTGGCCACCCTTCTTCTCAACCAACAATCTCAAACCAATCTCCTAATGCAGCTGGCAAAAGCACAAGGCTTGACCCCTCTCCTTGATGATAACAAAAAGGGGGAGAATAAAAGGGAAGGGGAAGGAGAGCCCTCTACAAAGATTCAGATATCTAAAGTGCTAGTTCCTGCCATCACTACCTCTCCAATCATTCAAATCAAGGGAAAATCTGATGGAATTGATTTGATTCAGCTAGCAGCAGCTGAAATACAAATGAAAGAACAATGGAGGAGAATTGATGAAAGGTTGCAATTGGTGTTTGGTTCTACACAAAATAAATCAACATCTGTGAAATTTAGCACAAAGATTGAACCAATCAACATGGAGCTCATGCCAGTAGGGAGTCTTAAGGATGGAGAAGCTTCTTCCAAAGAGCTACAAGCTATAATCCTCAAGCCCAATGAAAGATCCAATAAGGACTCAACAAAGAATCCTTTAAAAGAAGTGGACTTTCCTCCTTCAAAAGATGATGAGAACAAGATCTTAGGCAGGAGTATTGCCTATCTCAAAAAGTCCATGGATGAGGCTGTAAGGAGAAATAGAGCTATTATCATTAGAGAGGGAAAGAGCATATGTGTGATGCAAGGACATCCCAAATTCTCAATAGCTAAGAAAGAAGAAGCCAAGCAATTAAAGGCTGACAAAAGAGCACAAGCAAAGCTTGAAAAACAGCTAAAGTCAAGCCAAGTTGAAGAAATGAAAGGAATTGAAGTCAGGGGTGAAGAAAAGATTGCTAACTTAGATGAGGTTCTTGGGAGCATATTTGGTGAAAATATGGAGGAAAGAGAGGAATGGCAGAAGGGAAACAGAAGAAAGGCCAAGGCACACAGAAGGAGTGAAGATAACCCTGAAGATACCAAATCTACATCTAAACCACTACCTTCCATACCTGAACCTTTTGTTACTGATCCCTCTATAAATATCCATGGTGAACCAATCATTCCAAAAGAGGAACCTATTGATTGGGACAACATCACATTGCCTACCTTTCTAACCACTCTTCCACCACCAAAGAAACAGAAAAGAAAACCAAAATCTACACCTCCCACAACCTCTAAGAAATTCACTCAAAAACAAAAACCTAAACCTAAGTCACCCATTTCTAAAGATGATTATGTTCACATCTGTGACATAAAAGAAATTTCAGACATTGAACTCTATCTGGATGAGCTGGAGGATGTAAGGGGAATAGCTGCCTACAGACAGTTACCAGAAAGATTAGTGTTCAGATATAAAGGAGCTGGGGAAAGAACATGGCCTCTCCACAGGATTCTAAATGAAGGCTACTCTACCTTGATCAGAGTCTTTTCAGCCATCAAAAAGGATTCTGGCTTTACCAGAACAGCCAAGACTGAAATTCTCAACAAGATTGCCAACATAAGGAAGACTTGGAGGGAACCAAATGCTTTGCCCAGAACCTTACTCATACAAGAAAGGGGAACTAAAATTCACAAATCACCTCATTGGTTGATGGAATTTAGAGATGACAAAGGAGTCAGAAGATTTTTCAGACTTGAAGACCAACTCAAGATTGCCAGCAATGAAACTCTCAAGGAAATGCAATCTAAGTTGGATATCAGTGATGAAGATGAAGCTGAATTCTTCAGAAAACTCCAACTCCAAATTGAGGGAAATGACAAAGGGCTAGGAAAGAAAACCAGGGAACAAAGAAGAAAATGATGTTTTGCTCAGGCTAGAGGAGCACCCTTGGAAATACTGTAAATCTTCAATTACCTCCTAGTACATACACTTTTGCAGCACTTTTTATATTTCTACTTAGCTTCAATTCAAATATTTGTTAAGTGTTTTGTTATCATCAAGTTAACCCTGAATTTATGCCTACAGTTCTTATAGACATAAATAGGGGGAGATTGTTAGGAATATATGTGCATTAGTTTGATGATATGTTTAACAAAACACTTAAGTAGAAATTTAGTGTCTGTAGCCTCAACGGATAAGACCACTTTGGCTATCCGTTGATGGTGTAGCTTTACTTAGAAATAAGTCTAGTATTGTAGCATATTTCAGTCTCTGTATTTAAAATTGTAATTCTTAGAAGTTGAGAGAAACTATGAGTCATGTTGACTACTAGATGATATGCAGATAGGAAGGCCAATTGTAAATATTTCATGCCTTGTAATTTTGTATAAATGAAGTGGTATCAACGGATGACTTAAAAGACCTTCAACGGATGAGAAGCTAAGCTTCAACGGATGTCTCTAAAGCTTCAACGGATAACATCCTTCAACGGATGAGAGCATCAACGGATGAAAGCTTCAACGGATAACATCCTTCAACGGATGAAGTCATCAACGGATGAAAGCTTCAACGGATGTTCTGCTAATCAGCCGTTGATAAGTGGTAGTTGTACCTACAAGCAGAGGCACGTGGGTTGACAGAGAAAACTGAGATGTGGTAGCCGAATTTCAGGATCAACAGAAAAAGCAGCCGTTCTTCTTTTGTACAAAGTTGCAATAGTCAACAAAGTACTTGAGTGAACAGGAAAAGAAGCAAGTGAAGAACTTATTTTACTATTGTAATTTTATATTGTTTTTCACTTGTACACTTGGTAATATATATGAACCAAGAAGAAGCTAGTAATTAGATAGATTTTTTCCAGAGCTGTTAAGAAATATCTTGAGAGAAAATTCATCTAGTTTGTACTAGGATGCAGCTGTGATCAACATTGTTGAACACAGATTTTCTAATATACCATCTCTGGTGGAACAACAAATCCACCAGAAAAGTTTTTAAGGTCTGTTGTGTTCTTTACATTTGTGCTTGAATATATATCTGTCTGTATTAGCTTAAAGCAATTCACACACTTGTTCTTCTTGAACACACAACTTTATAAACTGCTCAAAACTTGAAAAAGTTTTGAGATTTACATTCAACCCCCCTTCTGTAAATCTCATTGTTAGTCTTCTAGGAATAACAATGGTAAAATTTATGTGGTTTATAATCAACCAACACTTCCTTCCCTTTTGGTCATGCTTATATCATCCTCCTATGTCATCTTCCCACACTTGTCCTCTTCTTGTTGGTGTGTGATGACATCATCATCACTAACCTCTTTGATTAGCTCCTAATTACTTGGCTAATGGCCGCTGATCTGTTATATGGTTCGCTTAACTTTCGTTCTCGTTTATCGTTTGAGGGATCATACCCGAGATCTTATTACTTGGGTTTCCTTAACATTTCTCAATACATTATATTCCTTTTATGATCCTCTCTTATACTCCTTGAATTTAAATCCTTTTTATCCTGTTACCTTATACTCAATTCTTTCGGTATCTGGTGGATTTTCGGGAAAAGTCAAAGTGTTCGAATTTGGATTCTGACGATCTTTACATACACTTATATACCATATAGAGTACTAATAAGATCTCAGAATAACAATAAAAGAACCTCTACAAAGTGTGGCATGAAAAGTTTTCTTATTCAGCATAATCAGCAAAAACACTATTCATAAGGGTTACAAAAAGTTAAAAATTTTGGGGTTATTACAGTCTCCCCTCCTTAAAAGGATTCCGTCCCGTAATCAGATAGAAAACAATTGGGGGTACGTTTCTAGCATTGCGCTCTCTAGTTCCCAAGTTGATTCTCCCGCATTATGATTCTGCCGCATTATGATTCTGCCATAGCACTCTGACTAGCTTGATCACCTTGTTCCGAAGCACCTGCTCCTTCTTATCCATAATCTTTGCTGGTTTCTCCACGTAAGTCAGATCTGGTTGCATATCCACCTGCTCGTACTCCACTATGTGTTTGGCATCCGGATGATACCTCCTTAGCATTGACACATGGAATACATTATGAACTTGTTGTAGGTTCGGGGGTAAGGCTAGCTCGTAAGCCAACTTCCCAATCCGTCTTAGTATCTCAAAAGGTCCAATGTATCTTGGGCTTAGTTTCCCTTTCTTTCCAAACCTCATTAATCTCTTCCAAGGGGATACTTTTAGCAGTACTAAGTCCCCTACTTCATACTCCCTGTCCTTTCGGGCTAGGTCTGCATATTTCTTCTGTCTGTCTTGGGCTGCTACCAGCTGTCCTCTGATGAGATCCACTATGTCTTTGGTCCTTTGGACCACTTCGGGTCCGAGCATCTTCCGCTCTCCTACTTCATCCCAGTATAAGGGAGATCGACACCTTCTTCCGTACAGGGCCTCATAAGGCGGCATTCCGATGCTGGCATGAAAGCTATTGTTATAAGAAAACTCGATCAACGGCAAGTGATCATCCCAACTTCCTTTAAAGTCTATTGCACAGACTCTCAACATATCCTCTAGTATCTAAATGGTCCTTTCACTCTTCCCATCCGTTTGGGGATGGTAAGCGGTACTCATATTTAATTTGGTCCCCGCATATTCCTGAAAATTCCTCCAAAATCTGGAGTTGAACCTGGGGTCTTGGTCTGAGACAATGGACGCTGGGACTCCATGTCGCGTCACTATTTCCTTAAGGTAAATGTCCACCAGTCTATCGACCGTGTATCTCTCATTGATAGGAATGAAATGAGCTGACTTTGTCAGTCGGTCTATAATTACCCATATGGCATCATGATTGGCTTTCGTCCTTGGTAAGCCGACAACAAAATCCATGGCTATCTATTCCCATTTCCATTCGGGAATCTCCAGGGGTCGTAAAAGTCCACTGGGTCTCTGGTGCTCTGCCTTTACTCTTTGGCAAGTCAAACATTTGCTTACCCATTCTGCTACGTCCCTCTTCATGTTGGGCCACCAGTAATACTCCTTCAAATCCCTATACATCTTGGTGCTCCCCGGGTGAATGGAATACCTTGAACTATGGCTTTCATCCAAAATCTCATCTTTAAGTTCTTGAAAATTCGGAACCCAAATCCGGTAGGAATACCTCATTATCCCTTTATCATCTCTCTCAGTATGGATCTCTTCTCCAGTCATTGACTCTCTGCCTTCATTCATTACTTTCTCTTGGCACAATCTAATCTTTTCCAATAACTCTGGCTGCATCGAGATCTCAAACAGCTTTTCAGTTCCGGCTCCGGTTACCTTTACTTCTATTTCTATTCTCTCGAAATCCCTTATCAATTCCTCTGATGTCATTGTCATTTTGAGTCTTTCCTTCCTGCTAAGGGCGCTAGCCACCACATTGGCTTTCCCTGGATGATAGAGAATCTCACATTCATAGTCCTTGATTATGTTTAACCATCTCCTCTAGCGCATGTTGAGCTCTTTCTGCGTAAATATGTACTTGAGGCTCTTATGGTCTGTGAAAATCTCGCACTTCTCTCCATACAAGTAGTGCCTCCAAATTTTTAAGGCAAAAACTATTGCCGCGAGCTCAAGGTCATGAGTAGGATATCTAATCTCGTATTCCTTTAGTTGTCTCGACGCATACGCAATCATCTTACCGTGCTGCATAAGCACACACCCTAATCCTTTGTGCGGCGCATCCCTATATATCACAAAATCTCCTTTTCTGTCTGGCAATGCCAACACCGGGGCCGTTACCAACCTTTTCTTTAATTCTTGAAAACTGTTCTCGCATTTTTCCGTCCATTCAAACTTCTCTGTCTTACGAGTAAGTCGTGTCAAAGGAGCTGTGATCTTCGCAAAGTCCTATACAAATCTACAATAGTAGCCGGCCAATTCTATGAAACTCCTTACCTCTGTGGGTGTGGTTGGCCTTTCCCAATTTGAGACCGCCTCTATCTTGGAGGGGTCGACCAATACTCCTTCTTTATTGATCACATGTCCTAAAAACTGTACTTCCTTCCGCCAGAATTCACACTTCGAGAATTTGGCAAATAACTGTTCTTCTCTGAGTATTTCTAGAGCTATCCTCAAATGCTCTGCATGTTCTGCCTCGATCCTTGAGTAGATTAAAATATCATCGATAAAAACTATCACACACTTGTCCAAGTACTTCTTGGATACTCTGTTCATTAAATCCATAAAAGCCGCTGGGGCGTAGGTTAATCCAAAGGACATTACCAAGAACTCATAGTGCCCATACCTGATACGGAACGCGGTCTTGGGAATATCTTCGAGTTTAATCTTTAGTTGGTGATATCCAGTTCTCAGGTCAATCTTGGAAAAATAAACAGCATCCTTTAGCTGATCGAACAGATCATCTATTCTAGGGAACGGGTACCTGTTCTTTATGGTTAGCTTGTTCAATTCTGGGTAGTCGATGCACAGCCTCATGCTCCCATCTTTCTTCTTAACAAATAACACTGGTGCTCCCCACGGAGATACACTGGGTCTTATCATACCCTTATCCAAAAGTTCCTGTAATTGGGTAGCTAATTCCTTCATTTCTAATGGGGCTAACCGGTAAGGTGCCTTTGAAACTGGCGCCGTCCCTGGGGCCAACTCAATAGCAAATTCAATCACTCTATCGGGTGGTAATCCCGGAAGGTCTTGTGGGAAGACATCTTCAAATTCGTTGACTACCGAAATATCTTGCAAGTTGGGCACCTCTTTCTGGGTGTCCACCACATAGGCTAGGTAAGCCTCGTTTCCTTTTTGTAGAATCTTATTGGCCTGGGCCATGGTCAAAAAAATTTGCGTCTGCCTCTTTCCTCTAAATATGACTTCTTTCTTCCCTGGGATATTCAACTTAACATTCTTCCCCTTACAGTCTATCTGAGCATCATTGCTAGATAGCCAGTCCATTCCCAAAATTACATCAAACTCCCCTAATTTAAAAGGAATCAGATCAACACTAAAAGATTGTCCCCCTATGCCTAACTCATAGGCGGGGTGAATCCGGTTAACAGGAATAATTTCATGGTTGGCTATTTCCACTTGTAAGGGTTCTATCAAGGGTTCAGCCTTAAGACTTAATTTATGCACAAAGTCCTTTGATATAAAAGATTTAGTTGCTCCAGAATCAAATAAAATATTTGCACTAATTGAATTTAGAGAAAGGGTACCTGCTATCACATCTGAGTCTTTTATAGCATCTTGCACTGTCATGTTGAAATCCTCGCAGTAGGTGGCTTATTAGAAGCAGCTATGCTTGCTCCTGAAGCTGCTGGTTTGTTCATTGGGCATTCCCTCTTCCAATGACTCGGGCATCCACACTGATGACAAGTGGTGGTTGGGCGATTAATGGGGGTTGGCGAAGTACACTTGTCCGAATATTGACCTTCTCCACCACACTTGAAGCAGATTACCGGCTTTCCTTTACACTCCCCAGAATGCATTCTTCCACAAGTGTTACAGGCTGGCAATGGGGGTCGAGACTGGTTGGAATAGGACATGCTTGACTTCTGGCCACTCTGGCTCACATTCACACTCATTGGCCGCTTAAACCCAGTGTTCTTTCCCGGTAGGGACACTGCTCCTCGATTAAATCTAGTTGGGAAGCTCCCTCCTACGGAACCTCCACCCATGCTCATACTTTTCCTCTTTATTCCATTCTTCTCTCTTTCCTTCTACATTTGTTCACTTCTGGCTTCTACAATTGTTGCCTTTTGCACCAGAGTGGCATAATCAGTAAGCTCAAGGATTGCCACCCTATTCTGAATCCATGGTTTCAGTCACTGCTGAAACCTCCTAGCTTTCTTTTCCTCGGTGCTCACAAACTCCGGCATAAACCTTGATAACTCAGTAAATTTTGCTTCGTACTCTGCCACAGATAAATTATTCTGTTTTAGCTCCAAGAACTTGAGCTCCATCTGGTTCTCCATAAACCTCAGGAAATATTTTCCCAAAAACAACTGACTGAACCTCTCCCAGGTTATGATAGCATCTGTCACCATGTTTTTCTTGGCCTCCCACCAGTAGTTAACCTCTCCTTTCAGAAGGTAGGTAGCAAATACAGTCTTATGTGCCTCATCGGTACTCAGAATCTTAAAGGATTTTTCCATCTCCTTTAGACATGCCCTTGCCTCAACTGGGTCGGCTGATCCGTGGAACTCAGGGGGCTTAAGGGACTTGAAAGCCCTGAAAGAGTTTGCCACAACATTGTTATTTCCTTGAGGGGGTGGGTTGGGTTGACGTTCCAAGTTCTGCCTTAGTAGTTGCATGAACTGTCCCATGGGATCCATGCCTGGGTTTGGTACTGGTTGCTCAACCTCAGTTTCTCCTTCTTCAGCCTCTATCTCAAATCCTTCAACATCATTTGTTTCCTCCTCCTCTTCATACAGGGAGTCATCCTGTTTAACATAATCCTCATCTTCCTCTTCACTATGTTCTAGGTTCCTATCGTCCTGGTTATGGCTTCCCTGGTCCTCAGATCCAGGGTTCGCCCTAGTTCCAATCTTTCTTGGCGGCATGATACTGATAAATTTTTTTTTTTTGGGAAATTCAACGTTAGGTCACAATCATACATAAAATTGTGCCTTGCACAGTTTCTATAATCGGGAGAATGTATCTCGCAATTCTATTATATTATGATAGTTCTAATAAGAAGTGCAGTAATAATAACGATAAAAACAGTGATCTTGTCACTAAGGAACTGAACTGAAAGGAAACAAATATATACATAATGCGAGAAATACATAGTTTGATCTGGTTGAAAGTACAACAGTTCTACAGCCATCTGCCCAAAAGTGATACACAAGAGTCTATCTGTCTAGTCAGAGAAAGGGATGTTATATACAAGTGAACTATACCGAAAAATTGGCTCTTACTATGGCCTCGACTAACTAGACGACTAGACTACCCCATCACTGGTCCTGAATCACACACCGGAGCGGGTCAGCTCCCACACCCTTTCCATCACACGACGGAAGATGTAGTCAGCCTGCCTCCTAGAGATCCTGCCATGCCTGTCCCCCTGGAGTTATCGGAGTCTCGCACGGGTCATGAGCTCTATCCCATTCAGCTCCCTTCTCAAGGATCGGGGTATGGTAGCTCTAGCCTCATAAGATCGGGCACGTCGACCAGCCCTCTCCACCTCCAACTCCCTTCTGACCACATCCAGCCGGGCCTCAGCAACAGCCACTCGAGTCCTCAGTACATCCTGAACATAGCCGTGAGCTAACAAAGACTGCCTATGGGCAGGGTCGAGAGGTGGTGAATCTGGAGCCGCTGGGGGTGCCTCCTCGGTCTGCCTAGGCTCGGGAGTATGGGTCTCAGAGCTGTCATCATAGGGTCTCCAAGATAGTGGTGCAGGGGTAGGAGCTCTGACCACCGGGAGTGAGGGTAAAGGGGTACCAGTGTACTCTACCATAGCTCCGACATGCTCCTCAGCCACTAGGACCTCATCCGGGTCCTCCTCATCTGAACTCACAATAACCTCTGTCTCTGACTCCTCTGAGGGGTCCTCCTCCTCCTCCTCCTCCATCTCAGGCTCCTCCTGATCCTCGGCATCTAGCAGTGCCTCATCATGCTCACGCTCGAACATCTCTGGGTCCTCTATCTCATGTGCCTACACATTAAACGAGCTAAGTTACTATCATGATACTTATAAGGGTTCCCGTAAGGGTTTTAACTGTCAGTGCTACTTTAAGTAGTCCGACTATGAACTTGGCAAGAGTTCTTATTATCTTTGTGAGTTTATTATTATATTGTCGCATCATCTCTGAGGTTTATAACGCTTGGCTCTGATACCATTTATGTAACACCCCCAGATCCGGGGTCGGGGATCCTAATCGTCACGGTCTTTCTTTCCATAATATCACTTAACTTAATTAATAATAATTAACCTCATGCTGTGACCCCACACTAACACACACCACAACACGTTATAGTCTCAGAGATGAAATTGAAATAAGTACAAGTCCTTGAATCCACAATTTAAAAGTTATTACAACCCAAAATAATTACTTGATAAGTTTACAGTTAATTGCCATTATCTGCCACAAGTTATAATTATACATAATTGATTTCCAAAAGTAGAATGCCTGATCTACAAATAGATTTACCTCTGCAGCTATAGCAGCTACGATATTAACGGGAAGACGCGGGACGCTTCCCACGCGCTCGCGCTGGGTCTACTTGAGTCTGGTCATCTTTTCTAACTGTTGTTGTGTGATGAAGAAATGAAGCAAGAGTGAGCATTACAGCTCGCAAGATAATATATAGTGTAAACAATAATGCAAATATCTAAATAGATAACTTACTAGAACCCTTTATCAAGTGCAAAGTAATTACTTACTGGATATAAGCTTAAAGGAAGATGAAGTTACCAATTACTTCACTATACTTATACCATTTTAGAAAACTACTTGAACTACCACTGTTCAAAGTATAATAAGTTTTCGAAGTTCATCACATAAATGAGACCACAAGTTAAGACTTGAATAGATTAAATCTTTGAAATATTATTGAATGAAATGAAGTTACGAGATACTTCATTAAGTCCTGATATATATATCCACATATATATCTCTTATACATTTCCTGGAAACCTCTGTCATGTAAAGTATGAACAGAGTTTGTAATATCCAATGCATTTTGGAAAGAAAAGAATTTTGGCATAAACCCGATATCTTGCTGATCAGGCAAAGATAACAATAAGTAACCTTTTCTACTAGTAGATGGATGAATCCCCCGCCAGTCATCACCCTGGCCTCATTAGGACCTTGTGCTGGACCGCCACCCGGCCTCTTACGCGTTGATGGGCTGCCACCCAGCCACTTACACTTTGATAGACCGTACCCCGGCCTGTCACTTATGCCGACTCAATTAGATGGACTTACTTCCCGAAGGGTAAGTAATCAATTCATTTATCAAAACAACAACCTTGTTGCGAATATAAAATACACCACAGAGCCGGATCCCTCAAGTATTGAGCGAGTATTTAAATCCCCTTCGAAAGGAGGATCTTAAATATAAAATGAGTTTTGGGATCCGCCCTAACTTTTAAAATGAGTTTGAAGACTCGAAATCATTTTTAAGAATGTTTGGAGTAATGCTGATTTGATAAAATAAATCAGTCCCAATATATTAGAAAATATCTGAATATTATTATTTAAATAATATTCACATAAAGAATAATCTTTATAAAAATAATTGAAGTAGAAGTTTTAAAACTCATACTTGAAATGAATATTAAATAACCAAAGATATACTTATACGAAAGTACAATCTTTATTTGAATAATTGAAAATAAGTTTGATTATCGAAACATTATTCTTTAATAAAATAAAGAACATTATTTAGTAAATAAGCGGAGTCATAAGTCCTCGAATGAATATTCAAAATAATATTCATTAAATAGAATAAACAGAGTCATAAGTCCTCGAATGAATATTCAAGATAATATTCCTTAAATAAAATAAACCGAGTCATAAGTCCTCGAATGAATATTCAAAGTAATATTCATTAATAAAAATAAAGTTATTGAATAAATCTTATTCGATTAATAGTTTTGAAAACTACAGCTATATATATATATATAAACATATATAATATACTCGGGAACATCGACTCCCGGTTTTAGAAAATGTTCACCTTTGGGTCCCCTATACTAAGGGTATACGCAACTACTGCTTATCTCTAGCATAGGTATTATGCAACTTATAAGCATGAATCAACAATTAGATATCAATATTATGAAACAGGCATGTATATAAACCATATCAGCATGCTCCAATATATCGCAAGATTTTGCTAATAACAATCATGCATCTATCACAAGATAATGCATATACATATATACATCACAACAACAGTATAACGGGTAGAAAACTTGCCTGAGCGACTGGGGGTGATAAAAGGCTTGGGACGAGTCTGGTAACCTATAAACAACATATAAGTTGGAATTAAACCAAAGTCACTTATGAATCTATACTTTAACCAATTAGACCCTAACGTTCGCTTTTGCGCTTAACGATTCACTTAAGTCGCTCGAGTACCCTTGGCTCCACCATTTTTAATAAATTAAACATTAAGGGTTTTAAGGCGATTCTTTCGCGAGTACCCTACCAACTGCCTAATCCACTTTACATAATTGGTTTATACTCCAATTAGTCAGTTAAGGGCCTTAACAAAGGTTTCAAAGTAAGGCGAGGGGTAATGGTTCGGTCGCGAAACGCCGTTACTTAAAATGGTCGTTTCTCCTAAACCGTACATCGGATTCAAGCGAACCACATATCAAAACGAAGCTCGTAACATGAACTATCTAATAATGGCAATGGTCAAAACCTTACAGTGAGTTCACGGGTCCTGATGTTAAGAACAAAAACAGTCTAAAGTAAATCGGGCATTACGACGGCTGTGTTTACGCGATTATCAAATTTTATACTACTCCAAATCAATCCACAATAAATCCACAATCATTACTACAACAAAACTCCATCCATACACTACTACAACAGCCCCAACATCTCAAGATTTCCAATTTATACTACTTCTCAATCATGAACTAAGAGCTTACTTAAGTTCATTAACTACTAATCAAGATTTACAACTCCAAAAACATCACAAAACTAACCAATCTCTAAATACACAATAATCATGCCTCTCATGAACTATACTACTCATAAAAAGCTCTTAACATTCAATAATTATGCTAGGTTAAGAGATTATACCTTCCTTGTGAGTAGGAGTAACTAATGAGCTTGAAACAACCTTGGAAAATCCTTACTAAAGCTTTATCTAAACAAAAACACAAGATCAAAATTTCAAGTTCTTGAAAAACACTATTCACTCTCTTCTTCCATGAATTATAGGAAGAGATTGTGAAGGAATTTGAAGCTTAGACTTATAGGATATCTATATATTATGTACAAGGAACCTTAGATAATTACCTCACTAATTAACAAGGCTTGGAACTTGAATTTGAGTTTTTCTTTCTTTGAAAAGGAGATGAAGCCGAAAGCTTCTTCTTGAATAATGAAAGTCAGTTTTGTGTTTTGTGTTATGAATTGTTTTGCTTGGTTGTTTTGTTTTTGTTTTGCTTAATTACCTTTTAACCATGGTAAAATTTATGTGGTTTATAATCAACCAACACTTCCTTCCCTTTTGGTCATGCTTATGTCATCCTCCTATGTCATCTTCCCACACTTGTCCTCTTCTTGTTGGTGTGATGACATCATCATCACTAACCTCTTTGATTAGCTCCTAATTACTTGGCTAATGACCGCTGTTCTATTATACGGTTCGCTTAACTCTCGTTCTCGTTTATCGTTTGAGGGATTATACCCGAGATCTTATTACTTGGGTTTCCTTAACCTTTCTCAATACATTATATTCCTTTTATGATCCTCTCTTATACTCCTTGAATTTAAATCATTTTTATCCTTTTACCTTATACTCAATTCTTTCGGTATCTGGTGGATTTTCAGGAAAAATCAAAGTGTTCAAATTTGGATTCTGACGATCTTTACATACACTTATATACCATATAGAGTACTAATAAGATCTCAGAATAACAATAAAAGAACCTCTACAAAGTGTGGTATGAAAAGTTTTCTTATTCAGCATAATCAGCAAAAACACTATTCATAAGGGTTACAAAAAGTTAAAAATTTTGGGGTTATTACACTTAGAATAGTATAGAAACTTGTATAATAGAGTTGAGGATCAATATCACTTGAATGATAAGTGAAGATATAGATACTTGATATTATGCTTCAAGAAAGTTGAGGAATACTTGCACAATAGGATTCAAAATAAATGTCACTTGAACGATAAGTTTAGGGGTACTTGCCTGGTATGCTCAATAACTTTTCACTATACCTTGGCCTACATCTGATGGCTATCAACTCCGTCAATTAATGGACAGCGCTCCTTGCAACTCGATTTTATAAACAAAAGGACTATCTTAATTGACAGAATCAAACTCAATCGACGTAACTATACGTCTCGACATCTACCCGATTATTTGTAACTAATCATGGCATTCTAAAACTGTAAACAAATAGCATGCATATCACAGAGCACGTAATCATGGTATCCATATAACACCTAATCATATTTTTCATACAACACATAATTTAGATAGTCAAAAGATAAGTCTCAATACGTTCAGAACTGAAATCAGGTTAATAACAGGATCAAATACCGACTCAGAATGACTCGCAAATCAAATGACCTTGTAATATAAAAGAAATTAGGTCTCAAAAGTATTTTTATTAATAGCGTAATATTTTTCTGAGTCTATACGCGTTTGTTTCGTATTAAACGGATGAACGGTTTATTTATTACGAATAAAATAAGAATAAATTGGGAATAAATCAATTAATAATTATAGTAATTGACTTTTAAATACCAAAATATGATTTTTAAAAGTTTAAAAGTAATTTTTAGTAATTATTTGAATTAATTATAAAAAAATTATATTTTATTTAACTATTTATAAATAAAATCAATTGATTAAATGATTTAATCAATTAATTAGATTCATAAATAATTAACTAAAACGAATCATAAATAATTAAATCAAATTGGATTTTAAAAATAATAAAAGAAAATTATTTTTGGAATTTAAAATAATTGAGTAAATCATTTTAGAATATACAATAATAAGTAAATGATTTTTGAAAATAAAAGAAATCATTTTTAGAAAATAGAAAATGATTTTTGAAATAAAAATAAATAAGAAATTCACAAACAGATATGAGATTGGGTTTAGGGTTTTAAGGGAATCAAACCCGGGTAGAATGACCGGGTTGAAACAGGGTTAGGGGAACCAACCGGGTCGGAAAGAACTCCGACCGGTTTCTGGGTAATCCCCAGATTCCGGCGGATCTTCGCCGGACTCCGGCGGTCCAAACTGCCACAAAAATGACTCCCTTCCCTCATTTTTCAGTCCAAATCCCTTCAATTTACAGCCCAGCAATACAGAAACAATAACAGTAGTATCAATCGAGTCTGAGATCTATTACTCCGGCCAAAAAGCCATTATTCCCAAAGAACTCGAACAATTTCCGGCCACCAATAATTCCTCAACCAATAATCATGTTTTAATAATCAAAACAAAGCTAAGCATCACAGTAATCTCACTATTTAAGCAAAGACAACCACCAATCAATCAAAAATTCTGAAAATCAAAATCTAAAAACACCAAGAACTCGGGCTATATCATTTAGTAATCAAACGGTACAAATAAATGATGCAATAAACTCCTGCAATCATGTTAAAACTATCTATAACAATGAAATTAATCAAAAACCCTCACAAATCAAAATCGAATTTCAAGATCAAGAACACTAAAAAATCGATTTTACACAATACATCACCTCAGATTCTGAAATTGGTATCAATAGAACGGGCTTGAAACAAGGATCAATTTGGTATGTAGAATATAAGATTGGATTCCTAGAACTCCCAGAATCAATGATTCTTTGATGAAGAACAAATCATACCCCAAAGTTTTGTTTTCTATTTTCTGAATTTTTTTTAAAAATATGAATAATAAATCAGTTTTCAGCTATTTATATATTTAGAAAATAAATACCCAAAATAAATTAAGGGTGTTTTTATCCCTTAATTAAAATAATTAAGCCCCAAAATAATAATTATGGGGAATAATTTTAAAAGTAATAAAATATAAAATTTATGTCAAAATTCCCCAAAAAATTTTGAATAATTCAAAAATATATAAAAATTTGGTATTTGGAATACAAATGATTTTATAAAAATAAAAATATGAATTTTGCGGGCTTTAACGTTCCGGTAGGGTCCCGGTCCGTTGATTTTTGAGAAATCGAAATGATTCATAAATTAACAGAATACCCCGAAAACACATAAAATACAGTCAAACGCGCATAAAGCGAGATAAAATGAGTACCTCGATACATACGCTAATAAATACAAGTTCAGATTGCAGATCGATTCATATAAATGCAGTTTAAACACATATTAATTACTCAAAAATTTTCTGGTCCACACGGGAATACAAATAGCATTTATAACACGTAATATCATGGAAATGAACATTTTAAACTTATTTAAACACATAATATTTATTCATTTAACATAATTTTCCCCAATATTACATATTGGGATTAAGTTGGCGAGCGCAAGCTGTTGGGCCCAGAATATGTACAACAAATGAAAGAGAAAGTGGAAGTGATTCGTAAAAGGCTGATAACTGCTCAAGATCGACAAAGAAAGTATGCAAATCAAAACAGAAGAGATATGCTATTCGAACCAGAGACAAAGTATTGTTAAAGATCTCTCCATGGAAAGGTTTATCGAGATTCGGGAAGAAAGGGAAGTTGAGTCCTAGGTATATTAGACCCTTCGAGGTGTTAAGGCAAGTCAGAAAAGTGGCATACGAGCTAGCGTTACCTCCGAAGATGCAACATCTTCATAATGTATTCCACGTGTCTTTATTGAAAAAGAATAATGCTGATGCTAATCATGTGATCGAGTTACAACCAGTGGAGATTCAGCAAGATCTGTCCTATGTGGAACAATCAGTGCGAATCTTAGATCGAAAAGAGAAAGCACTTAGAAATAAAGTGGTGCCTTTAGTTAGAGTTTTGTGGAGAAATCCTAAGATAGAGGAATCGACTTGGGAATTAGAAAGTGAAATGCGAGAGAAGTATCCCCATCTATTTGTTTAGACTAGATTATGAGGATAGAATCTTTTTAAGGGGGTAGATTGTAGCGACTGAGAATTTCGCGATGTGATTAAGTGAATAAAGTATAATTTTGTGTTGTAATTGTGAAATTATGTGAATAAATAAAAGGTTAAATGATTTTGTAGTTAAGTTTCATTATTGTATAATAGTGATTGGGAACGTAAAAAACTCGTTCCAGTTTGATGAGTCAGCTAAGGGATTAAGATGTGTCGTCGGACCGTCAAGTTGAATGGAACCCGTATTAAAAAGGAATGAAAATATTTAAAAGTGTGAAAGTGAATTATATTTGATGATCTTGTGTGTCTACATGATATTTGATGTATACGTGTTCAAATTTGTGCTCTGTGGTATTTTAAATAATTTTATAAGGATTTTATTGATCTTAAAACATTTTTATAAAATTATAGAAATGTGATCAAGGTATGAAATTTGCTTTGTTGCTTTCAAAATAGTCCAAGGGACTTTTTAAAAATAATAGTTGAATTTATTTTGAGGATTTGAGGTTTTAAAATGATGTTATATAGTTTAAATTCTATTATCTGGATTTATTTGTAAAATCCATAGCAAATTATCTATTTGTTCAAAAATTTATTTAAAAATACTAGTGGAGATCTAATTTTGAGTTTTAGTGGATAAAAATCAAAAGTTTGTTCAAATATGAATAGAATGTGGGTAGATTATTATATTCACAAATATTTTATAAATAGAAAATGGGAAAAAGGGAAGTGGATTTTGACTATTTACCAAATTACCCCGGAAATTATATATATATATACACTCCCCCACCCCCTTTTTCTTTCTTCTTCTTCACCCGGCTCTCTCTCTCTCTCATTCTCGAACTCTCTCTTTTCTCTCTCACTCTCGGTAATCTCTTTCTCCTCCTTGCTCTCTCGGTTCTTGCTCGATTCTTAATCTAAAACCATGGTCGAGTTTCTTTTCACTTCTAGATTCTTGTTCTGGTATTGCATGTCGATTTCGAGTTGATGAAATTCAAAACCCTTAAAGTTTAATTCGAGTTTTAAGCTTGAATTTGATGGTGTATTCGGTTTTGATGAAGAAGAATGAAATCGTGTTGGTTTTAATTGAAATCAGTGATTTTCCCGTATGGAAACCCTCGAGATTGAGGGAACCACCGGAAACCGCCGCCACTGGCAATAAACTCCGGTGAGCTGGTGGTGAATAGTGATGTCATGACTAAGTTCTATGATCCCTACAATAAATCTCTGTATTTAGTTATTGCATGTCATTTTAAGTAGAAAAATTTGAATGCAACTTTTGATTTTACAAGATTTTGGTTCGGTTTATGTGATAATTTGATTGATAAAAGTTGTTCTTAGGTTTGATATGAACTTAAATTTTTTTCTTGATTTAGAGCATGCATGTTTACTTCCGAATGATTGCATGTCGATTTTCTAAGTAATTTGATGTTTTATTTGATTATTAGTTAACTTAGAAATCAGTTGTCATCCTCGAATGCATGTAAAATTGATATGTGTAGTTGGATATGAATAAGTTGGTGTTTTGATTCAGGTTTAGAGAAATTGTGCAACAGGATATATGCATGTTAGATTTTTTGTTCAAAATTATATTTTGGTTCGGTTTTATTCAAAAAGGAAAAGGTTCAAGGATCGTTCTTGTTAGAAATTAATTTATGATAGGTTTAATTTGTCGAATTAACCATGCATGTTGATATATGATAGTGCATGTAAGATTAAGTGGATGCATGTTGAGTTATTAGGAAATTACTTGATGTATTATGTGGTTTGGTTCGAATTTTGGGATTAAAAATAAAGGAATGAGTTGTTTTGTTGTCGACTTATGCGAATCACGATTGTTTGCTAAAGTGTAGAGTTTTGATTATAAAGGTATAGTTTACTATATGCTATGTAAGAGTATTCGTAATTATACTTAAGTATACATTGGGTATTATCGCGATATGGGGAAATCGTTAGACGTTCTGAGAAACGTCGAGTGTTGAGTATGTTGCTAATTAGGGGTTCTATTTTGGATTGTAGATTCAGATAGCGTAGGAATTTAGGATAGTAAAGGAAATGCTATCTTAGGTGGCATTAGTTCAATACCCGTTAAGCAGGAAAGCTATTTAAAGCAAGTAACTTTGTCGTCTCTTGTGAAATTAATACTAGAGAGGAAATTATTTATGCCATGATAAAGTATTTACTCTTTATTGCAATTCTGATATACCTATATTGATTTTAAGAAACCCTAACCTTGTTCCTTGTGATAATTTGATATCAACCCCTGTTCGGACTTTTTGTAGTAACCCTGTTAATTCATATCTTGATTATTCTATAGTCCCCTGTTTGTTATCTTGAAATCTCATAACCCTAAGAGAACCTTTATAATCTCCCTACGTAACGCTTTGATTATCCTAGATTCTTCGATAACCTTGAACCCTGTCATGTGTTGATCTTTGAAACTCCTCTAACTTGGAACTAGTGCACCATGTTTATCATTTGATCAAGTTCCCTAGTATGGATTCCTGTTTATGTTTGGTTCATTCACTTTCCATAAAATCTTATATTGAACTTACAAATGATTTTCGACTTGAATGAGTCCTAATGATTTCGCATTCTCGGTAATGTTAAAATGAATTTAGTCAACTCTTTTCCTACTTCCAACAC
Organism: Apium graveolens; assembly: GCF_009905375.1. Taxonomy (NCBI): domain Eukaryota; kingdom Viridiplantae; phylum Streptophyta; class Magnoliopsida; order Apiales; family Apiaceae; genus Apium; species Apium graveolens. The sequence goes on from NC_133654.1 coordinate 218,449,371, forward strand.
TAAGGTTTTCCATGTCAAAATTAAATAAATTTATATTTAATTATATTTTGGGTTGTATTATATCTATTCTGGTTGGTAGTTATAATATTGTCTCATACGTAATCCTGTTTAGATCTTGTTATTGTTTAGTCGGGGTTTATTATATCTTCTGTTATTGTGTTAGTTATTTGGTATGTGGGTCCTCATTTCCTAACACCGAGATTGAGGGCGTCACAACAAATCCTACTTACATAATTATTCCCACAATTTTATCAAACACAGTATTGAAGCCATGCACTAAGCTCTATGATAGTTTATCAGAAAAAAAGGAGGGAAATAAATACCAATTTCACCAAACAAACTTTAGAGGTGAACAATTAACAAATACTTAGTTTCCCAAATGCCTGCACAATGTTGTCAACTTGACTTACTTGAGCACCAGATGAATTCATTAGTTGAATTGACACCGAGTTGCTCTTTATGAACATGTTACTAGTTGGAATCATTCTTTGTAGAAGTACTACTCCATCTTTTATAGCCAAGTATAGAATGCAACCGTCACAACAGAAATCGAAGAACTAATTTCACACGAAAACCAAGAAACATAGTTTCTTCTCTACCCAAATAAGTTGTGTTAAGCAAGTGAAGATCTCGGGAATCATTCCATGATGATCCTGATGAATCAAATTTATTTGTACTTGCATTATATATGGATATCTGAAGAAGTAATTGCAGATTCTATGTTTGGCATTCCATTGTTGTGACTAATTGACTTAGAGAAGCAGGTGTACTTTGTTGAGTTTTTTTGTTCATAGGCGATATGTAGTTGGATTTCATAGCAAGAGACTATTATTTATCTTCGCTGTAGTATGAGAATAACAAATTATCCTAAATAAAACTTGTAAATGACATGGAATAGTCAAAAATGCTTGAAATAGAAGAGAAACTACCTACAATTGTACATAACTCACAAATAATATCAGTTTATGTATCTTTAATTCATATATATGAAATCAAAGCTTAGTATCGTACACTGATGTACTTTAAATTCTTGATTCGTAGCCGATGAACTCAACAGAGCTATCAATTTAGTTTTGTCAATTGTCTGAGAAATTCTTATTCGATTCTCAATTGTCTAAGAATTGCTTTTTAGATTCTCAGTTTTCGATTACATCTGATAATAAATAGAATTAAGTACATAATAAAATTGGCCAAATGTACTATATAATGTATATGTGTAGTACAGTTCACCCAACAAACACCTAATTCAGCAAACTAATTTTTTGACATTGTCAAACAACTGCATTTCAAAATAAAATTAGTGAAACTAAAGCAGGGGTAAAGTTAATATTGGTTATAGAAATAAGAAATAATTTTGGGTAAAACTGTGGGTTAACATAGTTATTAATATTACAATATAAGTGAGAATGTATGCACAAATAAATATACCTATGGCAGTTGCTCCACCATCTACAATACCAAATCCTTGATCTCCACTTATGTGGGCTTAAATGTTAGCAATGTACACTTGATGGAGGATTCCTCTAAACTGAAAGTAGCAGAAATATAAAACAAATTAATAGTGATTAGGAAAGATCATAGTAAGAGAATTATGTTAGCAAGGAAAAAAGTGTGTTGTGGAATAAAAATTAGAGTGCGTTAGTAATTAAAGCCAGGGTTTGTGAGATTCGAGCTTTAATGGTTGCTCTCGCATTCGGGACTATTGGTCCTTGCAAGATGCCTACGTATCTCTATGTAGTAGAGAATCAAACCAAAAACATAGTTCTAGGTTGAGGGGTAGAGCCCTTTATATAGAGGTGAGTCTAAGGTTAGACTTGTGTTGGGAGACTTGGTGGACAAGTCTCCAACTTAGATGGTGATTAGGAGTTCTATAAGGGAAGGAACTCCAGAACCTTCTGCGTAGGACTTTTTCTATTTAGGACACATGTCTCTGCTCTTTCAGCCGTATTGGGCCTAGTCCGTGAACAACTTATGTTCGTGGACCTTGACGATCTCTACTGGTGGGCCTTGTCTACATGGGCCATCTTGAGTATGCTACGAGCTCGGATCAGATAGGTCTGTACTGGACTTCAAACAAGAAGCCAAGGCGTAATTAATGTGACATTTAATGTGTCTTTAGGATGTATTTTCTATCCATATCATTTGCCCCCAACTTCTAGGAATATTGTTCGAGTTTTCGTGGAAGTTATAATGGTATTTTCGCGACTTGGGGTACTTTTGGCCCTTCTCTGGTATCGTCCCTTCATGGATGTCGGCCCTTCATGGGTATCGCCATTTTATCGTAAAGTATGGAGCGATCTAGACATTTACAATGACTTATTAGTGTGAGTATACACATATAATGCCTTTTCACATGCTATCTGGATAGTGTTCAACACTAAACGGTCCTAACCATGACTAAAAAATTTGGCTTTTATCACCCCTTAAGCTTTGTCAAGGTTAAGTATAGGGTGAAAGCTGTTAAATGGCCCTGATCGGGGCTAATCGGCCCTAATTGGGGCTAATTTCCATGTACAAGCTGCTAACTAGGCTTAAAAGAGCCTAATTTTAAGCTAGAATGCACTAATTGGCCTTAATCGAGGCTAATATGTCCTAAACGGGGCTAATCAGGACTAATCAGTATGCATAAGACACTATTTATCCATAATTCACACTAATTACGAGAGTGAATAGGTTAAACGGCCCTAATCGGGGCTAATTTCATCACACGAGTCACTGATTCCCTCTGATTTCACTAATCATCCCTAATCGGGCTAAATTTCACTAATCGGCCCTATCCGGGGATTAATCTTAAAATCCTGAAAATTTAAAAAAATGATTTTTTCTATTTTTTTCCTTTTTTACAAAAAAAATTGAACATTTTCGCAGGGGGGTCACCGGGGCTCTGCAGGACCCTTTGCTATAGGAGGCCCTACTCGGCCACATGGCCTCACTTGTGAGCTTCTCGGCCTCATGAGGTCGGCCACCTCCTGATCGGCCAGGGGCAGGTGCTCTTGTCCCCTGCTGGCCAGGCTGTGTTTGCTCTAAATCTTTTTTTTGTAGAACCTTCTACTTAGATTCAATCCCGTTATGCACTTTTCTATACTCTTCTTGCTCTTGGTTATCCATGGAATTAATCTCATGGTTGCTCTAGAGTTCCTCGTGGCTCTGCTATGCTTGTTTCAGTGAACGTTCTATACTCATTCTATCGAACGTTCTATACTCGTTCTACTGAACATTCTGAGCTCAATTGAACTTGTCTTATAGGAAATCTTATACTTCATTGAACTTGTCCAAACTTGCTTTGTAGGATGTTTTATACTCCAACAAACTCGTTCTCGTAGAGGTTCTAGTCTTCACGAAACTTAGTTGTGCTGAGAGTTATCATTTCCAAGAAATTTCCAAGAGATTTCACAAGAAGGTCTCCGGAACAACTTCTGAAGGCCTCAGGGCTCTCCTACAGGAACTTCTGATCGGCCTCAGGGCTTTAATTGCAGCTCGGCTGGCCATGATTGCTCTTAGTAGGCCTTGGGGTCCACTCTCAGGGTGGTCCGGTCGGCCAGGAGGTAAATTTCTCTAAATTTGTTATGGTGAACGCTTTACTTCTCACGAAACTTATTTCCATGAACCCTTTGGTCTTCACGGAACTTGTTCTCGTCGACGTTCTGATCTTTATGGAATTCATTCTCATGGACATCCTGGTCTTCACAAAACTTGTTTCCTTTGGAGGTCAACCCCTTCTTATGAATTCGCACAAAATTTCTATAGGGAGCCACTGGAACAACTTTGGAAGGCCTCAGGACTCTCCTACAGAGGTTCCTGGTCGGCCATAAGGCCTTATTTTATATTCTGGTCGGCCAGGGCTACTCTTGATGGAGCTTAAGGCCCTTCGGGATGTCCTGCAGAGGCTCATGATCGGCCATAAGGCCTTCTTTGTTGGCTGGTCAGCCAGGGCTAGTCTTAATGGACCTTGGGGCCCTATGGGCTCTCCTACAGAGCCTCATGGTCGGCCATATGGCCTCCTTTTGTAGCCTGGTCATCCAGGTCTGCTCTTAATGGACCTTGGGAGTCTCCTGCAGGGTAGTTTGATCCATCATGAGGAGAACAATCAGTTCTAGTACTTGTAAGCACTTTGGCCTTCACGAAACTTATTTAGCTGAAAATTTAATCTTGTTTTAACCTTTATAAGTTTTGCTAATCATAGTGATTAACATAATCAACCCTTAGCAAAGACTAATAACTTATGTTTAGTCTCGGCCAGGCTACTTTCGGAAGACTGATACGATAAGCGGTGTCCTGCATCGCTTCCTTCATTTATTATGTCGTCCTTTCCCATTTTTTGATCATTTTAATCCACCATTTCCAGTATTCTTTCGAGAGGTACCTGCGAACGTGAATCAAGCAGAGTTACGACATGTTGCAGCAGGTAGCTCTTTTCCTATAAAAGAAGATGAGAAGTGTTCATTTTCATTCACACTTTCATTTCTCAACTTCCCAAATTTTTAATCTTTTCACAAGCTCCCAATCTTTCTCAAGATTTTCAAAGATGTCTCAAGGTCAAGGCCCTAGCAAGTCCTCTTTCTCCCAGAAGAATTAGGCAATTTGATTGCTGGTTATCTTGGCTAGTGCCTTGGCCTCAATCCACTTCGTGAAGTAGTCTATGGCTGCCACAATGAACTTCCTATGTCCCGATGCTACAGGAAATGGTCCAAGTATATCCATTCCCCACATTACAAAAGGGATGGGTGTGTTGATAGATGTAAGCCTCTTTGGGGGTTGTCGTACTATTGGAGCGTGCCACTGGCACCTGTCACATTTCTTTACATAAGCCTTTGCATCGGCTAGGATAGTTGGCCAGTAGAATCCCAACCGAGTTATCTTGTGAGCGAGGGCCCTGCCCCCCAAGTGTTGTCCTCAAATCCCTTCATAGGCTTCTTTAAGTGCCTCCTCTGCTTTAAGAGGTCTCAATCACTTTAGGTAAGGAATAACAAAGGACCTTTTGTAGAGAAGGCCTTCAATCAATGAATATCTCAATGCTCTAACCGACAGTTTGCATGCCTCATGGGCATCGTCGGGGAGCCACCTAGTCTCTAAATGGGTCTTGATCAGGTCTATCCAACAGCTTGTCACACCAACCGGTGCTATCAGGTTTATGACATGAATAGTAGGGGTCTTCATGATCTGGAAGTAGATACTTCTCGGATAGTTCTCAATTTCAGAAGAGGTGAACTGGGACAAGGCATCCTCTATAGTGTTCTCCTCTCTCGGAACATGTTATGCATACCATTCATCAAATTGAGTTAGTATTCCCTTTACAATCTTAGGTACTTGGCCATAGTATCATCTTTGGCATCAAAATCTTCATTAACTTGAGCAACCACAAGTCTTGAGTCTCCACAGACCTTCAGGTTTTTGGCCCTCATGGCTCGAGCCAAGCCTAAGCCAGCTATCAATGCTTCATATTCGGCTTCGTTGTTCATGGTTGGGAAGTCCAACTTTAAAGCATACTCAATCATAAACCCATCGGGGCTTTGCAACACTAGGCATATACCACTAGATTTTATTTTGGATGCTCCGTCAAATTGGAGAACCGAATACTCTTTCAGGGTCGTTTCTTTAACCTTCTCCTTCTCTCCTCCTTCTGGGATTACTATCTCTTTCCCCCCGACTTCTTGGTCATTAATGGTGCATTCAACCATGAAGTCTGCTAAGCCCTGAGCCTTGATGGTCGTTCGAGGCTTGTACTTGATATCAAATTCTCCCAACACAATTACCCACTTAATGAGCCTTTCACTAGCCTTCGGTCTATGAAGAATATTTCTCAAGGGTTGGTCCGTCAGGACTTCGATCTTGTGAGCCTGGAAGGTATGGTCTCAACTTCTCCAAGATTGTAATGAGAGCAAGCGTGAACTTCTCCGTCATGGAGTATTGAACCATGCTTCATGGAGCACCTTGCTTACATTGTATATAGGCTTCTGGAGTTTCTGTTCTTTCTTTACGAGGATTACACTCACGGCTTGTTCAGATACCGCTAGCTACAGATGAAGGATGTCCTCCGGACTTGGTTTATCCAGCAACAGGACTTCAGTCATGTACTTCTGTAGCTGTTCAAAGGCCTCTTGGATCTCAGCTGTCTATTCAAAATTCTTCACCTTCTTAAGGGTTTTGAAAAAGGGCAGGCATTTGTCTCCAGACTTGGAGATGAACCTCCCTAGAGCTGTGATTCTTCCTGTCAGCTTCTAAACATCCTTGATAGAGTGTGGTGGCTCCATATCCGGGATGGCTTTGATCTTGTCGGGGTTGGCCTCTATTCCCTCTTAGAGACCATGTGACCCAAAAAATTTCCAAACCGAACACCAAAAACACACTTGGTGGGGTTCAACATCATCTTGTGGTGCCTCAGCACTTCAAATGCCTCTCTGAGGTGGCTAACATGATCGACCTTTCTTAGGATTTTGACTAGCATGCCATCAATATAGACCTCCATGGTCTTCCCAATTAGATGGGCAAATATCTTATTTACCAACCTTTGGTAAGTAGCTCCTACATTCTTAAGTCCAAAAGCCAAAACAAGATAACAAAATACACCAAAGTTAGTTATGAAAGATACCTTGGGGGTGTCATCCTTGTGCATTTTAATCTGATTGTAACCACTGAAGCCATCCATAAAACTTAAAATCTCGTTTCCAGCGGTAGCGTCGATCAGGGTATCAATCCTTTGTAGGGGTAGCAGTCCTTAGGACAAGCATCATTCAAGTCAGTGAAGTCAATGCACATCCTCCACTTCCCATTGGCCTTATTAACCATTACGAGGTTGGCCAACCATTAAGAGAATTGCAATTCCTCAATGAATCCAGCTTCTAGGAGCTTCTCGACCTCCTCTTTAATGGATTCCAACCTATCAGGGGCATAAGTTCTCTTCTTCTACTTTATAGCCTTCCGAGTTGGATCGACGTTCAACCTATGAATTATAAGGTTCCGGTCAATCCCAGGCATATCAGCTATTGTCCAAGAAAACACATCACTGTTCTATTGTAAAGAAATTGTTAATTGGCACTTCAAGGGCTTGTCTAGAGATGCTACAATATACGTGACCTTCTCCGGGAGTATAGGGGAATTGGGACTAAGTCCTCTGTTGGCTTCCCTCGAAGTTCATCATTCTCACGGACATCCATGTCTTCTATGAGGAGGACCTTCCCCTCAGTTCCATCAGGCCTCAGTGCTGCAACATAGCACCTGCGGGCCATTTTCTGATCTCCTTTTGCTTCTGGAACACCATTCCTAGTTGGGAACTTCAGTACCATGTGGTAGGTTGAGGGCACGGCCTTAAATGTATGGATCCCTGCCCTACCCATGATGGCATTGTAAGTAGAGGCTACCTTAATAACCTGAAAGTTTAACATTTGTGTGGCCTCCCTGGGCTCTTCCCCGATGGTCACAGGAAGTTGTATTGCTCCTTCGACTTTGCATTCCACGTGGTTAAACCCGTAGATAGGTGCTCTGGATGGAGTTAGCTGAGAATCACTGTAGCACATCCTTATGAATGTGTTATGGAAAAGAATATCCATGAAAGCTCCATTATCCACTAGGACCCTCATAACTGGATAATTTCCAATTACCGGAGTGATAACCAGAGGATCATCCTAAGGAAATTTTGAACCTTCAAGGTCTAGGTCACCAAATTCAAGCATCATCTTTGACTTAAAATGCTTAGATGGTTCTCTAACTATGTTCACCACCTCCCTCACATAAGATTTTCGAGAGTTCCTTGTGGTAACAGTTGTTGTTGGACCTCCTGAGATCATATTGATTACTGGCCCTCAGGGCTGTGGGTTGCGATCTCTGTCATTACCCCTTGGATCGTCATATTTTCTATCATTGTCTCTCTTTTGGCCTCCAACCTCTTCACCCTTGGTGAAACATCTGAATTTTCCCCTTCGGATTAAATACTCAGTCTCATCCTTGAGTTGCCTACAATCATCAGTATCATGACCAATATCTTTGTGGAACCTGCAGTATCGACTCTTTTTTTGGGGTCTCCCCTTAGTGGCTTTGGCCATTTGAACTCTTTGTCCTCAATTTCCATAAGGATTAGGCTCCTTGGAGCGTTTAACCTCACATATTCAGTGAACCTCGGTTGCTAATTCTTCTTAGAAGAGGAGGAGTCGGAGCTTTTGCTAATTCAAGGATACTTGTCCTTGGTATCATACTCCTAATTTGTCTTCCGCTTCTTGTTTCTAGTAGGTTCATTACTCACAGCTATCTTCTTCATACTTTCCTCCACCTTGATATACTATATGGTCCTATCCTGGAGCTACAGCATGCTTTTGGGGGGCGCTTGGACAGGGACATCTTAAAGAACTCGTCTTTAGTCCCTTGTTGTAGGGCTATCATAGCTACCTTATCATCAAGATCAGGGACCTTCAAAGCCTCTTTCGTAAATCGGTTCAGGTATTCTCTCAGGGACTCCTTTTCTCCTTGACTGTACCCATAAGAAAGGCCGAACTCTTCTCGTGTACTCTGCCACTTATAAACTGCTTGATAAAATCTTGGCTCAAGTCTTTGAAAGATCCAATAGAATTTGGGGGCAGACTGTTGTACCACCTTTGAGCCATACCCGATACGGTTTGAGGATAGGCCCGACACTTGATAGTGTCGTTCATAGGCTATAGCAACAGGGTGTTATAGAACGTCCTGACATGATTAGCAGGGTCGCCAGTACCATTGTATGCTTTGATGGTGGGCATCTTGAACTTCCTTGAGATGCGGGAATTCATAATATCGTCAGTGACTGGTGGGTTTGGATCATCAGGATCTCCTAAGGGCATAAGATCACTTGGATCATGTTGTGCATATGTTGTGAACTTGATGATTTCATTAACAAAACATCTTGGTAGATTTTACTTAGTGAAAAATGTAGCACTCGACGGATAAGGATTATAGTCCCGACGGATGACTCAATATAGTCCCGACGGATGATGATTTATTATCCATCGAGTGAGTAGCTTGTGTAACAATAAGTCTGTAGCACATTTCTACATACACATTATTTAGATTATGTAGTAGTACTCAAGTCATGTTGACTTTAACTAAATATGCAGAATAGGTTGATTAATTGTACATAGATGATGTCTTGTAATTATGCATAAATGAAATAAAGTCAAGTGCCAGAAAGCTACCCGACGGATAAACAACAATGCCACTCGACGGATGACCAACAAGGCAACCCGACGGATGATCATGAACCCGACGGATGATCATGAACCCGACGGATAAAGAATTCAAACATCTGTTGATAGTGACAACATAGTCACATGCGTCGAATGTATGCAAATGGAATATGGAAGCCTATTCAACTGGGTTTTAGAGAACAAAGAAGCATTGCCATTTCCATGCTATTATAAAGACATTCAAAGATGCTGGAATAGAGTAATGAAGCAGCATAGTATTAGACTTGATAGGTTTTGTTTTATTATCTTGTCTTATTACTTTTTAATCTTGGTGATATATAAACCAAAAAGTAGCAAATAGAACAACAAGAACACTAAGCAAGATTTTTTTAGAGAAACATTTGTAAGCTGAATTCTTAGCATTTCTCTGAAAACTTAGTTGTTCAAATTTGTAAGAAGCTGTGAGCTAATTGCTACACAGAGTTCTCTTGATATAATATATATCTCTGGTGGATACATTCAAATCCACCAGAAAGTTTTTAAAGACTTGTGTTTTTAATTACTTGTGTATTGATTCATTCCAAGTTATTATTCCACAGTTTGCAAATCAATTCACACAGTTATATATTATTAAGATAGAACATTTTATATATTTGTGAAAAAGTTTCAAGAATTTCATTCAACCCCCCTTCTGTAATTCTTGTTGCATTGTTAAGGGACTAACAATTGGTATCAGAGCAAGCTCTTAATAAACAAAGAGTTTAAAGATCACAACAAAACAGCAAGATGAACAAGAAGGATGTTGGAGTCAAGATTCCTTTTCTGGATAAAGATGATTACCATCATTGGAAGGTAAAAATGCATCTCCATTTACTTTCTCAAGATGAGGCCTACGTAGAATGCATAAAGAGATGCCCTCATGTACCAATGAGAGCTGCAAATGGAAATGAGCCATCAGTCCCCAAGCCAAGGCATGAATGGTCTGATCCTGATATTGAACAAGTTAGGAAAGATAAGAAGGCCATGAATATTATGTTCAATGGAGTTGATGGTGACATGTTTGACAACATCATCAATTGCAAAACTGCCAAGGAAGTTTGGGATACTCTACAGATTATCTGTGATGGCACTGAGCAAGTAAGGGAAAATAAGATGCAGCTACTCATTCAGCAATATGAGCATTTTCATAGTGAAGAAAGTGAGTCTCTCACTGACATCTTTAGTAGGTTTCAAAAACTACTAAATGCTCTGAAGTTGCATGGAAGGGTCTATCAGACAAAACACTCCAATCTGAAGTTCCTTAGATCTCTTCCAAAGGAATGGAAACCAATGACAGTCTCATTGAGAAACTCTCAAGATTACAAGGAGTTTACTTTGGAGAGACTGTATGGCATCCTGAAAACTTATGAGCTTGAAATAGAGCAAGATGAGAGGATGGAGAGAGGAAAGAAGAAAGGAGGATCCATTACACTAATTGCTGAGTTAGAGAAAGAGAAGGAGATGAAGATGGAAGCTGTTGAGTCAACTTCAAAGGTCTGTGAAAATTAGGGCAAGGGGCGGGTAGCAGAAGATGAAGATTCTTTGAGCCAAAGATGACATGGAAGATATTAATGAACATCTAGCATTTCTTTCCAGAAAATTTTCCAAGCTCAAGTTCAAGAAGAACTTTGAAGCAGCCAAGCCAAATAGAAACATGGTAGATAAATCAAAATTCAAATGTTTCAAATGTGGCTTGGTAGGGCACTTTGCCAGTGAGTGTAGAAAGTCAGATTCCAGCAAGAAAAAGTTTGAGCCTGTAGATTATAAACAGAAATACTTTGAGTTGCTCAAACAAAAGGAAAGGGCTTTCATTACACAAGAAAATGACTGGGCAACAGATGGTCTGGATGAAGATGAAGATGTCAGCTATGTCAATCTAGCCCTAATGGCCAAGTCTGATAAAACAAAGACAAGTTCTTCAAGTAATCAGGTAATCACAACTAACCTTGCACATATATCTAAAGCTGAGTGTAATGATGCAATAAATGACATGTCTACAGAATTATATCATTTATGTGTTACACTTAAGTCTCTTACTAAGGAAAATGCTAAAATCAAAGAAAACAATTTGTTTTTAAGTGAGAGGAATAATGTGCTAGAGTCTCAGTTCATTGAATTTGAAAAATTAAGAATTGAGTGTAAAATTGCTAAGGATGATTTTACTGAGTCCTTGAAGAAAGAAGAGATCTTGAAGAAGCAGCTTGAACGAGAACAGGAGGTAATTAAGGCATGGAAAACATCTAGAGATGTTCATGCTCAAATCACCAAAGTTCAAGGTATTGAGTCCTTTTATGATGCAGCCTGGAAGAAGAACAAGGAGAAGCTGAAATCCAATTTGGTGGAAGGATTGCTAACAGATGTAGACTCGACGAATGATGAGGGTCATCCGTCGGATAACAAAAAGGGTTATCCGTCGAGTGATATAAATCCACATCCGGCGACTGTGAGCAAGCCTGTCAGGTAAAGCCAAACTTGTCAAGTTAAATGAGAAATATGGATCAGTTTCCAAGAACTTTGTTCCAGGAGAATCCAGTCAAGTGAAGAAGGAGAAAAAGGCTAATGTTGGTCATATGACTGTCAAGCAATTGAGTGATAGACTGGAAAAGATTGAGGTTAAAATAGAGGCTAAAAGGAAAAATAATAGAAATGGTAAAGTAGGAATTAATAAGCATAACAACTACACACCTGATAAATATGCTCCAAGAAAAATCTGTGTCAAGTGTGGTAGTGTAAATCATTTGTCTGTTAATTGCAAAACTGCCATGCCTACTTCCATATCTGTGCCACCTCATTTTCCCAACATGAATGCCATGCCTTCTATGCCTATGAATGCTATGTCTACACAGAATATGAATGCATAGTTTGCTAATATGCCATTTGCACCTAATCCTTATTATGCTGCATTTAGTATGCCACAAATGCCATTTAGCATGCCTTACTGGAATAACATGTTTACAAATAGCATGTCATTCCCTGTTAATCAAAATATGCATGACAATTATGTTGCAATGAATAGTTTCAAAGGCCCAACTCAAATGACTAAGGATGAATCTGATATCCCCAAGTCAAATGAGATAAAGCCTAAGAAACAGAAAAAGAAAGCTAACAAGGCAGGACCCAAGGAAACTTGGGTACCAAAATCAACTTGATTTGATTTTGATGTTTGCAGGGAAACAGAAAGAATCTATGGTACTTGGATAGTGGTTGTTCAAGACACATGACTGGTGATTCTACCCTGCTCACAGAGTTCAAGGAGAGAGCTGGCCCAAGTATTACTTTTGGAGATGACAACAAGGGTTATACTGTGGGATATGGCTTGATTTCAAAAGACAATGTCATCATTGAGGAGGTTGCCTTAGTGGATGGTCTCAAGCATAATTTGTTGAGTATCAGCCAACTTTGTGATAGAGGCAATCTAGTAACCTTCAATTCAGAAGCCTGTGTTGTGACTAATAAGAGGAGTAACAAAGTGGTTCTCACTGGTGTGAGAAAAGGAAATGTGTACCTAGCTGACTTCAACTCATCAAATGCAGAATATGTTACTTGTCTTCTCGGCAAAGCAAGTCATGATGAAAGTTGGTTATGGCACAAGAAGCTATCCCTTCTAAACTTCAGAACCATGATTGAACTAATAAAGAAAGAACTGGTTAGAGGCATTCCTCAAGTGGAGTTTTCTAAGGATGGATTGTGTGATGCTTGCCAAAAAGGAAAGCAGATCAAAGCATCATTCAGGAAGAAACTTGATTCAACAATTTGGAGAACCTTTGCAACTGCTGCACATGGATTTGTTTGGACCAGTCAATGTATTGTCCATCTCAAGGAAAAGATTTTGCCTAGTAAATGTAGATGATTTCTCAAAGTTCTCTTGGACATATTTCCTAAAATATAAAGACGAGGCTAGTGAAATCATCATCAATCACATAAGGCAAGTCAATAATCATCCTGATTTCAAAGTCAGAAGAATCAGGAGTGACAATGGAACTGAGTTCAAGAATTCTGTCATGAGATCATTTTGTGAAGAAAATGGAATTTTGCATGAGTTTTCAGCAGCAAGAACTCCACAATAAAATGGAATAGTAGAAAGAAAGATCAGATCACTTATTGAAGCTGCAAGAAAAATGCTTGAAGAGTCTAAGTTACCAACATATTTCTGGGCTGAAGCTGTAAATACTGCATGCTACACTCAGAATATTTCTCTGATTAATCAAGCAAAATGCATGACTCCCTATCAATTGTTCAAGAACAAGAAGCCAACTCTAAATTTTCTTCATGTCTTTGGCTGCAAATGTTATATCTTGAGAAATCAAACTGATCAGAATGGGAAGTTTGATGCTAAAGCAGATGAAGGAATTTTTGTTGGATACGCTGTTGGTAAAGCATATAGAGTTTACAATCTAAGAACCAACATTGTTGTGGAATCAATACATGTTGTGTTTGGTGATAAAAAGATTGAAGGACTGCAAGATGGAGATTACCATGAGAGCCTCAAATTTGACAATGTGGAGATGGTTAGTGATGACAGTGATGATGAAAGTGATAAAGAAACAGTATTAAAGGATAATGCAGAAAAATCTCCTACCAATGAAGCACAAAATTCAGCATTTGTCGAGTTGCAAAATGCTTCATCCGTCGAGAGACAATCTGCTTTATCCGTCAGGAGACAACCAGCTTCATCCGTCGGTACTCAAGATTCACCATCCATCGGGTCATCAAAAGAAGCTGGAAGTCAGAATAGATCACTTACAGGAAGCTCCCCTTTCTCAAATCAAAGATCCATTAACTCAGGGGGAGTTTTTAACAATCAAAACTTAATCACACATCAAGACAACAATGAGGCCTCTTCATCTACAGCTAATCTACCTCAACAAAGGAAATGGACAAAGGATCACCCCTTTGAGCTTATCATTGGTGATGTATCTTCTAGGGTTCAAACAAGGAGAGCAACTCAAGAAGAATGTCTGTACAACAGCTTTCTTTCTCAGGAAGAACCAAAGAAGGTAGAAAAAGCTTTGTTGGATCCTGATTGGATTTTAGCTATGCAGGAGGAGCTAAACCAATTTGAGAGGAATAAGGTATGGAAGCTGGTGCCTAAGCCTAGAGGAAAGAATCCAATTGACACCAAATGGGTATTCAGAAACAAGATGGATGAAAATGGCATAATAGTCGGGAACAAAGTTAGATTGGTTGCTAAGGGCTATTGTCAACAAGAAGGAATAGATTATGATAAAACATTTGCTCCTGTTGCAAGACTTGAAGCTATAGAATCTTCTTAGCCTATGCAGCCCATGCAAATTTCAAAGTCTATCAAATGGATGTCAAAATTGCCTTTCTGAATGGAGATTTAGAGGAGGAAGTCTATGTCAGTCAACCTCCTGGTTTTGAAGATCCAAACTTTCCAGAATATGTTTACTATCTTTTGAAAGAACTTTATGGACTGAAGCAAGCACCTAGAGCCTGGTATAACACTTTGTCAAAGTTTCTTTTAGAGAATCACTTCACTAGAGGTACTGTAGACAAAACTCTTTTCTTTAGAAATGTTAATGGCTCTAGTATACTTGTTCAAATTTTTGTAGATGACATTATTTTTGGCTCTATAGATGAAAAACTTTGTAAAAAGTTTGCCAAATTGATGCAAAGTAAGTATGAAATGAGTATGATGAGAGAACTAACTTACTTTCTTGGTTTGCAAGTTAAGCAAGTTAGTGATGGAATATTCATTAGTCAAACTAAATACATTTATGATCTTTTAAAGAAGTTTGATCTAATGGATTGCACATCTGCAAAAATTCTCATGGCCACTGCAACTAAGCTTGAATTAAACACTACTGAAAAGTCTGTGGATATTTCAAGTTATAGGGGCATGGTTGGCTCACTTCTGTACTTAACAACTAGTAGGCCAGATATAATGTTTGCTACATGTTTGTGTGCTAGATTTTAGGCTTATCCTAGAGAATCTCACTTAGTAGCTATTAAGAGAATTTTCAGATATCTCAAGGGAACACCAAAACTTGGCATTTGGTACCCTAGAGATTCTGGTTTTGATCTAACTGGTTATCCAGATACAGATTATGCAGGTTGTAGAATTGATAGAAAAAGTACAACAGGAACCTGTCAATTTCTAGGAAATAAGCTTGTGTCCTGGTTCAGTAAAAAGCCAAATTCAGTTTCTACTTCTACAGCTGAAGCTGAATATATTGCTGCTGGCAGTTGCTGTGCACAGATTTTGTGGATGAAAAATCAATTGCTAGACTATGGTCTGCAAGTTGAGAGGATTCCTATTTTCTGTGATAACACAAGTGCAATTGCCATCACTGAAAATCCAGTGCAACATTCAAGAACAAAGCACATAGATATAAAGTACCAATTCATAAGGGAACATGTAATGAATGGTACTGTGGAACTACATTTTGTTCCAAGTGAAAAGCAGCTTGCAGATATTTTTACCAAGCCATTGGATGAATCCACCTTCTCAAGGTTGGTAAGTGAGTTAGGTATGCTTAATTATTCTTAAATCTTTTCAGATAATTTGCAAGTTATTATGCAGCCAGAAATTTAATTGACTTTTCAGTCTTAGATGGAATTTTGGCTAGGTCAAAATTTACATCTCGGTGCATGATCTTTATCCATCGAGTTTGATCATCCGTCGGAATACTGTTTGTAAATAAAAAATCAATTATTTTTCTGGAATATTTTATAACTCGACGGATAACAGTTTATCCTCATCCCTCGAATTGTCTTAATCTTAGCCGTTAATTTCCTGAACATTATCCATCGAGTATACTTACAGTTTGTAAGTTTAACAAGACGGATAATTAATGGAATTTTTACCGTTTATTTTTAAACGGCTATTTTGGGCAATTTTCATTGGTTACTTTATTTTAATTTATTATTTTTGACAGTTATTTTTGAGATAGTATAAAAGCTTATTTCATTTCCATTGCTTTTCTTTTATCATTCTCAAATTATCTGCTCTAAATTCTCTCTCTCAAAAGCAACTGTCATCTCTATCTCTGTAATTTCCACTCTTTAACAATGGCACCGGTAGTCAAGATCATGTCACAAACTGGATACATCTATGAGAAAAACAACTTCACGACTTTGGTAAATAAGAGGATTCAACATTCAAGTGACTACCATAAAATGATGGATTTTGTGAAGAACTGCAAACTCAGCTATGCAATGCTAGAATCACCCACCATCTTATGTGAGGTTGTTGAAGAGATGTGGACTACTGCTTCATACAACTCAACAGATAAGACCATCACACTCACCATTAAAGGTAATGAATTCTGTATTAATAGTGATGTTATCAAAGCACGTTTCAAGATTCCTGATAATACTGTGACTTCACCACACACAGACACTGATATAATTAATATGCTTAATTCCATGAACTATGCACTCTCTACTTCTAAGTTAAGTGATATTAGGAGGTTGGGTCTTAGGAAAGAATGGAATTTCATGTGTGATGTAGTTACCAAGGTATTTTCTGGTAAAATCAGTAATTTTGATTCTGTCAATATTTCTATGCTTAACATGCTCTACATGTTAGTTACAGATAAGTTCTTTAATTTTAGTGATCTTGTTTTGTTTGAGTTGGGGTTTAATTTAGGGGAGTTAAACAAGAGGGGTAAAAATGTTTGTTATGCTAGATTTTTCATGATGTTAGCTAACCACCTCTCTGAGGAAATTGTGCCTGAGAACCCAACCAACAAAGTAGATTGTTGGGTTCAAGAGAGAAGAATTATTGCATATTTGAACAGGGCAAATCATCACAAGGAGAGGCCACTCTTCTATTTCCCTGTAATGGAAGCACCTCAGGTAAGTGAGGTAAGTTCATCTGTCCCTACTATTCCAACCTCACAAATTTCTTTGAATTCTAGTGTAGCTATGGCAACTGTGTCAATGACCCAATAGTTGCCTACCCAAGCTACCAAACCATCAAAAGTGTAAAAATCCAAATCAAAGAAAGCCCCCTCTGGTATCTCTCAAAAGATGCCAGTTGTAAAATCCACCAAAACCAAATAGGGGAGTGTGAAGGTGGGAAAGGTAGGTGAGGGACAGGGTGAACATAAAAGAAACCCTAAGGATACGGATGGAGAGTTGAGTGGTTCCCAGCCTAGCCACACTGCAGTTTCCCAATAAACTGCAGTGATTAATAAGGATAAAAGCTCATTTCTAGTTGCATCCTCCCAAAAGGATGTGACTATTGAACAAAGCTCTCAACCAAGAGCACAGGTCAAAAGGGTAAAGGACACTAGCTTACCCCAAACTTATTCCAGAAAGAAGAAATCCAAAACCTTTGGGGATGCACAGGGTTCACACACTGTGCAAACTGATGCTAAAGACACAGTCACTTCACCTTCACAAATTCAGCTTGATGTGGCTCCAATAAATGTGGAGTCACATCCAAAATCATTAGTTATAGAAGCACCTCAAACACCAAATTCTCCCATAAACTCTCTGGATGTGGATATGATCAACACATCAATTCCTGATTCCCCTTCTTTAACTTTGTTGGGGAGGCCAAAATCTAGTGCAAGAGAGCATCATCTTTTAGATGATTTGTTGGCTCACTTGCCAATTCTTTCAGGAACTGTTGAAACATATGTGCCCAAAATCTCATCAATCAGCACAGAGTCCACAATAGTTTCAATTCCAAGTTCATTCATTTCTACTCTCTCGATGGATATTGCTCATTCGTTGAGTAGTGATTGTATCCCGACGGATAAGCTTAACAGCATTTATCCGTCGGATAGTCAAACTGCTAACCCGATGGATATTCCTCATCCATCGGGTGTCTCTGCACAACTTCAAATTTCAACTATTATCTCTAGTGCAGAAGACTTAGTGGTTGTACAGTCACTCTTAGAATTGAGGAAAGAGAGTGTTATGAGTGAGAGTCTGGGTTGCTCCCAGGAAAAAGGAGAGGAAAATCGTGAAAATATGCAATCCATTTCTTCAGGATTGGAAAAAGAGAGTGAGAGGAGTCCCACCTTAGATGGTGAAGGTAAGGGTGTGAGGGTGGGAACCAGGGTGAGACCCTAATGCAACAAAAGAGAGAACAAGAGAGAAATGCAGGTACAGGAGCTATAAGGATGGATGTCATTGCTAGTCAGTTAATAAATGTCCATGATACAAATAGGGAGGGACTATCTCAGCAACCTCAAGCTGTTATAGATTCCACCTTCCTTGATGCTGAGGCATTTACTCACCCTGTTCCAGCTTATCAACTTCTAGCTGAACAAGGCAATGACAATGCAGAAAGGATGCTCAATTTGGTGCATACCACTCAGTCAATGCTAAGAGCTAAGGATGCCATCACAGCTTTGCCCTCTACAGCTGGTGATGTTGATTATGAGACTGGTGGTTCAGCAGATTTCTTTGGAGATGAAGGTGGATATAGTGAAGAAGAGCCATTGGACATAGGGGGAGAAGTAGGTTCCAGTTCAAGATCAGGCATGCCATCATGGGCATTTTCAAAACATTGTGATGAACACTAGACAACACTGATCTAACTCATAAATCAGACAAATTCAGCTCTTCAAACCACTAAAAATGTCAACACCAAGAAGCTCCTTCAAGCACATCTTGCTTCTCTGCAACTACATTCAAGGCTTCCAACATGCTATAGATGTCAACACCATCAAGGGTGATATTGATGAGATGAAAAAAGCTATTTCTGACAAGATGGACTCTAAGCTTCCAGAAGCTACAATGCTTGACATCAAGAGATAACTCAGGAAAAATTCTGATCTTGCCACAAAGATAGATGCCCTGGATACAAGAATGTCAGCTATGGAAGCATCTCTAACAGCCATTTATCTGCATCAAGCTCAACAGACAGACTTGCTTCAGAAACTGGTGGCTTCACAAACCTCCTCCTCTACTCAACTTGATGATAACAAAAAGGGGGAGAAAGGACCAAGTGAGGGGGAGAAGCTTCACATTCAAATCAGTAAAGTAATTGTGCCTACAATTGCTTTCACTAAGCCACCAGTAACAGACAGTATTGATCTGATCAATGAAGCAGCAGCCAACATTAGAGCAGCTGAAAAGAAGAAGTTGAGTCCAATCAACTGGGAGAAAATTGATGAGGACTTAAAAAGAAGTTTGGGCTAGTAAAGAAGCCAGAAAAGTCAGCCATTCATCACTCTCAAGTCAAGAAGATTTCTGTGAATGAAATGAGCATGAACTATCTGGAAAGGGGACAGCCATCCTGCATCAAATCTCCAAAGGCTGAAATAATTCTGAAGCCAAGGGTGAACTATCCAAAATTATCATTAAAGAACCCTTTAGATACAGTGTATGAGACACCTAAGCCTGATGAGAAAAAGCTTTGTCAAGATCAATTGCCTTCTACAAGGATCCATCTGATTCAGCTTTAAAAAGGAGAATTGCTAAAGTTTTCAGAAATGGTAAAGAAATTTGTGTGGTGGCTGGACATCCTCAATTTGCTCAAGCAAAGAGAGAAGAAAAGGCAAGACTAAAGCAAGAAAAGAAGCAAGCTGCTCTAGATTCCAAAAAGGCTAAGCAAAAGAAAAAGCAAGCTGCTATCTTGGCCAAGCTACAAGCTGTAAAACCAACACAACAAATTCCTGCTCAGCCATCTGAAATCACTGAATCTCAAGATCCAAATAAGCAAGTTGAACCACAACAGAAGAAAGCTCCAAGATACAAGGAATTGGCCAAAAGAACCAAAAGGAAATTGGACTTTGTTGATTAGGAATTGGAGTATCAGTTTTTCAAGGAATCCACTCCAACTACAACTCAAGCATCAAAACCCTCTGTGGTATTTGAAGACATCAAGGTGGTGGATCCTTACAGGAACATTCATGGTGAACCTATTATGCCTAAGGATGAACCAATAGACTGGGAGAGTCTACCAATTCCTGACTTCAATTTGCCAATCCTTAACAAGCCAAAAAGAACAAAGTCAAGAGCAATCAAGAATGTGAAGTTGTCACCTCTCAAATCCAAATCTCTAACTAAAGCTCAATCCAAAGTCAACAAGGGAGATTACATGTACTTATGTCACATCAAGGAATTCTCTTATCTAATTCTCTATCTAGATGAACTAGAAGAAGTGAGAAGAATTGATGCCTACAGGAATCTACCTGAAAGGTTGGTTTTCAAGTACAAGGGAGGAAAGGAGATTCAATGGCCACTTCACAGGATCCTTCAAGAAATCCAAGTTGTGCTGATAAAGGTTTATTCATCATTCAAGAAGAACTTTGGATTCAATGTAACTGCAAGAAGACTGGTTATAAAGAAGATTGAAGAACTGAGGGGTATTAGAGCTAAAGATGCACTCCCAAAGACTCTAATTATTCCTTACACGGGGAGGAGAGTGCATCTAAGGCCCTACTGGCTGATGGAGTTCATGGATGACAAAGGAGTGAGAAGATTTTTCAGATTAGAAGACTAATTGAGCATCTCTAGCAATGAGACTCTTTTGGAAATGCAAGAAAAGCTAAATATCTCAGAATCTGATGAACTGGAATTCCACAGACAACTCCAGAATCAGATAGAAGAAAACAACAGAAAACTTGGAAAGAGATCCAGATCTTCAAGGAAATAGATTAATCTGCTCACGCTAGAGGAGCACCTTGAAAATGACTGTGAGCAAATTTTTGTACATTTTGTTAAATGAAGCACTTTACAGTTTTATCTACTTACTTTTAAAGTTGTATTTTTACGGTATTTTGTTATCATCAAGTTTCTCTTAATTTATGGCTACAATTCCAGTAGACATAAATTGGGGGAGATTGTTGTGGATATGTTGTGAACTTGATGATTTCATTAACAAAACACCTTGGTAGATTTTACTTAGTGAAAAATGTATCACTCGATGGATAAGGATTATAGTCCCGATGAATGACTCAATATAGTCCCGACGGATGATGATTTATTATCCATCGAGTGAGTAGCTTGTGTAACAATAAGTCTGTAGCACATTTCTACATACACATTATTAAGGGACTAACAGATCAGCCCTTGGGGTAATAACCTTTCTTGGTATTGGACCATCCAGGTCTATGATTGGAGGAAGATCTCTCTATCTCGGAGCAAGTGGGGTCTTGGGGTCAAGTACGTCTCCAGGTCGCGCTTCAGCCTTTTGATCTCAGCTTCATGAGCCCTGATCCTCTCCGAGACATCTTGGGGATTTGTCCCTTGAGTCCTCCTGGGCTGCTGGTTGGTACTAGGCATCGGCTCTTTACCAGCACGCCTCCTTCTTGGAGCAACCTCGCCATCCGATCATTCAGAGTCTTTATCAGAATAGGTTCCAGAGAATTCTTGATCCTCGGGAATAGGAGCTAAGCCACGTATATATTGGGGCCTCTGCCCTTGTGCTTCACTCCGATTAAAGTGTCCACTTCCTCCAGCCTCGGGGTATAGAGGCATCCCGTAAAGGGGGTTAGTGGTTACGATCGTCGAGTACTCATACCTAATGGGTTGAGGGTTCACAGGTTTATGTAGCTGCTAAAATTGGGGATTCGTCCCTTGAGGAGCTGGGGGATTCGTCCCTTATGGCTGAGCCTCAGTTGCCCCTACCAGGGTTCCTCCTTGAGTGCAGGCATAGGTTGAGTGTGGTGGTATTTCCACCACTGATGCGATTGTTCACGATGGGACAGGATTGTCTGTTCCACTATTGTTTCTGCTTTGTGTGTTCACCATGGTTGTTGTAGTCTTTCCACAGACGATGCCAAATGGTATGGAATAAAAACTAGAGTGCGTTAGTAATTAATACTAGGGTTTGTGAGCTTCGAGCTTTAATGGCTGCTCTCGCATTCGGGACTATCGGTCCTTGCAAGATGCCTATATATCTCTGTGTAGTAGAGAATCAAGCCAAAAACGTAGTTATAGGTTGAGGGGTAGAGCCCTTTATATAGAGGTGAGTCTAGGGTTAGACTTGTATTGGGAGACTTAGTGGACAAGTCTCCAACTTAGATGGTGATTAGGAGTCCTATAAGGGAAGAAACTCTAGAACCTTCTGTGTAGGACTCTGAGTCCGGTTAGGACACATATCTCTACTCTTCCAGCCATATTGGGCCTAGTCCGTGAACAGCTTATGTTCGTGGACCTTTACGACCTCTGCTGGTGGGCCTTGTCTACATGGGCCGTCTTGAGTCTGCTACGAGCTCGGACCGGACATGTCTGTAACGGACTTTAGACAAGAAGCCCAAGCATAATTAATGTGATATTTAATGTGTCTTTAGGATATATTTTCTATCTATTTCAAAGTGTATTTAAATTTGTTCATATTCTTGAAACATCAAAGAAAGCCTAATCATTTAAGAGTATAGTATCCAAAAACCTTTAAAGTTTAAATTTGAACATGTCTTATTAGCATAAAAAAATTCATATTAAATTTTCTTATATTTATACACCAATAACCAAATTATATTAAAACAACTACAAAAATAAAGTTGAACCAAAATTCTTTTAAAGACTCACATAAACAAAAAATAAAAATAGTACTTTTGATGATTATAATAGAAAGAAAAGATGTAACCTTTTTATAATACTGCAACGCTAAATTGGTGTTTAACCCCTGCAAGCTGCAATAAAAGTGAAGTATGATATTGTTGTACATTCTAAAATATACTTAAATTATAAGAAATACATCTCGTCAATAGTATGTTTATACCAATCTACCCAACCAAAGAAAGCCAGCTTCCTAAAATAGGTAGTAAAACATGGCATTTAGTAAAACATTATTCTTCCAAATAGGGATTTGAAGCATCAGAATTTTGTAACATTAGCTGAATTGATTGACACGCATGTACTAAAACATATTTATCTCATTGTAGAATGGTTTAATTTATGAGACGTAACTTGTTTAACAAACTACACTTCATAATATTTCCAATGGTATATAGAACATCAACTACAACCTTGTAAATCATAACAATTAATTCTTTCAAGTTAGGATTAGAAGCATCAAAATTTGGTAACATTAGTAAAATTTGTTGTGCATATGTTGTGTACTTGATGATTTCACAAACAAAACACCTAAGTAGATTTTACTTAGTGAAATAATGTAGCACTCGACGGATAAGAATTTTAGTCCCGACGGATAAATCTATAGTCCCGACGGATAATGATTTATTATCCATCGAGTGAGTAGCTTATGTAATAATGAGTCTGTAGCACATTTCTGCATACACCTTTGTATAGAGTCTGTAGTAGCATATAAGTCATGTTGACTTTAACTAGATATGCAGAATAGGTTGATTAATTGTACATAGATGATGTCTTGTAATTCTGCATAAATGAATTGAAGTCAAGTGTCAAAATAGCTACCGACGGATGATTAACAAAGCCATCGATGGATGATCAAATGGCTATCAACGAATGTTTTTATAGCAGTCGACGGATGATCAATGAAACCATCAACGGATGATCATAAAGTCGACGGATGATCATGTACCCAACGGATAAAGAATTCAAACATCAGTTGACAGTGACAACTGGTCACATGCGTCGGGATGTATGCAAATGGAATGAGGAAGCCTATTAACTGGGTAATAGAGAACAAAGTAGCAAAGCATAAAAACTGATAGTTTTTATAATGATTCTGTCTTTTGACTTTGTAATCTTGGTAATATATAAACCAAGAAGTAGCAAATAGAAACTAAGATCTAAGATACAAAAAGAGAGAAACATTTATAAGCAGAATTATTAGCATTTCTCTGTATTCTCAGTAGTTCAAATTTGTAAGCAGCTGTGAGCATTCTTGCACACAGAGTTCTCTCGATATAATATATATCTCTGGTGGAATTGTTTAAATCCACCAGAAAGTTTTTAAAGACTCTTATTTTTAATTACTTATGTTTTGATTCAATTAAGTTTTTATTCCGCATTGTGCTAATCAAAACACTTATATTTGTATTCGAGTTTGAACATTTTTATTTTAAGAAAAAGGTTCAAGAATTCCATTCAACCCCCCTTCTTTAATTATTTCTATATTGTTAAGGGACTAACAATTGGTATTAGAGCAAGCTCTTAATCAACAAAGAGTTTATAGATCAAAACAATTCAGCAAGATGAACAAGAAGGATGTTGGAGTCAAGATTCCTTTTCTAGATAAAGATAATTACCATCATTGGAAGGTAAAGATGCATCTTCATATGCTTTCTCAAGATGAGGCCTATGTGGACTGCATAGAAAGAGGCCCTCATGTTCCAATGAGAGCTACAACAGGAAATGAGCCATCAGTTCCCAAGCCAAGGCATGAATGGTTTGATCCTAAAATTGAACAAGTCAGGAAGGATAAAAAGGCCATGAATATTCTGTTTAATGGAGTTGATGCAGGCATGTTTGACAACATTATCAATTGCAAAACTGCCAAGGAAGTCTGGGATACTATACAGATAATCTGTGATGGCACTGAGCAAGTTAGAGAAAATAAGATGCAGCTCTTGATTCAGCAATATGAGCATTTCACAATGAGGAAAGTGAGTCTCTCACTGACATTTTTAGTAGGTTTCAAAAACTACTAAAGCTCTTAAGTTACATGGAAGAGTCTATCAGACTAAAGACTCTAATCTGAAATTCCTTAGATCTCTTCCAAAGGAATGGAAACCAATGACAGTCTCATTAAGAAACTCACAAGATTATAAGGAGTTTACTTTGGAGAGACTGTATGGCATCCTGAAAACCTATGAGCTTGAAATAGAGCAGGATGAAAGGATGGAGAGAGGAAAGAAGAAAGGAATATCCATTGCACTAGTTGCTGAGTTGGAAAAGGAGAAGGAAGTGAAGATGGAAGCTGTTGAATCAACTTCAAAGGTCTGTGAGAACAAGGGCAAGGGGCTTGCAGTAGAAAGTGAAGATTCATTGAGCCAAGATGACATGGAGGACATTGATGAGGACCTAGCATTTCTTTCCAGGAGATTTTCCAAGCTCAAGTTCAAGAAGAACTTTGGAGCAGCCAAGCCAAATAGAAACATGGTGGATAAGTCGAAATTCAAATGTTTCAAATGTGGCTTGGCAGGGCATTTTGCCAATGAGTGTAGAAAGTCAGATTCCAGTAAGAAAAAGTTTGAGTATGTGGATTATAAGCAAAAATACTTTGATCTACTCAAACAAAAGGAAAGGGCTTTTATTACACAAGAAAATGACTGGGCAGCAGATGGTCTGGATGAAGATGAAGATGTCAGCTATGTCAATCTAGCCCTAATGGCCAAGTCTGATGAGACAGAGACAAGTTCCTCAAGCAATCAGGAAACTTGGGTACCAAAATCAACTTAATTTGATTTTGATGTGTGCAGGGAAACAGAAGGAATCTTTGGTACTTGGATAGTGGTTGTTCAAGAAACATGACTGGTGATTCTACCCTGCTCACAGAGTTTAAGGAGAGAGCTGGCCCAAGTATTACTTTTGGAGATGACAGCAAGGGTTATACTGTGGGATATGGCTTGATTTCAAAGGACAATGTCATCATTGAGGAGGTTGCCTTAGTGGATGGTCTCAAACACAATCTGTTGAGTATCAGCCAGCTTTGTGACAAAGGCAATTCAGTAACCTTTAACTCAGAAGCCTGTGTTGTGACTAATAAAAGAAGCAACAAAGTGGTTCTCACTAGTGTGAGAAAAGGAAATGTGTACCTAGCTGATTTCAACTCATCTAATGTAGAATCTGTAACTTGTCTTCTCAGTAAAGCAAGTCAAGATGAAAGTTGGCTATGGCACAAAAAGCTATCTCATTTAAACTTCAAGACCATGAATGAGCTGGTAAAGAAAGAACTGGTAAGAGGCATTCCTCTAGTGGAATTTTCAAAGGATGGATTGTGTGATGCCTGCCAAAAAGGGAAGCAGATCAAAGCATCATTCAGGAAGAAACTTGATTCAACAATTGAAGAGCCTTTGCAACTGCTTCACATGGATTTGTTTGGACCAGTCAATGTATTGTCCATCTCAAGGAAAAGATTTTGCCTAGTAATTGTAGATGATTTCTCAAAGTTCTCTTGGACATATTTCCTAAAGTCTAAAGATGAGGCTAGTGAAATCATCATCAATCACATAAGGCAAGTCAACAATCATCCTGATTTCAAAGTTAGAAGAATCAGGAGTGACAATGGAACTGAGTTCAAGAATTCTGTCATGAAAGCATTTTGTGAGGAAAATGGGATTCTGCATGAGTTCTCAGCAGCAAGGACTCCACAACAGAATTGAGTAGTGGAAAGGAAGAACAGATCACTTATTGAAGCTGCAAGGACAATGCTTGAAGAATCTAAACTACCAACATATTTCTTGGCTGAAGCTGTAAATACTGCATGCTACACTCAGAACATTTCTCTAGTTAATCAAGCAAGATGCATGACTCCCTATCAATTGTTCAAGAACAAGAAGCCAACTTTAAACTTTCTTCATGTCTTTGGCTGCAAATGCTATATCCTGAGAAATCAAACAGATCAAAATGGGAAGTTTGATGCTAAAGCAGATGAAGGAATTTTTGTTGGATATGTTGTTGGTAAAGCATATAGAGTCTACAATCTAAGAACCAACATTGTTGTGGAATCTATACATGTTGTGTTTGATGATAAAAAGATTGAAGGACTGAAAGATGGAGATTACCATGAGAGCCTCAAATTCGACAATGTGGAGATGGTTAGTGATGACAGTGATGATGAAAGTGATCAAGAGAATGTATCTAAGGATAATGCAGACAAATCTACTACCAATGAAGCACAAAACTCAACATCTGTCGAGTTGCATAATGCTTCATCCGTCGGAAGGCAATCTGCGTTATCCGTCGGGAGACAACCTGCCTCATCCGTTGGTACTCAAAATTCACCATCCGTCGGGTTATCAAAAGGATCAGGAGGTCAAGACAGATCACCTATAGAAAATTCCCCTTTCTCAAATCAAAGATCCACAAACTCAGGGGGAGTTTCTAGAATTAAAACTCAATCACACATCAAGACAACATTGAGGTCTCTTCATCTAGAGCTAATCTCTCTCAACAACGGAAATGGACAAAAGATCACCCCTTTGAGCTTATCATTGGTGATGTTTCTTCTAGAGTTCAAACAAGAAGAGCAACTCAGGAAGAATGTCTATACAACAGCTTTCTGTTAAAGGAAGAACCAAAGAAGGTAGAAGAAGCTTTATTGGATCCTGATTGGATTTTAGCTATGCAGGAGGAGCTAAACCAATTTGAAAGGAATAATGTATGGAAGTTGGTACCCAAGCCTAAAGGAAAGAATCCAATAGACACCAAGTGGGTATTTAGAAACAAGATGGATGAAAATGGCATAGTAGTCAGGAATAAAGCTAGATTGGTTGCTAAGGGCTATTGTCAGCAAGAAGGAATTGATTTTGATGAAACATTTGCTCCTGTTGCAAGATTTGAAGCCATCAGAATCTTCTTAGCCTATGCAGCCCATGCCAATTTCAAGGTCTATCAAATGGATGTCAAAAGTGCCTTTCTGAATGGAGATTTGGAGGAAGAAGTATATGTCAGTCAACCTCCTGGTTTTGAAGATCCAAATTTTCCAGAGTATGTCTATTATCTTCTGAAAGCACTTTATGGACTGAAGCAAGCACCTAGAGCCTGGTATGACACTTTATCAAAGTTCCTTTTGGAAAATCACTTCACAAGAGGTACTGTAGATAAAACTTTATTTTTTAGAAATGTTAATGGCTCTAGTATACTTGTTCAAATTTATGTAGATGATATTATTTTTGGCTCTATTGATGAGAAACTTTGCAAAAATTTTGCCAAATTGATGCAAAGTAAGTATGAAATGAGTATGATGGGAGAACTAACTTACTTTCTTGGTTTACAAGTTAAGCAAGTTAGTGATGGAATATTCATTATCCAAACTAAATATATTTTTGATCTTTTAAAGAAGTTTGATCTAATGGATTGCACATCTGCTAAAACTCCCATGGCCACTGCAACTAAGCTTGAATTCAAGACTACTGAAAAGTCTGTGGATATTTCAAGTTATAGAGGTATGGTTGGCTCACTTCTGTACTTAACAGCTAGTAGGCCAGATATAATGTTTGCTACTTGTTTATGTGCTAGATTTCTGGCTGATCCTAGAGAATCTCACTTGATAGCTATTAAGAGAATTTTCAGATATCTAAAGGGAACACCAAACCTTGGCATTTGGTACCCTAGAGATTCTGAATTTTATCTAACTGGTTATTCAGATGCAGATTATGCAGGTTGTAGAATTGATAGAAAAAGTACAATAGGAACCTGTCAATTTCTAGGAAACAAGCTTGTGTCCTGGTTCAGTAAAAAGCGAAATTCAGTTTCTACTTCTACAGCTGAAGCTGAATATATTGTTGCTGGCAGTAGCTGTGCACAAATTTTATGTATGAAAAATCAATTGCTAGACTATGGTTTACAAGTTGAGAAAATTCCTATTTTCTGTGATAACACAAGTGCAATAGCCATCACTGAAAATCCAGTGCAACATTCAAGGACAAAGCACATAGATATCAAGTACCATTTCATAAGGGAACATGTATTGAATGGTACTGTGGAATTACATTTTGTTCCAAGTGAGAAGCAACTTGCAGATATTTTTACCAAGCCACTGGATGAATCCACATTTTCAAGGTTGGTAAGTGAGTTAGGTATGCTTAATTACTCTTAAATTTATCTGAGTTATTTTGCAAGTTGAAATGCAGCCAGACAGTTAATTGATTTTTCTATTCTGGATGAAATTTTTGGCTAAGTCAAAATTTACATCTCGACGGATGACCCTTATCCATCGAGTTTGGTCATCCGTCGACACACCATTTGCTAATAAATATAAATTACTTTTCTGGAATATCTTATGTATCGACGGATAAAAGTTTATCCTCATCCGTTGAATTGTCTTAATCTGAGCCGTTAATTCCCTTTATATTATCCATCGAGTATACTTACAGTTTGTAAGCATTACACGACGGATAATGGGTGGAATTTTTACAGTTAATTTTTAAACGACTATTTTAGGCAATTTTCTATTGGTTAATTTACTTTACTTTATTATTTTTATCAGTTATTTTTGAGATAGTATAAAAGCTTATTTCATTGCAATTGTTTTCTTTTATCATTCTCAAATTCAACTGCTCTAATTTCATTCTCTCTCAAGCAAATACTCTCCTTCTCTTCAAGCTTTCATTCTCTAACAATGGCACATGTAGTAAATATTATGTCTCAAACTGGGTTCATTTATGAGAAGAACAATTTCACTGCATTGGTCAATAAGTGTATTCAGCAATCAGAGGACTACCACAAGATGATGGACTTTGTGAAGAATTGCAAGCTCAATTACGCCATGCTAGAATCACCCACAATCTTCTGTGAAGTTGTTGAAGAGATGTGGACCACTGCTACCTACAACTCTACAGATAAGACCATCACTCTAACCATTAAAGGTAAAGAATTTTGTATCAATAGTGATGTGATAAAAGCATGTTTCAAAATACATGATAACAATGTGACTTCACCACACACTGACACTGATATAATCAATATGCTTAATTCCATTCACTATGCACTTTCCACTTCTAAAATGAGTGATATTAGGAGAATGGGTCTTAGGAAGGAATGGAGTTTCATGTGTAATGTAGTTACAAAAGTTTTCTCTGAAAAAATCAGTAATTTTGATTCAGTGAACATTTCCATGCTTAGCATGCTATACATGCTAGTTACAGATAAATTTTATAACTTCAGTGACCTTATCTTGTTTGAGTTAGGTTTAAATTAGGAGAGTTAAATAAAAGAGGGAAGAATGTTTATTATGCCAGATTTTTTATGATATTGGCTAACCACCTCTGTGAGGAAATAGTTCTTGAGAACCCTAACAACAAACTGGATTGTTGGGTTCAAGAGAGGAGGATCATTGCAGATTTGAACAGGGCCAATCATCACAAGGATGTGCCAATGTTCTACTTTCTTGTAATGGAGGCACCTCAGGTAAGTGAGGTAAGTTCATCCATCCCTACAACTATTCCAACCTCCACTATTTCTTTGAATTCAGGAGTAGCTATGGCAACTGTGCCAATGACTAAACAGTTGCCTACCAAAGCCTCCAAACCTACTTCTATTTCCAAATCTAAATCAAAGAAAACCCCCTCTGGTATCTCTCAAAAGATGCCAGTTGAAAAATCCACAAAAGCAAAAGAGAGGAGTGTGAATGAGGGAAAGTCATGTGAGGGAAGGGGTGAACATCAAAGAAACCCCAAGAATAAGGTTGGAGAGTTGAGTGAATCCCATCCTAGCCACACTGTAGTTTCCCAACAAACTGCAGTGCTTAAAAAGGACAAAAGCTCACTTCTAGCTGCATCCTCCCAAAAGGATGTAGTTATTGAACAAAGCTCTCAGCCAAGAGTACAGGCCAAGAGGGTTAGGGACACCAGATCACCCCAAACTTATACAAGAAAGAAGAAATCTAAAACCTCTGGGGATGCACAGGGCACACACACAGTGCAAACTGGTGCTAAAGACACAGTCCATGCACTCTCTGAAATTCAGTTTGATGTGGCTCCAATAAATATGGAGTCACAGCCAAAATCTCTAGTTATAGAAGCACCTCATACACCATACTCACCAACAAACTCTCTGGATGTGGATATGATACACACATCAATTCCTGATTCCCCTTCTTTAACTCTGTTAGGGAATCCAAATTCTAGTACAAGTGAGCATCATCTTTTAGATGATTTGTTGGCTCACTTGCCAATTCTTTCAGAAACTATTGTGACATCTGTGCCCCAAATATCTTCAATCAGCACAGAGTCAACAATAGTTTCTCTTCCCAACTCATTCATTTCTACTCTCTCGACGGATATTGCTCATCCGTCGAGTAGTGATTGTATCCCGACGGATAAGCCTAACAGCAGTTATCCGTCGGATAGCATTACCACTCACTCGATGGTCATCCATCGAGTATCTCTGCACAACTTCAAACTTCAATTATTTCAAGTGCAGAAGATTTAGTGGTTGTACAGTCACTCTTAGGATTGAGAGAGGAGAGTGTCTTGAGTGAGAGGCTGGGTTGCTCCCAGGCAAAAGGAGAGGAAATGAGTGAAAATCAGCAATCCATTTATTCAGGATTGGCAAAAGGGAGTGAGAGGAGTCTCACCTTAGTAGGTAAAGGTGAGGGTGTGAGGGTGGGGAGCCAGGGTGAAACCCTGATGCAACAAAAGAGAGAATATGAGAGAAAAGCAGGTACAGAGGATATAAGGGTGGATCCAGCCATTGCTCATGAGTTAATGATTATGGATTATGCTGAAAAGGAAAGACAATTTCATCAACATTACAAAGCTGTAATTGATAACATTTCCTTGGATGCTGACACTTTTACTCATCCTGTGTCAGCCTATCAATTGTTGGCTGCTCAAGGCAATGAGGAGACATAAAAAACTTTGAATCTGGTGCATACTTCAGAATCTCTACAAAGGGATAAAGCTGATGTCAATTTAATGCCTCCTACAGCTGGTAAGCCATCTGAGGAATTTGGAGTAAATTCTAATGATGATGACTCTATTTCATTTGATGGAAGCATGAACTTAGGGGGAGATGAAGGCCCAAGTTCTATTCCAGATTTACCTGAATGGGCCTTGACAAAGGAGTCCACACCAGGACAATTTAATGTATCCTTGGTCAAACAAATCATGTATATCCAAAAGGCCATTCAGCGGAGCTCAAATGCTGGTACCAAGGCTATTCTTCAAGCTCACCTAGATTCTCTACATCTAATGAAGCTACAACAAGTAAGACAGAATCTGAGTGTAGATGAACTCAAAAAGGATATAGCTGACTTGAAGACCTACAATTCTGAGAAGCTGGATTCAGTCATGCCATATGGTACCATGCAGGATCTATTACTGAGACTGAGAAGGGAATCAGATGCTGAAAAGAAGCTGGCCAAGTTGGAAGACAGAGTTCAAGTTATTGAAAATTTTGTGGCCACCATTCTTCAAAATCAACAGTCTCAGACCAATCTTCTAATGCAATTGGCTAAAACACAAGGCCTGACTCCTCAACTTGATGATAATAAAAAGGGGGAGAAAGGACCAAGTGAGGGGGAGAAGCTTTAGATACAAATCACTAAGGTAATTGTGCCATCAATTACTGTCTCAAAGCCACCAGTTGCAGATGGTATAGACCTGATTAAGGCAGCAGCAGCAAACTTGAAAGTTGCTAATAAAGAAAAGTTGAGTTTGATCAACTGGGAGAAGATAGATGAGGAGATACAGAAGAAGTTCCAACTTGTCAAGGAGCCAGTTAAGTCAGCCATCCATCACTCTCAAGTCAAGCAAATCAGTGTGAATGAGATGAGCATGAACTATCTGGAAAGAGGACAATCTTCCTACATCAAGTCTCCAAAGGCTGAAATGATTCTTAAACCAAGGGCAAACTATTCAAAATCATCCCTGAAGAACCCCTTGGATACTGTGTATGAGACACCCAAGTCTGATGAGAAGAAGCTTCTGTCAAGATCAATTGTTTTCTATAAAGATCCAACTGATTCAGCTTCTAAAAAGAGGATTGCTAAGATATTCAGAAATGGGAAGGAAATTTGTGTGGTAGCTGGACATCCTCAATTTGCTCAAGCAAAGAGGGAAGAAAAATCCAGATTGAAGCAGGAAAAGAAGCAAGCAATTCTAGATGCAAAGAAGGCTAAACAAAAGAAAGAGCAGATTGCTATCTTAGCCAAGCTACAAGCTGTGAGTTCATCCCAACAAATTTCCTCTCAACCATCTGAAGCTACTGAATCAAGGGAGCAAGTTGAAGAACAGAAGAAATCTCCAAGGAAGAAAGAATTGGCTAAAAGAACAAAAAGGAAACTGGATATTATTGATAAAGAATTGGGAGATCAATTTCCTAAGGAACCCACACCAGCTACAACTCAAGCATCAAAGCCCTCTGTGATATTTGAAGATATAAGGGTGGTGGATCCCTACAGGAATATTCATGGTGAACCTATTATGCCCAAGGATGAGCCAATAGAATGGGATATCATACCAATTCCTGACTTCAGTCTACCAATCCTTAGCAAGCCAAAAAGGACAAAGTCAAGGGCAGTCAAGAAAGTGAAGCTGTCACCCCTCAAATCCAAATCTGTAGTCAAAGCTCAGCCCAAAGTCAACAAGGGAGACTACTTGTACTTGTGTGACTTCAAAGAATTTTCTGATCTAAACTTCTATCTGGATGAACTAGATGAAGTGAGGGGAATTGATGCATACAGAAACCTACTTGAAAGGTTAGTGTTCAAGTACAAAGGAGGAAAGGAGATTCAGTGGCCACTTCACAGGATTCTTCAAGAGAGCCAACCTGTATTGATTAAAGTTTATTCATCCTTCAAGAAGAACTTTGGGTTCAATGTCACTGCAAGAAGACTAGTATTGAAGAAGATTGAAGAACTAAGGAGTGTTAGAGCTAAAGATGCACTCCCAAAGACTCTAATCATCCCATAAACAGGGAGAAGAGTGCATCTAAGGCCCTACTGGCTGATGGAGTTTATAGATGACAAAGGTGTGAGAAGATTCTTCAGATTAGAAGACCAACTGAGCATCTCCAGCAATGAGACTCTCTTGGAAATGCAAGAAAAGCTAAATCTCTCAGAATCTGATGAACTGGAATTCCACAGGCAGCTCCAAAATCAGATTGATGAAAATAACAGAAAGCTTGGAAGAAAATCCAGACCTTCAAGAAACTAGAAAAATCTGCTCAGGCTAGAGGAGCATCTTGAAATGACTGTGAGCCAAACTTTGTACATTTTGATTAATTGAAGCACTTTCAGTATAATCTACTTTTCTTTAAAGCTGTATGTTTAGGATGTTTTGTTATCATCAAGTATCTCTTAATTTATGGCTACAATTCCAGTAGATATAATTTGGGGGAGATTGTTGTGCATATGTTGTGTACTTGATGATTTCACAAACAAAACACCTAAGTAGATTTTACTTAGTGAAATATTGTAGCACTCGACGGATAAGAATTTTAGTCCCGACGGATAAATCTATAGTCTCGACGGATAATGATTTATTATCCATCGAGTGAGTAGCTTATGTAATAATGAGTCTGTAGCACATTTCTGCATACACCTTTGTATAGAGTCTGTAGTAGCATATAAGTCGTGTTGACTTTAACTAGATATGCAGAATAGGTTGATTAATTGTACATAGATGATGTCTTATAATTATGCATAAATGAATTGAAGTCAAGTGTCAAAATAGCTACCGACGGATGATTAACAAAGCCATCGATGGATGATAAAATGGCTATCAACGGATGTTTTTATAGCAGTCGACGGATGATCAATGAAACCATCAACGGATGATCATAAAGTCGACGGATGATCATGTACCCAACGGATAAAAAATTCAAACATCAGTTGACAGTGACAACTGGTCACATGCGTCGGGATGTATACAAATGGAATGAGGAAGCCTATTAACTGGGTAATAGAGAACAAAGTACCAAAGCATAAAAACTGATAGTTTTTATAATGATTCTATCTTTTGACTTTGTAATCTTGGTAATATATAAACCAAGAAGTAGCAAATAGAAACTAAGATCTGAGATACAAAAAGAGAGAAACATTATAAGCAGAATTATTAACATTTCTCTGTATTCTCAGTAGTTCAAATTCGTAAGCAGCTGTGAGCATTCTTGCACACAGAGTTCTCTCGATATAATATATATCTCTGGTGGAATTGTTTAAATCCACCAGAAAGTTTTTAAAGACTCTTGTTTTTAATTACTTATATTTTGATTTAATTAAGTTTTTATTCCGCATTGTGCTAATCAAAACATTTATATTTGTATTCGAGTTTGAACATTTTTATTTTAAGAAAAAGGTTCAAGAATTCCATTCAACCCCCATTCTGTAATTCTTTCTATATTGTTAAGGGACTAACAAAATTGATTTACACACTTGTACTAAAACAACTTTATCTCATTGTACAATGATTCAATTCATGACACGTAAATTTTACAATGAACTACACTTCATTATCTTTCCAGCGGTATATAAAACACCAAATACAATCTCATAAATCATAATAGTTAATTATTTCAAGTTGGGATAGAAACATTAGAATTTTGTAACATTAGTATAATATATTAACACACTTGTACCAAAACAGCTTTATCTCATTGTACATTGATTCAATTCATGAGACGTAAATTTTGTAACAAACTAAACTAAATTATTTCCAACAGTATATATAACATCAACTACAACCTCGTAAATCTTAATAGTTAATTCTTTCGAGTTAGGATAAGAAGCATCTGAATTTTGTAATATTGGTATAATTTATTGACACCCTTATACTAAAAAAGCTTTATCTCATTGTACAATGATTCAATTTATGAGACGTAAATTTTGTAACTAACTACACTTCATTATATTTTTAATGGTATATATAACATCAACTATAACCTCATAAATCATAACAGTTAATTCTTTCAAGTTGGGATTAGAAGCATCAGAATTTTGTAACATTATTAGAACTGACTGACATATTTATACTAATACAACTTTATCTTATTGTACAATGATTTAATTCATGAGACGTAAATTTTGTAACAAACTAAACTTTATTATCTTCTTAATGGTATATATAAAATCAACTACAACCTCGTAAATCTTAACAGTTAATTCTTTCAAGTTTGGATTAGAAGCATCAGATTTTTGTAACATTAGTAAAATTGACTGACATACTTATACTAAAATAGTTTTATTTCATTGTACAATGATTCAATTCAGGGACATAAATTTCGTAACAAACTACACTTCATTAT
This sequence comes from Apium graveolens, assembly GCF_009905375.1. Classification (NCBI taxonomy): domain Eukaryota; kingdom Viridiplantae; phylum Streptophyta; class Magnoliopsida; order Apiales; family Apiaceae; genus Apium; species Apium graveolens. Next base: position 218,485,325 of record NC_133654.1, read on the forward strand.
CTTTCCTATGATATATAGAACAACAGCTAAAACTTTGTAAATCATACCAGTTACTTATTTAAAGTTGGGATTAGAAATATCAGAATTTTGTAATATTGGGAGTACCGATTAACACACATGTACTAAAAAATCAATACCTCATTGTATAATGGTTCAATTTATGAGAGGTAATTTTTTAAGAAACTGCATTTCATCAGCTTTTCGATGTTATATATCACATCAACTAAAACCTTGTAAATCATAATAGTTTATTCTTTAAATTTTCTTTATCATTCTTTTTTAGAAAAAATAAATCACCAAATTGGGATTAGCAAGCATATTTTTCAGCACTTCCACAACTATATATATGCAATTTAAAAGGAAACCATAAAAAGCACATCTTAATCTTAAAATTCTTCCACAAATTTACTAGTTTTGTAATCAGGGCTAAAGTATTACACTATTTTTTTCTCAGGCCAAAACTATTCTTAGTCAGTTTTAAAATCTTCTTTTCAACAATTATAAAAAGGTGCATTCTAAAAAGAAATACAAAATGATTAAATAGAAACTTGATAAAAATATATACTAACAAAATTGAGCGTGACAAAAAGTTCACAAATCTCTTGAATATTTCATCAAACAAGTCATAAACAAAAATTACACACATCAATAATTAACTCAAACATTAAATCAAGAAAAAAACTTAAAAGAAAATATAATGTTAGAAATTTAATATGTCTGGAGAACTTACTTGACTTGGATGAACTCATATATCTTCTATGTGATTTTACCAGCTATATTTCACCATAACTGTACTTATAAAATTGCACAAACATGAAAACATAAGATGAGCCATTTATGATATATGAATAATAAACAAAACAGACGATTTATATAAACAAAAATCACCCAAACATGTAAACACAAATACATCTATACATGCTGAAAATATATATTCATAGACATACTATAACTATGAATAAGAGGTGAGAGAATTATTGAGAATCAAATTTTTAATAGATGTAATGATAGTCAGATAATACACACCAACCTAAACTAACACTTTCAAAATAATTGGTGTATGATCAGTTATAGCTTTATCCTGCACAAAATATTGTAAAAGAAATGCATGTACTTTAACATGACTAAGACATCTTGTCAACCCTAAGTAAGTTGTATTGTAATCTTAATTTGTATTTTATACTTGTAATACTTAAAGTCTGTAAAAATGCAAAGGAGCAGACTGGAGTCTTTTTCTTGAAATAGTATCAAGCCTAAAGATTCAATCTGGAAGAAGATCAAGAAGATCATGCCTCAGAAGAATTTTGAAGAAGCTTGGAGTTGAATAAATTTATTTGGAGAAAAATACTCTAAGTCAAGATCTCTACAAGTCACAGATTTAATGTTATAGAGAAGTCATTCGAGAACTCCAGAATGGTTTATCGAGAAGTCAGGATAGCTACTAGAGAACTCAGAAAGGACAAGCCAAATTGAAGACATGAGATTGGAGATTTTGACAAGTCATTTCTTCACTAGAGAACTCAGAGTTATCGACAAGTCTACATTTATTAGAGAACTCTGAGTTATCGATAAGTCAAGTTCCACTAGAGAACTCAGAGATATCGATAAGTCAAAATTCACTAGAGAACTCAGAGATATCGACAAGTAAAAATTTACTAGAGGACTTTGAGATTTCGACAAGTTAATTTGACTAGAGAACTCTGAGAAATTGACAAATCAAGAAGCCACTAGAGAAATAAGAGTTATCGATAAGTCAAAGTGAAGATGTGAAGACTAGAGATCTCGACAAGCCAAAGTTCTCTTATAGAGAACTAAAGACCTCTACAAGCCAAACTAAATATAGAGTATTAGAGATCTCGATAAGCCAATATACTTATCGAGATGTCAAGTGTTCTATATACCTAAACTGAAGATCTCGATGTACAATCTCAAAGTACAAGGTTGCAGATCAGTTCAATATCTAAGATAAACAATCAACAAACAATCCAACGGCTGGATTGACAAGTCTACAAAAAGCATCTTGAAGAATGTGCAAGATCAATGGCAAAGATTAACTGACAGAGGAAGATTAAAGTAAACACGGGATACTAAAGATATGTTAAGTCATAAATGGAAGATCTGCTTTTCTATAAATAGAAATGATAAGTGACAGTTTAGAAAAGCTAATAGCATGTCTTATTACACACTGTGTAAACCAGCAATTAACTTGGTTATGAAGTTAACACTGGTCCTTAGTCAGTTGTGACAATTTAGATAAAAATTTCTTGTAACATTCTCAAGGAGAAGCTAAGCTCTTTATCAACAAAGAGCCTAGAAATTTTGTAGTAAAATAGTCTTAATTTTAATATAAAATTAAGTGAGTTTTGAAGATCTGTGTTCTTTATTTTTTTGCAAGTTTAATTTCTGCATGAACACATTTCACTACAAGAATTAATTTACTTTGTTCAACCATAAACATACAAGAAAAGCTCAAAAACAGTAAAACACATTCACCCCCCCCCCCTCTGTGTGTTATTCATTTCCTAACAAGTGGTATCAGAGCAAAATCTGAAAGTAAACAGATTTAAGATCTTGGAAGAATGAATACATAGAAAATCAGTAGCATCAAAATTCCTAGCTTTGACAAAGCTAACTACACTCTTTGGAAAAGAAAATGATGTTGTTCATCAAGATGGCCACTCCACTCTATATTCAGATCCTCAAGAATGGACCCTTCATTCCTATGGTTAGAGTTGAGGAATCTACAGATGGAGACATAGTTATCCCAGCTCATTTTGCTTCAAAAGATCCTTCTGAGTATTCTGACCCTGAAAAGGAGAAAGTCTCCCTGGATAGTAGCTTGCAATTAATATTGATTGAGTCACTTGACAATGTGATGTACAACAACATTGTCAACTGTGACATTGCCAAGCAAATAGGGGAAAAGATTGAGATACTCTGTGAAGGAACTGAAGAAGTTAGGTCAAACCAAAGAAGAATATTGATTTCACAGTATGAGGGTTTTATGGCAAAGCCAAAGGAAAGTATTACTGATGTGTTTGAAAGGTTTAACAAGCTAATATATGACTTGCAGCTTCATGACAAATATTATGAAGCTCAAGAAGTGAACTTTAAGGTCTTGCTTACTCTCCCTGATCATTTGGAACATAAAATCTCAGCAATCAGGGAAGGGAAAGACTTGAGCAGAATAACTCTGGAAGTTCTATATGGAATTCTCAAAACATATGAACTAAAGATGATTCAAAGGCAATCATTGAGATCTGGTCAGGGACATGTTGTGGATGGTTCAAGTGCTTTAATTTTAAATGAAAGCCAAACATCTAATGATGAACCAAGATCTCAAACTCCAGTTGCCTCAACAAGTGAGCAAAGAATAAATGATTCACATGAGCAAGTCATTCTGGAATTGGAAAAGGATGAGTTCTATACTCTTGAAGAACTGGATGAGCTAAATCAGTCAATGGCCTATTTAGCTAGGTAATTCTCTAATATTAGAGTAAGGAAGCCAAGATACTTCAAGAATAAAGGACAGTTTTTCAACAAAGACAACAGTTGAAAGGAAAAAGGGAAGTACAATTCTTATAGAAAGAATGGCTACAAAACTGGATGTGTTGATAGATCTAATGTAAGATGCTTTAATTGTGATGAACAAGGCCACTTTGCTACAGAATGCAGGAAACCCAAGAAAGAAAAGAAAGACAAGGCTTATCTTGAACTTGAAGCAAAGTATGAAGCTCTTCTAAGGAAACAGCAAAGTAAAGCTTATATTGTAGAGGGTAAAAGTTGGGATGACTCTGAAAATGATGAAGATGAAGAATTTGGTAAATATGCACTCATGGCCCTGGAGCAAGGAGAATTTTCCTCATCTAAATCACAGACACCAACACTTACCACTACTGATTTAAATATGAATCAATACAAGGAAACTATTGAAAAGATGAGCACATAAATGTTTTACGTTCACACAAGCATGGTTGCTGCTAATGAAGAAGTTAGCAGATTAACAAAGATAAATGAGAAGCTTGAAAGTGAGAAGCAAGAAACTGAATTGTTGTGGGTGGAGCTTGAAGCTTTTAAACAAGAATATGTTTATCTAAAGAACAAGCTCAAGTGTGCAAATGAAATTGAAGCAGTGCTCAGGTAGAAGCTGGAAAAGAATGAAGTGAAGATGAAATCTTTTGGGAATGCATCTGAATTGGTTGGACAGTATCATGAGAAGAATAATCCATATGCAAACATTGCTATTGGCCTTGACTATGATGCCATGAATGACAAAAAGAAGACGGTAGGTGACAATGGGAAAGCAAAGAAAACTGAGAATGCTCCAACCTTTTTGAAAGAGGTTAATGCACCTATATTCAAAGCATGTGAAGTCAACTTCAGTGAAGAAGAATTGATTATCAAGTAAGAAATTGCTGATGAAGATAAAGAGAAGAAAACTGAAGAATCAATTCAGTCTTCCAATACTGAAGAGAAGCTCATGAACAAACAAAGTCCCAAGAGTCCTATTAAAGAAATCAAAACTGGAGATGCAAGAAAGAAAAGGAGAAATAGAATTGGGAAAATAGGGATAAACAAAAGCAATAATTTTGCTTATGTTGCAAATGCTCCTAGAAAGAAGTGTGAAAAATGTGGCTCTACAAATCATCTAACTCACCTTTGTAAAAAGGTTGTTAGCAAGCCAACTGAAGGAACTTGCAAATACAATGAAGCAAATTCAAATGATCCTTATTCATTCTGTGACAAGTTTGATTGCATTCCTTGCAACTTGAAAGTAATGAAGAGTTGCCACAAACTGAGAGTGGACCTTAAAGAAACAAGAAATGAGTCCATATTAGAAGGAAAATATGCACAAAAGTCACTGAATTCTATCTCTTCTAAAACAACTCATTCTACTTCTGTTGAACAAGTTACTAAGAAGAAACTACCCAACACTGCTTGGGTTTCCAAACACACTTAAGACTCATTGTGTGCAGGGCATAGTGTAGAGAGTCATCTGGATCATAGACAGTAGATGTTCCAGGCATATGATAGGTGATAAGGCCCTGCCATCACAGTTTGAGGAGAATACTGTCCCTTTGGTGACCTTTGGAGACAATAACAGAGGATTCACAATGGGATATGGAAAGATTGTTTCTGAAAATATTGTCCTTGATGATGTAGCACTGGTAGCTGGTCTTGAAGTAAATCTTCTCAGAGTTAGCAAATTTACAGATAAAGGCCTTAAGTCTTACTCAACAAAGAAGAATGCACTGATTATCAGCAGGAAAACTGGTGAAGTTGCTCTGAAAGGAGCAAGAAAAGGAAGCAAGGAAATGAAGCTTGTTTGTTGAAGATTTTGACTCAATAAATAAGAATGGTGTTTGTTGCTTCTACACCAAGGTATCAGAAGAAATAAACAAGTTCTGGCATAAAAATCTGTCTCACTTGATTTTCAAGGAAATTAACACCTTTTCAAATAGGAGTTGGTTAGAGACATGCCTAAGATAGAGCTTGCTCAAGTTAAAGTTTGTGAAGTCTGTTAGAATAAGAAAATGAAGAAACTACTCAATAAGAGAATCATGAAAATGGAAGCTCATGTCATACACCTGAGTTTAATTGCACAACCTCAGGGGGAGAAAGAGAATCTTCAGATACTGGAAGAAAGCTCAACTTGGGATTATGGTATCCCAAGGGAACCATTTTTGAAGTTGTTGGTTACATAAATGTAGATTTTACTGGATGAAGGGTTGACAGTAAGAGTACCAATGGAAACTGTAAATTTTTCTTATCTTGATATAGCTAGAGCTCATTTTCGTACCAACATAAAAACAATTAGCTGACATTTTTACTAAACCTTTGGATAAAGCAACTTTCACTAGACCTGTAGGTGAAATTGGAATGCTTAATTCTTCATCCTAAGGCAAGAACTCGGCTAATATTTTGCAGCAGGTTAATCTTTAGTAAATCAATAGTAATTTGATTTTATTGGAAGTTAACTGAAATATGAATTATAAATATTTCAGAAATCTCTGCATATTTGTATTTCAAATTCAAATTCAACTTTGAATTTTTCAAATTCTAAGTAAACTGCTCAGTTGTTAATTTACATTCTTAATATGTAAAATTAACACAAGGCAAAATTACATAAACCAAAAGTATATAGAGAACTGAGTTCTCGATAAGTATAAATTGACTTCTCGATAAGTCATTTTAGGACTTCTCGAGTGAGTCCTTAGTAAGTCGATTTACTGACTTCTCGAGTGACTTCCCGATAGGCTTAAAATAACTTATCGATAAGTCCTTGTAGAGTTCTCTAGTAGTGTTTATTCACAGAGTTCTCTACAAGTACAATTTTTGACTTATCAATAACTCAGAACTGAGATAATTTAAATTAATAAATTATTTCAGTAAAATATTTTTGAAAATTTATTCTAATTTTATTTTGAATTTATTTAAATAAAAGTTAGAATTAGTTCAGTCCACTTCTTGGACAAATTGGGTATTTATTTGACATCTCGATAAGTCAAGTTTGAGTTCTCTAAAAGAGTAATTTAAAATGACTTCTCAATATGTACTTTATTTCTCAAAATGACTTCTCGATAGACTAACTCCCAATGTCTATTTTTGAGTTCTCGACAAGTCATCTACTTTTACTATAAATACCCAGACTTCTCGATACATACACTTACTTACAACTTTCGAGATCTAAAGTAACCTAGCCTTCAATCCAAAACCGATTTCTCTCTCATTTTTCCTTCTTTCTTACAAATCTCTTTTACCCACTAAATTTCATACTCATATCAATGGCTGCCAACAATCTTGTACCCTTTCTCCCCAAAGAAACCAACTTTCTTGCATTTCTGGAACACAACAACAACCAAGACAGTTGTGCATGAGAATCAAGCTACAACTATAGCGATAAACTACACAATTAAGGGACAACAAGTGGATATTCTTGAGGATGATGTCAACAAGGCTTTGGGCATTCTTACTGATAATCTGGTGGAGGCTCTAACTCAGGATGAGCTGCATGAGTTCATGGATTTCATAAATTATTCTGAGAGGATTAATTTGGCCAGCATGAACAAGAAGTATCTGAGGAGGGAATGGTCATTCATATTTGACTCTGTGATAAGGGCATTTACTTGCAGAAAGTCAGGATTTGACAACATATCCAGTATTGTCCAAAAGCTGGTCTACTCCATGGCTCACAACAAACAGATAAATGTAGGTCACTACATATTGGAGGAGCTGAGCACCAGGTTGACTATGCCATTGGAATCAAGAGGTAAGGAGATCTTTCTGTCTAGATTTATTATGTCAGCTTTAAATTATAAGGTAAATGGCATACACATGCTAGAAGGTGTAAACAGGACACTAATTGGCAATTGTAAGCAAGTATCCAAAATTCTATTTGGATCACTTCTTACTAAGAACAAGGTTCCAGTAAGTCTTAAGTTAACACCTTTCATGATTGAAAGATTTAAGACTTGCCCTTATTATATGCGAGACATGAGAAGTATTGGTAATCAATCTAGCACAACTATGATCCCTGAACCTGTGGAAGCACAAATACAGGAACACCCACAGGGATCTTCCCAAGTTGCAACCATTCTTTTACAACCTTTAGAATCTAGAAAATTAACTACCTCATCTTCTCAAAAGGATGAGGTCAGTAAAAAGAAGAGAAAGGGGGCAACCTTAACTGTGTTAACTGAGAATGGTGAGGAGATAGCTGAATAAGAGACACCTCTGGTCAAAAGATACAAAAAGAGTAAACAAACTGAGCTGACTACTCTAGCCACCTCTGTATCCTCCCAACATGATGCAGTTGTAAAATCAACTAGAAGTAGATCTGCACAGCCTGCACAAGAAGCAATTCAAGTGTATGGTAGGAGAAATAAGGAAGGCACACACTGTGAGGACACATTCCTTGAAGCTCCCTTATCTATTCAGGGGGAGCTTCCAACATTCACATCTGAGCAACAATCTCTTCTATTTAAAATTTCTTCTCTTCCAATTCCACTTGAATCCACTTCTCAAGTACACCAAAAATCAAGTGACTTAGCTCAAGAAGCTCTGCTCACCACCCAGATTCATTCAGATGGTGAGAGGCTACATGCTGGGGTAGACCTTGATGACACCATCACAAGCATGGGGGATTCATCAGTCTTTACTGAAGACCCCATGAATACTCATAATGCACCTTCATGTGCAAAACAGTCATCACGGACTACAAGGTTTGAGGGTAGTACTCCTGAGGGGGAGCTACCTAAATCCTCTCCAATTTAATTGAAGGTTCCTCATGTAGGGACAACTCCCCTCACAACCCTAGCAGAAACTGCCTTTGCAGTTGAAGCTAGGAGTACAATTGCCCATGATCCTGTCATAGGGGAGGAAAGCATAGCACATATAAGTGTCAATGTGTTGCAAGACATACATGGGTTTGAGGCTGGTGTACATGATAGTAACCCAGTCAAATCCCCTCCAATTCAATTGGAGGTTCCCACTGCAAGTGAAGGACAACACACTGTCAAAACCAAAGAGCAATCTGTGACAAACTATGACCCCAATCACAGGTGTTTCTGATGAACCATCTATCTCACAACCTCAACAACCTCACATACTCTCTCAGTGGCTACAAGAATCTGCTTCTCAATCAACTTCTGTAGTTGATCTACTAGTAGAGAAAATATCTGGACTGGCCAATATCTCACAGCATCTACTGACTTCAAATATGAGCAACCAGGACTATCAAGCTATTATGCTCGCTTACAATAAAGAGGTTGAGGAACAAAAGGAGAAAATTGTCAATGATGCTGAGCCAGATGGGAATGTGGATCCATGGTTGTCAGATGACTTTGCCTTGGAGATAAATTAAGTTCTGGCCAGATTCAGAGAAGAGTATGTTACTATTCTGGGCAGCAATGCAAAATACTTGAGTCCAGAAGCTGTCTATGATGCCATTACAGATGTATATAAAGATCAGCTCAAAGCATTTCATCTGTTTGACAAGGCTCTTGAAATCAAGTTTACTGGACATGAAGATAGAATCAGGAAACTGGTGAATGAAAAAATGGACAAGAACATACCATCTCAAGAGCAGATCTCTTCTAAATTCAAGTATTTTTCAGAGCAAATGGCTAGGATGGATCTTGCCTCTATTGAGAAGGAAGTCAAAAACCTCAAACTATCTTTCACCAATCTCCATACAGTGATCCAGAAATAAATCACTCACTCAAATGAGACCAAGGTCCAGCTGGATCAACTCCACCAGAGTAGATATAAGCCTTCAGCTTTGCTAATGGAAGGGATCAAAGAGACTGTAGAAGAACACTTTGGCACATCCAGCAGCTCTTATCTGCCTGGATCCACTTCAACAAATCTGTAAATTCAGTCTCTACAGGGTCAAGTCACAGCATTGCAAGACTCCAACTCTTCTCTCACTGCACAAGTTCAGGCTTTGACACCTCTTATCAAGAGTCAACAAACAGATATCCAAACCCTGGTGGACTCCCATAAGCATCTTCAAATGCAAAATTCTATAGCTTTAGGAGCCATCATGGGCAAACTCAGCATACCACTGTCTTCTCTTCCTGAACAAGTCAGGCCTGAAATTCCTACTCCCCTTCTAATGCCTGTCAACAAGTCTAAGGGAGAGATAGAGGCTAGGTTGACACGATCCAGGTCATCTCAACAGCAAGTCCAGGGGGTTGAAACGAAATCTAAAGAAGTTGATCTTGAGATGGAGAGACTTATTAGGTCTGCTGAAGGACCTAGTCTGAGCAGGGAGTTTGAAGAACTACTCAAAGCCTTAAAAGCTTCTCTCAACAACAATCACTTCACATATAAAAAGGCCTTGGACAAGACAATCAATTTCATAAGAGTGATCAAGGTAAATAAGGACAACTTTCTGGAAGAGAAGATAGTGGTTAATACAAATGACTCAGGGACAGTGTTGAGTGGCATTTATGACACTTTAGTATGCTCTAATAAGCTTTGAATTGATGTATTTGTACTCAAGTTGTAAAGTGTTTTAACGTGTTTTTGAGTGTTTTTGCATTTCAGGCATTATCTAGGTAATCAGGTGAATTAGCATTATTTTGGTGCTAATTTAGTGTCAAGGTAGTGTTGGAATAAAAGCTCGTTGAAAGTGGCTCAAAGTTACAAGAAACATGAAGAAAATAAATTCTGGAAGAAACCCAGCGCGCCCGTGCTGATCAAGCACGCGGCCGCGCCGAAGTATAGAAAGCCAGCGCACCCGCGCTGATCAAGCGCGCGCCCGCGCTGATCAAGCGCGCGCCCGCGCCGTATCGGGATGACAGATTCCTGTTTCTACTTGGTTTCAGAGAGAAAGAATTCTACACTGCATAGGGCTGCTATATAAACATCTCTAGGTCGTTTTTAATGATATATCAAGGTATATCAAGCTAGAGACATATCAAGGAGAGCCGTGAGAAGACCGTATTAGCACGATTCAACGAAGACGAAGAAGATCTTATTTTTACTTATGAACCTTTGTTTTAAGTTGTATTTGGATGCTAGTTTTCTTACTTGTGAACCTTAATCTTGTTTTGTACTTGGTTTTATTTATTCGTTATAAAGACTACATTTGTTATATCATGTTTTCATCGGAACCCACGTTGATGATGAGTCCGATTATGGGCTAATCGTTATCGTGGGGTTCTAGCGGATTTATTCATGGATTTCTTTAGTTAAATTGTTTCGATGCCTTAGTATGTGGTGATTGTATGATATCCTAGTATTGGTTGTGCGTATTCGTCTTATGAGCGTCGCGAACTTATAAGATAGTGTGTTAATTCTTAATGAAGCGAAAGTGAATTTAAGGATTTAGAACTTGTCATGCTAGTATAGGTTCATGATTTGTTATGCATGATGCGTAGGTAATTTTAACCATCATACTTGCCCTGTGTAATCAAGATAGATAACTTGTGCTTAAACCGTTATGTTGTCAAATTCTATAGACATATAGGGTCTCAATATAATTGGTGTCTATTCAGCTTCTATCTCTTTTGTGGATGTCTGGTAGTATGGTACTCGTGTAACGAAAGTTGGCGTTTATCAGTTTCGTGTTGTCTGATTAGTGTCGTCACCATTGCATGTTAAGGTTAAGAACAATAAGCTATTGAATGAAGTATTTAATGGAGTTAGAATCCCATGTCTGTCATATATATTAATTCAGTCAATATTAATCTCGTAGTTATAATTATTAGTTTAATTCTTAGTTATAAACAATCTCAATTTGTTATCGTCTTAACATTAAATAATAACCATACATTGTTGCTTAAGTGCGTGAATTAATTAGTTAACCAATACAGTCTCTGTGGGAACGAACTAGAAAAGATTATATATCACTTGCGAACTCATATACTTGCGTGTATTATTAGCGTGTGTTTAGCGACTAACAAGTTTTTGGTGCCGCTGCTGGGGACTGCAGTGTTAATTTATAGTTTATGTGCTTTCCATCAGTGGTCGTTAAAGTTCATTGACTCGGACATTGTTACTTATCTATTTCCTTGTCTTATTTCAGGTATTCTAGCGAGGGTGTATGCATACGTGTTTGCGTACTCGTAAGAGAACACTGGATAAAGTTGAGGAAGAAGTTGTGGTAGTTCGAGGGGAAGTTATTGAGGAAGAAAAGAAGGTAGAATAAGAAGAGAATGGAGAAGAACCAGTTGTAGTAGCGATGGGAGATCAAGCAGAAAATCCGAAGGCTTTAATGAACTATTCTCAGCCTAAGATTAATGACATTCAGTCAAGCATCATCAGGCCATCCATCAGGGCTAACACTTTTGAGATCAAGTCAAGCATGATTCAGATGATACAGAACTCAGTTCAGTTTGGGTGTTCTCCTACTGAAGACCCCAACATGCACATCAGGGATTTCATCGAGATCTGCGACACTTTCAAATTCAATGATGTGACTGAAGATGTTATCAAGCTACGCCTCTTCCCATTCTCTCTGAGGTACAAGGCTAAGTGCTGGTTACATTCTCTACCAGCAGGGTCTATCACCACTTGGGAAGATCTTTCTCAAAAGTTTCTCACTAAATTCTTCCATATGGAAAAGACTGCTGTAATCAGGAATGCTCTTACCCAGTTTACTCAGCAAACAGGAGAATCTCTGTGTGAGGCTTGGGATCGATATAAGGAGATGCTAAGGAAGTGCCCACACCATGGCATGCCTGATTGGATGATTATCAACTGTTTCTACAATGGATTGTGTGCTACTTCTAGACCCATGCTTGATGCAGCATCAGGAGGAGCCTTGTGGGCTAAAAGCTATGATAAAGCTTATGAACTTATTGAACTGATGGCTGCTAATGAGTACTGGAATCCTTCCCAGAGACTGACTCAGGGAAAAGTCGCAGGAATTCTGGAGTTGGACGCAGCAACTGCTATCGCTGCCCAACTTAAGGCTTTGACGATGAAGATGGACACTTTGGCTAATTATGGAGTTAATCAAATCTCTAGTGTCTGCGAGCTTTGTGCTAGTTCCCATGAGACTAATCAGTACATAATTTCTAGTGAATTAGCTCAGTTTGTGAGCAACTTCCAGCGATCGCAGCAACCAGTGCCAGCCACCTATCATCCCAACAACCGTAATCATCCTAATTTCAGTTGGAGCAATGCTCAGAATGCGGTTCAACAGCCTTATCACTAATATCCAGCTAAGCAGTACAACCCCCTGGTTTTCAGCAACCACAGTATGCACGTAGACAGCAACTCCAGCTACAACAAGCCAATGAAAAATCTGAATTAGAGGAGTTGAAGCTTATGTTCAAAAGTCAAGTTGTTTCTATCAAGACCTTGGAAAATCAGATTGGGCAAATTGCCAATGTCTTGCTAAATCGTCCGCCTGGTACACTACCTAGTGACACTGAAGTGCCGGGAAAGAGGGAAGCTAAGGAGCAGGTAAGGGCAATCAAATTAAGGTCTGGAAAGGTTGTGAATCCCGAACAAACTCAAGAGTTAACTGAAGAAGCTGGGGCTGAGAAAGAAGTAGAGCAACAGGATGAAGAAGTGGAACCAAGGAAGACTACTGTTGAGCACACTCCGTCAGAGGGTAATACAGGGGAGAAACAAATCTATCCTCCACCGCCTTTTCCTAAGCGGCTACAGAAGAAAAAGCTGGACAAATAATTTGAGAAGTTTCTGAAGGTGTTCAAGAAACTTCATATCAACATACCTTTCGCTGAGGCTCTTGAGAAGATGCCTAGTTATGCAAAGTTTATGAAAGGTATTCTCTCTCGGAAAGTGAAACTAGATGATTTAGAGACAGTCGCTCTTACGGAGGAATGCAGTGTTGTGCTGCAACAGAAGTTGCCTCCGAAGATTAAAGATCCAGGTAGCTTCACTATTCCGTGTACTATTGGAAAAGTGTCTTTTGACAGATGCCTATGCGACTTGGGAGATAGCATCAATCTGATGCATTTGTCAATATTTAAGCAGTTAGACTTTCCTGATCCAAAACTGACTTATATGACCTTGCAGCCGGCCGACCGTTCTATTACATATCCGCGAGGTATTGTGGAGGATGTCTTGGTCAAGGTTGATAAACTCATCTTCCCTGCTGATTTCGTAATTCTTGATTTCGAGGAGGATAAGAAGATTCCCATAATCTTGGGAAGACCTTTCTTGGCGACGGTCGAACCTTGATAGATGTGCAGAAGGGTGAGCTCACAACGTGAGTTCTAGATCAGGATGTAACTTTTAATGTGTTCAATGCTATGAAATTTCCTACTGATAATGAGGAGTGCTTAAAAGTGGAGTTGGTCGATTCAGTGGTCACATCAGAAATTGATCAATTGCTAAGGTCCGATGCCTTAGAGAAAGCCTTGTTGGGAAATTCAGATAGTGAAGATGATGAGGGTGAAGAACAATTACAGCATTTGAATGTTTCTCCCTGGAAGAGGAAGATAGATATGCCTTTTGAATCTCTTGGAATAGAGGAATTGAACAAGGCTCCTAAACGCCTCAAGACATCTATTAAGGAAGCTCCTACTCTCGAGCTTAAGTCTTTACCTGAACATTTGAGGTATACATTTTTAGGTGATGCATCTACTCTGCACGTTATTATTACATCTGACCTTTCACGTAGTGATGAGGAAAAGCTTCTGAGAATTCTGAGAGAGTTCAAATCGACAATTGGTTGGACTATAGCAGATATAAAGGGAATCAACCCTTCTTACTGCATGCATAAAATTCTGCTAGAGGAAGGTAGCAAGCCTGCAGCAAAGAAGACTTAATCCAATCATGAAGGAAGTAGTGAAGAAGGAAATTCTTAAGTGGCTAGATGTATGGAACATCTACCTCATATCTGACAGTTCTTGGGTAAGCCCGATTCAATGTGTGCCAAAGAAAGGTGGTATTACTATGGTAGCAAATGAGAAGAATGAGCTTATTTCTACTAGAACAGTCACGGGGTGGAGAGTTTGCATGGATTATAGGAAGCTGAACAAAGCCACTAGAAAGGATCACTTCCCTTTGCCCTTCATTGATCAGATGCTTGACAGGTTGGATGGTCATGAGTACTATTGTCTTCTGGATGGCTATTCGGGTTACAATCATATTTGTATCGCTCTAGAAGATCAGGAGAAAACTACCTTCACTTGTCCATTTGGTACTCTCGCCTTCAAATGAGTTTCTTTTGGTCTGTGTGGTGCACTAGCCACATTTCAGAGATGTATGATGACCATTTTTTCTGACATGATTGGCCATAATGTGGAGGTGTTCATGGATGACTTCTCAGTCTTTGGCGATTCTTTTGATGAATGCTTGCAAAATCTTAGACGTGTTCTCAAGAGGTGTGTTGAGACCAATCTGGTTCTCAATTGGGAGAAATGTCATTTTATGGTGCGATAGGGCATTATTCTCGGGCACAAAGTTTCTAGTAAGGGTCTTGAGGTGGATAAGGCCATGGTGGGGGTCATTGAGAATCTTCCTCCACCCATTTCTGTTAAGGGAATTCGCAGTCTTCTTGAACATGCGGGTTTCTACAGGCGTTTCATTAAAGACTTCTCTAAGATTTCGAAGCCATTGTGCAGTCTTCTAGAGAAAGATGTTCCTTCCAAGTTTGATGATGAGTGCCTCATAGCTTTTGAGACATTAAAGAAAAGTTTAATCACGGCACCGGTCATAACTGCACCTGATTGGAATGAACCTTTTGAGATGATGTGTGATGCAAGTGACTATGCAGTTGGAGCAGTTCTTGGGCAGATGAAGAACAACATATTTCATGTGGTCTACTATGCTAGTAAGACCTTAAATGGTGCTCAACTGAATTATACTACTATGGAGAAAGAACTTTTGGCTATTGTCTATGGTTTTGTGAAATTTCGATCATATCTACTTGGGACTAAGGTGACAGTTTTCACTGATCATGATGTAATTCGATATCTCGTCTCAAAGAAGGACTCGAAACCTAGATTGATTAGATGGGTTCTTTTGCTCCAAGAATATGAACTAGAGATCAAGGACAGAAAGGGAATGGAAAATCAAGTCGCTGATCATCTCTCACGTTTAGAGAATCTTAATGCTACTTCATTAGATAAGACATTGATAAATGAATCTTTTCCCGACGAGCAGCTATTTGGAGCGCAAGAAGAAGAACCGTGGTTCGTAGACATTGTGAACTACCTTGTGAATAATATCATGCCTCCCGATTTATCTTCTGCTCAACGGAAGAAGTTTCTACATGAAGTAAAGTGGTATATGCGGGATGAGTTGTTTCTCTTTCGACAAGGAGCTGACCAAATCATCAGGAGATGTATTCCTTACAGCGAAATGGGGGGATCTTGCGAGATTGCCACTCAACGGCTTATGGAGGACATTATGGTGGAGAAAAGACAGCGGCTCGTGTTCTTCAAGCAGGTTTCTTTTGGCCAACCTTGTTTAAAGATGCTCATCAGTTCGTTTTGAAATATGATCGATGTCAACTTGTGGGTAATATGTCCAAAAGGGATGAGATGCCTCTTAATGTGCTTCTTGAGGTTGAAGTCTTCGATATTTGGGGAATTGACTTCATGGGTCCATTTTTCTCATCTTGTAACAATCGGTATATCTTGTTGGCGGTTGATTACGTGTTGAAATGGGTTGAAGTTAAGGCGTTTCCAATGAACGATGTGAAAGTTGTACCTAATTTTTTTCACAAGCAGATATTCACAAGGTTTGGAACTCCAAGAGTCATAATTAGTGATGAGAGGTCGCATTTTTGTAATCGCAAGTTCACTGCTATGATGAAAAGGTATAATGTGAATCATCGCATTGCTACGGCTTATCATCCTCAGAAAAATGGTCAAGCTGAGGTATCTAATAGAGAGATCAGGCGTATTTTAGAGAAAGTGGTGTGTCCGTCGAGGAAAGATTGGTCTTTGAAGCTTGATGAAGCTGTTTGGGCATATAGAACAACATATAAGACTTCATTGGGAATGTCGCCGTTTCAGTTGGTTTATGGTAAGGGGTGTCATTTTCCTGTGGAGCTCGAGCATAAAGGCATATTGGGCTTTAAATAAGTTGAATCTTGACTTGGATACGACTGGAAAGAAGAGGATGCTTCAATTGAATGAACTCGACGAGTTTCGACATCAAGCTTATGTGAACAACAAAATGTATAAGGAGAAAGTCAAGAGGTGGCATGATAGGGGTCTAGTGCTCAAATCATTTATGCCGGGATAATAAGTTCTTTTATTCAATTCTCGTCTTCATCTTTTTCCTGAAGAGTTGAAGTCAAGGTGGTCACGGCCCTTCATAATCAAAACTGTGTTTCCACATGGAGCGGTGGAAATTTTTGAGAATGATCTGGGCCAAGCATTCAAGGTAAATGGTCAAAGGTTGAAGAATTATTATGGTGACATGACAAACTGCGAGGTGGTTAGTGCCGTTTTATTCTCCATTTGATCTCGAGATTATAAGTCGAGCTAGCGACGTAAAATGAGCGCTTCTTGGGAGGCAACCCAAGCTTGTTGTACATTAGTAGGTAGAAGAAGCAAGAAGAAAGGAGAAAAACACAAAAAAAATCAGGAAAAAAAATTCAAGGCCAACCACAGAAGCTGGGCGCGCCCGCGCTGACCAAGCGCGCGGCCACACCGTTTTTCCAGTAACCAAGCGCGCTGATCCAGCGCGCCCGCGCTGATCCAGCGCGCCCGCGCTGATCCAGCGCGCGCCCGCGCCGGTTTTCCAGAGATTGAGCGCGTCTGCGCTGTCCTAGCGTGCGGCCGCGCCGGGTCCCTATTTGAAAAAAAATATAAAACAGCAGATTTATAAGGTAATTTCGGGACTTTTAATCAAAAATCAATTCCAACCCAATTTTTACTCTTCCATATCCCATAATTCCCTCTCCTAATCAATTCCATTATTCCCAAGATTCCCACAATCAATTCCCACTTCTATTCCTTATAGAATTCACACCTCTCCACCTATAAATACATACACCTATACACAACTTCTCCACCACATCACAAACTCTCAAACATAAATTCTCTCTAAACACTTAAGCTTTTATTCTCTCTTCTGCAATCCTGATGGCACCCAAGAGACAAAGAACACAAGTTGGCAGCAGCACCACCGATTCTTCATCTGCGGGTGGTGTGAGGCCCAGGTTTTGTACTCCTGAGGCTGAGGAAGAATACACGAGGCTTTTCTCGAAGCCTATTGCTAAGGAGCGAGGTTTTCTGCCATCAGGGAAGGATGGTAAGCTAGGATGGTAACCTGTTAGAGATGATTCTTGAGATGGGCTGAGTTCCTTTTTGTGAGGCACCCGTTGTTGTGCCCGTGAGTGTTGTGCGGGAGTTTTATGCGAACGCCAAGGCGGAGAAGAATGGTTTCACGGTGGTGAGGGGGAGGACTGTACAGTACAGTGCTGATGCTATCAGAACGGTGATTGAGCAGCCCGCGAGGAAGGTGGGTCAGGACACTTGGAACGATAAGACTCCGGAGGACTTTGATTTGGATCTCATCGTTGCTACTCTGTGTGTCCCTGAGACTCATTGGAAGTTCAAGAGGGGCATTACTAATTACTCCACATTTCCTGCATCGTGCATGAACAGGTTTGCACGGGCTTGGAACTCATTTATTTGTGCTAACATTATGCCATCTTCACATGTGCATGAGATTACTGTGGAGCGTGCTCATCTGCTATGGGGTATTCTTCAGGGTGATTACATTGATTTGGGGATTTTGAGAGGAGGTACTATAGGTGCTATTCCGTATGCGTCCGTTGTGACGAAGTTATGCATGGCAGTTGGTGTTAATTGGCCCGCACATGAGCAGCTTCAGATTCCCAATGCTCCTATTGCCAGTTCTACGTTGTACAACATGGTTGAGTGGGGAGGAGTTAAGCCCGATCCTAAGGGGCTTGGTTACACGTTTGATCATCTGCCAGGAGGTGTGCCTGTTAGGGCGAAAACACGCGCTAATATTCACGCAAGTATACGCGTTCGCAAGTAATATAGAATACTTTCTAGTTCGTTCCCACAGAGACTCAGACTAAATTATTGTCTAATTTAACTCACTCACCAATGTATGATTACTTCTCAATGTTAAGATACTAACACTTAAAATTGTTGATTAAATATTAACTACAATTAACTACTTAATTAATCACTTAACTAACACTTCAATTTATCAATAATAAAACACTCATGAGATCACAACTTCATTATTACTTCCTTCTATAGCCATTGTTATTACCTTTAGCATGTGACAGTGATGATATTAATCGAATAACACGAAACTGATAAAAGCCAACTTTCATTGTACTAATACCATTCTACCAAGCATCCACAATTAAGATAGAAGTTGAATAGTCATCAATTATGTTGAGTTCCTATATATCTACAGAAATTGACAACACAACGATTTAAGCACAAGTTATTCCTTTTGATTACATAGGGCAAATAAAACTGTTAGAGTTACCCACTAATCATGCACAACGTACATGAACCTACGCTAGCATGGCAAGTTCTAAATCTCAAGATCCACCGTCGCTTCACAAGAGATTAACACCTTATCTTATATGTTCGCGACGCATATAAGACGAATACGCACAACCAATACTAGATATCATACAATCATCACACACTAAAGTATTAAACAATTAATTAAGGAATTCCATAATAAATCCGTTGCAACCCCATGATCACGATTAGCCCATAATAGCACTTATCATCATCATGGGTTCATATGAAATCATGATAAACAAACACAAGAAAATAATAACTAAACTAATTATATTAAAACAGAGTACGTCACAAGAGTAAATAAGTTCAAAGCAAGAAAACTAGCATCCAACGTTACAACGAAACAAGAATCACAAGAAGATATGCTTCCTCTTCGTTGCAGTGTGCTAAATCGGTCTTCTTCCTTATCTCCTTCGCTCCCTGCGTAAAAACACAATCTTCTTCAATCTACCCTTGTGAAAACGTCTCAAATCTACTTATATAATAGTCCCATAAAACTCAGATTACATAGAAGTGGAAACCAAACAGAAGTAGAAGTCCAAAAATATTATATCTTTTTTTCCCGACCCTGCGCGGCCGCTCAGCATAGCTGAGCGGGCGCTCAGCTTGCTGCGCGGCCGCTCAGCTATGCTGAGTGGGCGCTCAGACCTCTACTGGAAAAAATCTGATTTTGCTCCGTTTCTTCGCCGTAATCTGCCCATTTCTTTCCTCTCGCAATGGTGAACACATGCTCAGGCTTATTCTTGATGATTCCTCCCCCGAAATGCAACTAAAACCCTAAAATGCATAAACACTAGAAAAACGCATCAAATACACAAAATACTTGATTTCAAGACACCAATTTAAGCCCTTTTAAGACGTTCTAAGTGATATAAAATGCCACTTATCACACCCCCAAACTTAAATCGATGCTTGTCCTCAAGCGTCACAAACTCAAAAACAAATAAAAACATGCATGAATGCAATCTATATGAAAATGCAGCGATCCCCCTTACTACGATTAACCAACCAAATTACAACATCTCAACGAATGCAGTTAGACAACTAAGATCAATAAACTCATGCAAACGGACATACAGCCAGAAACGTGGTGTGTGCAAATGCTTAACAGATATGCTTCGGAACTAGACCAATTATTATGACTAGACTATCCTCAAGGCAATCCAATGATTATACAAAGAATAAAAAAATTCTAGGCACAAAGTCATATACAACACTACAAGAACTCTGGAGCTTATTACGGAATCGTGCTTTTTATACACAACTCAAATGCTTATTTGACCGTGCAATGAGTGAGGTCCTCAAAAGACTTATACAATGGTATCCATGTAACGAGCGTTAGGTTAGCGGATCCCAGACTCTAAAAGCCTTAGGTCACTAGGCACAAAGTCCCCAAAGAACTTAATAACTCGAATACCAAAGAGCACACTCTTGATCAATTATGCATAAAAAAATTTTTTTTTTTTTTCTTTTTTTTTTTTATTTTCTTCTGAGCAAGTGCGTTTCGCTCCATCTTGCTCAACCCTAGACTACTCGCACCATATGCGAGCCGGCTACTAGCCATTTGACGCCTAGCCACAACTAGCAACAACTTCAATATATTTTTTTTTCTCCAAAATTTTTTCTTTTTCATGCCTTTATCACTAAGAACCTATAATCGAATTCTAAGCATAATAAGTAGATTGACCTTGAAAATAACCAAATCATAACAACAATTTAGCCCTTATGCATTCTCTAAGACTTAGTGGACTTACAATTGTTTCTAGCATGCATATCAACCTACACGACTTAATATCACTTTAATGCTATCACTACACTCGCATCAATATCACAATTCAGTCGATAAATCATTGCAAAAGGGATCATGGTAAATGTATGAGCTACATGACATTCATAACAAAAAAAAACTATATGGCATAAATTATGCAACTTTATGAACTAAACTATCATGAATATGCAACTATATGACACACACAATATTCCTTAACTACCACCCCCAAACTTAAAATCTTCACTGTCCTCAGTGAAAGTAGTAGAAAGGAACACAGGGTATACCTACTCGGAGTCATCATCATCATCACCCTCAGTGGGTGGAGTATCAGGCGGCGGATATGCAGAGTCCTCGCCAAAAACTGGCCACTGGATATCAGCTCTAAGGCCCCGAAAAGCAGTCCCTAACGCAAGGGTGAGCTCCTGAGCAAACCTGCTCTACGTCTCATACATGGCATCCATCCGCCATGAAAGCCTCCTATATTGGGCATCAACCATCCCAGTACCCTCCTGAGCTCTCGAAGAACCAGCCTCATCACGACCTGGCCTAGCCATAGTAGCACCTCGTGCTGGACGCCCTCCTGGAAGACGATAACCCAGCCCATGCTCCTCAGGCTCACCACCGGTCCACTCCTGCATCCCATTCAGAGTGCCAGAATCAATCGAAGCTGCCGGCAACTGCAACTGCTCATGAGCCGGCCAGTTCACTCCCACTGCTTGGCATAGCTTCGTAACCGTGGATGCATAAGGGATGTTCATATGCTTCGCTCCCCTCAAAAACTTCAGAATTCCTTGGTAGATAAACTCACCACATAGTATTCCTCATTCAGAATTCCCCACAACAACTGTGCTCTCTCAACTGTGACCTCGTGTGCATGCGAAGAAGGCAAAATATTAGCACAAATAAATGCATTCCATGCACGGGCATACCTGTTCATGGCGATCGCCGGAAAGTGACGATACTCATTAGTGCCGGTCTTGAAGGTCCAAACTGTGTCCGGTCGACAGAGAGTCGCACAAATCAAATCCAAGTCAAAATCCTCAGCAGTCTTTTCACTCCAGTTCTCCTCCTCGGGCTTCCTCTCTCGCTGTCCAATCACACGGCGAATCGCCGCAGGATGATAATCAACCGTCAGCCCTCGGACCACAGAAAACCCATTCTTTTCGGCCTTCGTGTTCGCGTAGAACTCGCGAACAACGCTCATCGATACCGCTTCGGGTGACTCACAAAAAGCTATCCACCCCTTCTCTGCAATCATGGGCAGCAATTCACCATCCCTCCCCGATGGTAAAAACCCCCTCTCCTTCAGAATCGGCTTCCCCAACAGCCTAGTGTACTCCTCCTCCACGGCTCTGTCAGTTAACTGAGGCCTTGCAGCAGTACCCCTCGATGAATCAGCAGTAGGAACTGTGTTGCCACTGTCAATAGTGCGTGCTCTCTTGGGTGCCATTGATTCGTGAATAAAAGTGTGTAAGAACTGATTTTTGATGTTTGTGAGAGAGTGTAAGTGTAGGAAGTTTTGTGGGAGATATGTAGGATAGGTGTATGTATATATAGGGTGTGGATTAGATTAGGGTTTGGGAATTAAGGGTTAAAATGATGGGGTAGTGGGAACAAATCGTGGGTTTATGGGCTAAAACTATTTTTGTGTTTTTTTTTCAGAACTGTAAAAAAAAATTCTGGTACTCGACCCCTGAGCGGTCGCTCAGCAAAGCTGAGCGGGCGCTCAGCTTGCTGAGCGGTCGCTCAGCAAAGCTGAGCGGGCGCTCAGCTTGCTGAGCGGTCGCTCAGGGGGTCACTGGGAAAAAAAAATTTCAGCCCCTGTTTTCTGATTTTTTTGTGTTTTTGATAGGTTATTAACTTGTAAGGGTTCCTGTAACAACAATTCATGGGTTGCCTCCCACGCAGCGCTTCTTTTTCGTCATTAGCTTGACGTTTCGTACCCTTCTCAAGTAGTCAACAAAATGGCACTAACCACTTCTCGGTTTGCCATGTCCCCATAGTAGTGTTTCAACCGCTGACCGTTAACCTTGAATGCTTGGTCCGGATCATTCTCAAAAATTTCCACCGCTCCATGTGGAAACACAGTTTTGACAATAAAAGGTCCAGACCACCTTGATTTCAACTTCCCAGGAAAAAGTCGGAGCCGAGAGTTGAATAAGAGAACTTGTTGCCCTGGCATAAATAACTTAGGATGTAGCTTCCTATCGTGCCACCTCTTCACCTTTTCCTTATACATTTTGTTATTCTCGTAAGCTTGAAGTCGAAATTCATCAAGTTCATTAAGCTGAAGTATTCTTTTCTTACCAGCTACATCTAAATCCAGGTTCAACTTCTTCAATGCCCAGTAGGCCTTATGCTCAAGCTCCGCAGGTAGATGACATCCCTTACCGTACACCAACTGAAACGGTGACATCCCAAGTGGAGTTTTGTATGCTGTTCTGTAAGCCCAAACAGCTTCATCGAGCTTTAAATACCAATCCTTCCTTGACGGACAAACAACCTTCTCTAGAATGCGCTTTATCTCTCTGTTAGACACTTCCGCTTGACCATTTGTTTGCGAATGATAGGCAGTAGCTACTCGATGATTCACATTATAACGCTGCATCATAGAAGTGAACTTACGGTTGCAAAAATGCGATCCTTCATCACTTATGATTACTCGAGGTGTTCCAAACCTTGTGAAAATTTGCTTATGAAGAAAATTTAGCACTGCCTTTGCATCATTTGTCGGTAAAGCTTTGACTTCAACCTATTTTGAGACATAATCGACTGCCAGCAAGATGTACTGATTATTACAAGATGAGATAAAAGGCCCAATGAAATCGATTCCCCACACATCAAAGACCTCGACTTCAAGCATCACATTTAATGGCATCTCATCCTTCCTTGACAAATTTCCCACTCTTTGGCAACGATCACACCTTAAAACAAACTGATGAGCATCCTTGAACAAAGTAGGCCAAAAAAAACCTGCTTGCAGAATACGAGCTGCCGTCTTCTCACCACCATAGTGTCCACCATAAACCGTGGAATGGCAGTCTCGTAATATCCCCTCCATCTCACAGAACGGGATACATCTCCTGATGATCTGGTCAGCTCCCTGTCTAAACAAATATGGTTCATCCCACATATACCACTTCACCTCATGCAGAAACTTCTTCTTTTGAGCGGATGTCAAATTAGGAGGCATTATATTACTGACGAGATAGTTTACAATATCTGGAAACCATGGTTCTTCCTCCTGAATTGCAAACAACTGCTCATCCGGAAAAGATTCATTGATTAACGTCCTATCTTGTGAAGTAGAATCGGGATTCTCCAACCTAGAGAGATGGTCAGCTACTTGATTCTCAGTACCTTTTCTATCTTTGATCTCTAACTCAAATTCCTGAAGTAAAAGCACCCAACGAATGAGTCTCGGCTTCGAATCCTTCTTGGAAACCAGATAGCGAATAGCCGCATGATCAGTGAATACTGTTACTTTCGTACCAAGTAGATAAGATCGAAATTTCTCAAAACCAAAGACTATAGCCAAAAGCTCCTTCTCAGTAGTGGTGTAGTTCAATTGGGCACCATTTAAAGTCTTACTCGCATAGTAGACCACATGGAAGAGGTTTTTCTTGCGTTGTCCCAGAACTGCACCTACCGCATAATCACTCGCATCACACATCATCTCAAACGGTTCCGTCCAATCTGGTGCTGTAATAACTGGTGCAGTGATCAAACTCTTCTTGAGAGTCTCGAATGCTGTCAAACATTCATCATCAAATTTGAAAAGCACATCTTTCTCAATCAAATTGCACAACGGCTTAGATATCTTTGAAAAGTCCTTGATGAATCGCCGATAAAAACCCGCATGACCAAGAAAACTACGGATTCCTTTCACAGAATTAGGTGGGGGAAGATTTTCAATGACTCCCACCTTGGCCTTGTCCACCTCCAGACCCTTACTAGAGACCTTATGCCCAAGGATAATGCCTTCACGCACCATAAAATGACATTTCTCCCAATTGAGCACCAAATTAGTTTCCACGCATCTTTTGAGTACGGCGCGCAGGTTATTCAAACATTCATCATATGAATGTCCAAAGACGGAGAAGTCATCCATGAACACTTCGACATTATTTCCAATCATGTCAGAGAATATAGCCATCATACATCTCTGAAAAGTGGTCGGGGCGCCACATAACCCAAACAAAACTCTGTGAAAAGCAAACGTGCCAAATGGACAAGTGAAGGTAGTCTTTTCCTGATCCTCTGGTGCAATACAAATCTGATTATACCCGGAATAACCATCCAGAAGACAAAAATACTCATGACCCGCCAATCTGTCAAGCATCTGATCAATAAATGGAAGAGGGAAGTGATCCTTCCTTGTGGCTTTGTTCAATTTTCTATAATCCATGCATACTCTCCATCCTATAACTGTTCGAGTAGGGATGAGCTCATTCTTTTCATTTGCGACCATAGTGATACCTCCTTTCTTAGGTACACATTGTACGGGGCTCACCCACGAGCTGTCAGAAATAGGATAAATGATGCCTGCATCTAGCCATTTCAGAATATCTTTCTTCACCACCTCCTTCATGATGGGATTCAGTCTTCGCTGATGTTCCACAGTTGGCTTACTACCTTCCTCTAGCAGAATTTTATGCATACAATATGAAGGACTTATCCCCTTGATGTCTGCTATGGTCCATCATATAGCCGATTTGAATTCTCTCAAAATCCTTAAGAGCTTGTCTTCCTCACTACCTGAAAGGTCAGATGAAATAATAACAGGTAACGTAGATGAATCACCTAAAAAAGCATACCTCAAGTGTTCAGGTAATGGCTTGAGCTCCAAGGTAGGTGCTTCCTCTATTGATGGTTTGAGCTTCCATTCAGCATTCTTAAGGTCAGAAGTACCAAGAGATTCAAATGGTATGTCCAGCTTTCGCTTCCAGGGAGAAGCGTTCAGATATTGTAATTGCTCGTTGCCATCTTCATCATCGCTGTCAAAATCCCCCACTAAGGCCTTTTCCAATGCATCAGACATTAGCATGCGATCGAGTTCCGAAGTAACCGCAGAATCAATCACATCCAATTTTAAGCACTCATCATCTTCTGTAGGGAATTTCATTGCCTTGAATACGTTGAAGGTCACATCCTGATCTTGGACCCGCATAGTAAGTTCCCCTTTTTGCACATCTATCAAGATACGGCCAGTAGCCAAGAAAGGCCTTCCCAAGATTATGGGAATCTTCTTATCTTCCTCAAAATCCAGAATAACAAAATCTGCAGGAAAGAAGAGCTTATCCACCTTGACGAGCACATCCTCAACTATGCCCCTTGGGTAAGTAATGGAACGATCAGCCAATTGTAGCGACATGTATGTGGGTTTTGGATCAGGCAGATCCAGCTTTTTAAAGATCGATAACGACATCAGATTAATGCTCGCTCCCAAATCACAAAGGCACTTGTCAAAAGTCAGATTGCCAATGGTGCAAGGAATGGTGAAGCTTCCTGGATCTTTCAGTTTTGGTGGTAACTTTTGCTGCAGAACAGCGCTGCATTCTTCCATGAGAGCAACGGTTTCAAGGTCATCCAGTTTCACCTTCCTTGAAAGAATAGTCTTCATAAACTTTGCATAACTAGGCATTTGTTCCAGAGCCTCAGCGAAAGGTATATTGATGTGAAGTTTCTTGAACACCTCCAGAAACTTCCCGAACTGTCTATCCAGCTTTTGTTGCTGCAATCTCTTAGGAAAAGGTGGTGGAGGATAGAGCTGTTTCTCCCCTGTATTAGCCTCAGGCAGAGTGTGTTCAACAATAGTCTTCCTTGGTTCCGCCGCTTTCTCCTTTTGCTTAGATTCTTCATCTCTAATTTCAGCTTCTACTTCTTTTGCCTTTTCAGCATCAGCCACTTTTCCAGACCTTAAGGTAATAGCCTTGACTTGCTCTTTAGCTTCCTTCCTGCCTGGTACTTCCGTGTCACTGGGAAGAGTGCCAGGTTGACAATTGAGCAATGCATTGGCTAATTGACCGATCTGATTTTCCAAGGTCTTGATAAAAACCGTCTGACTCTTGCATAACAGCTTAAGTTCCTAAAAAATCAGCACTAGTAGGTGCAGCTGTACTTCCCTGTTGAGGATATGATTGCCTTGTAGCATACTGTTGTGGTTGCTGGAATCCAGGTGGGTTAAACTGTTTACTCACTCCTTGCTGATATGGTGGCTGAATAGCATTCTGATTATTCCCCCAGCTGAAATTTGGATGATTCCTGTTGTTAGGATGATAGGTCGCTGGCACAGGCTGCTGTTGTCGCTGATAATTATTCACATACTGAACAGATTCATTGACAAGAGAACACTGATCCGTAGCATGAGAACCTGCACAAAGCTCAAAAACCATAGCTATTTGATTAACTCCATATGTAGCCAGAGAATCAACCTTCATTGATAGCGCTTGGAGCTGGGCTGCAATAGCGGTGGCTGCATCAACTTCCAGAATACCTGCTACCTTGCCTGACGTCATCCTCTGAGTTGGGTTTTGATGCTCATTTGCAGCCATCGTCTCTATAAGATTATACGCCTCAGTATAGCTTTTAGCCCATAAGGCGCCTCCAGCTGCTGCATCGAGCATGGGCCGAGATTGGGCCCCCAAACCATTATAGAAACCAGTGATCACCATCCAATCCGGCATTCCATGATGTGGACATTTTCTCAACATTTCCTTGTAGCGTTCCCAAGCCTCGCACATAGATTCTGTAGGTTGCTGCGCAAACTGAGTAAGAGCACTCCTCATAGCAGCAGTCTTTGCCATCGGATAAAACTTCACCAGAAACTTTTGCGCAAGATCTTGCCACGTAGTGATGGACCCAGCTGGTTCAGAATGTAACCAGTCTTTAGCCTTGTCCCTCAGTGAGAATGGGAAAAGCCTCAACTTGATAGCCTCATCAGTCACGCCATTATACTAAAAAGTGCTGCAGATCTTGACAAAATTCCTTATGTGCATGTTGGGGTCTTCAGTTGCCGCTCCTCCAAAAGAAACAGAATTTTGCACCATCTGAATAGTGCCCGGCTTGATTTCAAAGGTGTTAGCTTGAATAGCCGGATGAAGGATGCTTGACTGAATGTCATCAATTTTAGGCCGAGAAAAATCCATAAGAGCTGGATCAGCTTGAACAATACGATCTCCCATGTTTACTGGTTCTTTCTGCTCAGTTCCTGAATCCGAATCCTCAAAATCTAACTTCTCCGGAATATCAAGAACTTCGTCTGTCTCCTCAGCTGTATCTAAAGTCCTCTTGTGAGCACGAGAACGAGTTTGCATAAACGCTTGCTAAAGTACCTGAAACACAACCAGAAAAAATAAGTAACTACTACTTCCTAATCACTGAGTCCTAATGACCAATGATGGTAAGTACATAAACTAAACAAATACGCCGAGTCCCCGGCAGCGGCGCCAAAAACTTGTTAGGGCGAAAACACGCGCTAATATTCACGCAAGTATACGCGTTCGCAAGTAATATAGAATACTTTCTAGTTCGTTCCCACAGAGACTCAGACTAAATTATTGTCTAATTTAACTCACTCACCAATGTATGATTACTTCTCAATGTTAAGATACTAACACTTAAAATTGTTGATTAAATATTAACTATAATTAACTACTTAATTAATCACTTAACTAACACTTCAATTTATCAATAATAAAACACTCATGAGATTACAACTTCATTATTACTTCCTTCTATAGCCATTGTTATTACCTTTAGCATGTGACAGTGATGATATTAATCGAATAACACGAAACTGATAAAAGCCAACTTTCATTGTACTAATACCATTCTACCAAGCATCCACAATTAAGATAGAAGTTGAATAGTCATCAATTATGTTGAGTTCCTATATATCTACAGAAATTGACAACACAACGATTTAAGCACAAGTTATTTCTTTTGATTACATAGGGCAAATAAAACTGTTAGAGTTACCCACTAATCATACACAACGTACATGAACCTATGCTAGCATGGCAAGTTCTAAATCTCAAGATCCACCGTCGCTTCACAAGAGATTAACACCCTATCTTATATGTTCGCGACGCACATAAGATGAATACGCACAACCAATACTAGATATCATACAATCATCACACACTAAAGTATTAAACAATTAACTAAGGAATTCCATAATAAATCCATTGCAACCCCATGATCACGATTAGCCCATAATAGCACTTATCGCCATCATGGGTTCATATGAAATCATGATAAACAAACACAAGAAAATAATAACTAAACTAATTATATTAAAACAGAGTACGTCACAAGAGTAAATAAGTTCAAAGCAAGAAAACTAGCATCCAACGTTACAACGAAACAAGAATCACAAGAAGATATGTTTCCTCTTCGTTGCAGTGTGCTAAATCGGTCTTCTTCCTTATCTCCTTCGCTCCTTGCGTAAAAACACAATCTTCTTCAATCCACCCTTATGAAAACGTCTCAAATCTACTTATATAATAGTCCCATAAAACTCAGATTACATAGAAGTGGAAACCAAACAGAAGTAGAAGTCCAAAAATATTATATCTTTTTTTCCCGACCCTGCGCGGCCGCTCAGCATAGCTGAGCGGGCGCTCAGCTTGCTGCGCGGCCGCTCAGCTATGCTGAGCGGGCGCTCAGACCTCTACTGGAAAAAATCTGATTTTGCTCCGTTTCTTCGCCGTAATCTGCCCGTTTCTTTCCTCTCGCAATGGTGAACAGATGCCCAGGCTTATTCTTGATGATTCCTCCCCCGAAATGCAACTAAAACCCTGAAATGCATAAACACTAGAAAAACGCATCAAATACATAAAATACTTAATTTCAAGACACCAATTTAAGCCCTTTTAAGACGTTCTAAGTGGTATAAAATGCCACTTATCAGTGCCCCGTGATCAGATGTATGCTGGTGGTACGCAGTAAGCAAGTAGAGCAGCTTGGAGAGCTCAGTTAGGGGAGAAGGCTGGACCGTCAGGATCACAGCAGTAGCAGCAGGAGGGAACATGAGCAGAGATGGGAGCTGGTTTGAGTTTGACGCAGTATAGGCGTCTCACGAGGAGGATGGATGCTATGCATGACATCCATAGTCAGTTTCACACGATCTCACCCAGGCACTTGGGACAGCTTTCGGAGCCACCGGTGTTGACATCCAATGGCCAGTATTTGGTGAGGATTCCGTGTATCCGCCTCCGGACACGCCTGACGCTCCACCCGTTGAGGGCGAGGATTCTGATTCACAGTAGGTATGCATGATTCCTTACTATTACCTTCACTGAGGACAGTAAATATTTTAAGTTTGGGGGTAGTAGTTGAAGGAATATGTTTGTGTGTGAGTCTCATATAGTTGCATGTTCATGATAGTTTAGTTCATATAGTTGCATATTATGCCATGTAATTTTTTTATTTTATTTTATTTTTATTTTTGGTAGTTTTATGATATTTTGTTCATGTAGTTTCATGCATTTGCATTATAACATGATCCCTTAGATAATTTTTCGATTAATTGGTGATATTGATGTGAGTGTAGTGATGTCGTGTTTAGAGATGTTGAGTCTTATCGGATTGATTTGCATGTTAGGTCACACACACTGTAGAGGGGGTGAATACAGTATAAAATACAATCAAATCGAACTTTTAATATTTCAAGTAACAGAAAACAAACTTTATTGAAACAATAAACTCTGTTACAGTATGGAACTGTAACCTCTCAGTGATGAACAAATATCACGAGAGCTGCTAGGGTTACAATGAATAATCTCTTCGAATATGATAACAATTTTAGTGTAAACCCTATGTCTGTATTTATATACTACACAGTTACAAGATAATCGCTAATTGATATGGAATATAATTCTGCTTCCTAAAATATATCAATCAGATATCTTTTCTTCCAAGTATTCCATTCTTCATGGAACTCCTTCTTCATGCATATCTCTTCTTATGTTTATCTCGATCTTCTTTCCTTTAATCAGCTACTATCCTTATCTGAACATACTCCAGCACTTAAGTTCTGATATCCATCTTCTGATGATTATCTCCTGATAATATAAGTACTGATATCCTTAAGTCCTGACTTCCAGTAAGTACTGATTTATCCTATTTAAGTAAGATCTGAAAACTAAACATAAATCATATTAGCCATGACATTATCAAATATATCTAACAATCTCCCCCAACTTGTAAATTAGCATAATATACAAGTTTAACAGATATTAGATGATGTCAAAAACATTAAGTACAAATGCATGAGAATTAGACTAGATAACTATAACTTACAGTCCTTAAAGATTTACCAACATTTAACTTCTGATAACAGCTTCAGTTTGTATAAATATCAGAATTTAATCAGTTGTAGATCTTGACTTGGCTTCATCTTCTGATCTCTCTGATGTCAGGAGTTATTCTGAGATAGTTCTTCAACAAACATCTCTCAGCATATCTAAGTTCATCAATCATCCTCCTTTTAGCATCTTTAAGCTCTGCATTATTTTCACCAATTTGAAAGATTGCAGCCCTGAGATCATTAATCTTTGCTTTTCTTATATCCTGATCCAGTCTGATCAAGTAAGCTTTATCAGACTCAAGATTGAATTCCACAGCCCTGTAACCTAGAAAGGTAGTTATAATCTTAGCAGTGTTGGGCTTCATTTCAACTATATCACCCTTGTGATCTCTGTACTTTGGAACATATGTGCTGTCAGACTTAACAGAATAAAGTCTTTTTTGTCTCTGAATCTAATCCTTCAAATAGTTTGCAGCACTTCCTGTCAATCTGTCATCCACTTGAAGTAAGAATAGTACATGCTCCGGTTCTTCAAAATACTTCAATGGAATGGCATTTTGCCTTATATGATAAACCCTACCATCTGTCATGAAGTACAACAAGATGTTTTCTTTCAAGTAGGTATGGTAAACCATTTGTACAGATTCCAGTTGATTCAATCTCTCAGGAGTTGCTCCAATACCTGGTTCACTTAAGGAAGTTGGATCATTGGTAGTGTTCTGTATTCTTCTTTCATCAGCACTTCCCAATCCAGTTTTATCTCTTGCTTCCTTTCCAGTAACTACTCTTGCTTCAAAACCACTTGCAGCAGTCTTTAAAGGTTGAGTCTGTTTTGCTTTAGTGAATCCTGGTAGGAGTGTCTTTGGTCTATCTTCTTATATCAAGTTAACTTGAGCTGTGTCAGAGGTTACTTGCTTCTTTGGAATATCAGAACTTACTGTATCTTGACTCTGAACAACTTGAGCCATGTCAGAGGTTGTTTTAAGAACTTTTCTTGAAGTCAGATCAAGATCATCCTTTTCATCAGTGATTTCTTCATTCTCAGGAGGCACATAAACCTTGATAGGTTCACCAACCTTTTCTTTACCCTTGGATCTTGGATCTATCTGCGGTTGTGATTTAGCCAATGTTGCTTCAACATTTGTCCTTTCTTTTATCAGAATGCCTTTGAGTTTTGGAAATGGCTTTTTACCAGAAGCTTCAGATTTAGAAGTGACTTTTTCTGATTTAAGTCTGGCTTCTTCTTCCATTAAACTCTCCAAGTCCATTCCTGGATTTTCCTGAAGAAATAACTGTCTTGACATTTCTTCATCAAGATCTAAAAGTTCATCAGAACTTATCCTTTTACCAATAGCAGAACTAATTCTTTTCCCAGTATCAGAACTTGTCCTGTAACTTGTGATTTCAGCTTTTCTTGATGAGAAACCTCTACCTTGACTATGACCTCTACCCATTCCAGAGCTTCCTTGATCATCCTTTTCATCATCCTTTCCTTTCAGTGTCTTGTCAGGCTTGCATTTGGACTTAATTACTTTCTCCCCCTTTTTGGCATCAGCAGGTAGTAGAAGAGAGAAAAGCAATTCCACTGAGGCTTGGATTTCAGTAAGTTGAGATTGCTGAGAAGCTTGATTTTTCAGAACATCATCAATCTGAGCTTGTTGTTTCTCCTGAGTCTTCTCAATATAAGCAATCCTGTCAAAGGTAGGTTGGAAGAACTTTTTCTTATCAATCTTTTGAACTTGTTCCTGTTTGATGAATTCTTCCTGAATCTTGTGTAGCTCTGCATGAGTAGTTGAATGGAGACCTTGAAGATGTTTAGTACTCAATGCAGTGACTCTAAGCTGGGTTTTGAAATCATCAGTATTTAACATCTCATCAGCTTTTGTCAATTGCTCAGCCAGATTCTTTGCAGATGGAACACAAGTAATTGAGT
This sequence comes from Apium graveolens, assembly GCF_009905375.1. Taxonomy (NCBI): domain Eukaryota; kingdom Viridiplantae; phylum Streptophyta; class Magnoliopsida; order Apiales; family Apiaceae; genus Apium; species Apium graveolens. The sequence goes on from NC_133654.1 coordinate 218,518,303, forward strand.
TGCATTCCTTAGTCGACTCCTGACCAGCAGGAGTTTCACTCCAAGGCACTGGTACTTCTCTGGTAACAAACTTCTTAACAAGTTCAGATTTAAGAACTGTTTGTTGAGGGGCATGTCCTGAGGGACCTGCTTCATCAGTATCTGCTTGTAGAGCAGCATCACCAGTATCTCCAGCATTTGCAGCATCAGAACTTACAGAATCAGTATCTTCTGATAGAACAACAGTGTGAGTAGCAATGGAGGCTTCAGCATCCTCGAATTGCTGATCTGGTTCCAAGTTTTGATCAACAGCCATATCCTGATGCTCACCTATATTCTGATCATCAGCATCTAGATGCAGAGAAGGTGTAGTAGATAATTCTGGAGTGTGAGCAGCATCAGTAACATGTGTTGTGGATGGATTAGTTGATATTGGAGCTTCTAAGAGAATTACTTCAGGCACAACCAAGTTTTGAACATCAATATCAGCACTTGTGCCTGGATCAACAGGAGATACAGATGGTGTGTTGACCTTTTCAGAAACAGCTTCCTGAGATGGAGTTGATGAAAAAGAAGTGACTTTAGCAAATTCCTTTTCTTGTGAGATCAGAGATTCCCGATCCCCTTCCTTAGCTGCTGCTTCTTCATCATCTGAAACTGGCCTTTTTGCCCTCTGTTTCTTGTATCTCTTTGTAGGTATGGATTCCTTGGGAGTTTCAGGAATAGTCATTCTTCTAAGCCTCTTGAGAAGCCTAGATCCCCCAATTCCAGAATCCTTCTGAGAAGTCACTTTCTCAGCTTCTTTAACAACAGGTTCTGAAGAAGGAACCTGTTCCTCAGTATCAGATTCATCTCTCAAAGCAATCCTCCTTCTCTTTTGAGGTGTTTGAGGAACAGTCTTTGTCCTCTTAGGTTTGGAAGATGAAGGCGTCACAGTAGGTGTTGAGGATGAGGGTTGAACTGTCTGTGAAGTGGAGAGATAGGATTTGATATATTGCCTGAGGGTTGGTTGAGTAGAATGAGTGGTAGGTGCTGATGGTTGTTGTGGTGTTTGGGAGGTTGTTGTTGGTTGGACATCAAAATAAATAGATCTATAAGTATCAGGATTAGCATTTACTAAGATCTGTTTTACAGACTGAGGAATCTGTAAAGGTCTAACCACTGATTTCTTAGTGTCAGCATTTATCAGGTCATTAAAGTAGCGTTTTGCAACCTTAAAAGGTGGAGTTGAGGAACTGACTAATTGAGGTTCATCAGTACAAAAAGTATATATAAGTTGACAGAATCTAGCAAAGTAAACAACATTCCTATCCTCTGTCATCCTATCCCCAATAAAACCAATTATTGCAGTTGCAAAATCAAAATGAGTTTGGTTGATAATAGCATACCCGATGTGCTGACTCATTATAGGAATAGCATCAAAATTCGAACATTTGTTCCTAAAAGCTTTAGTGATGCAGTCGAAGAAGAAGCTCCATTCCCTTCTGATATGAGCCCGTTTCAACTTCCCAAGCTTTGCCAAACTTTGTTCATACCCCAAACTGGCCATTAACTCCTGAAGAGCTGATTCCTCTGGAATTGAAAAAGTACATCCTTCTGGGAGATGTAGAGCCTTGCGTATTGTACCAGGAGTGACTGCATATGAAGAATCACCCACTTTGAAAACAATACTGGGAGTGCCATGTGTACCACCATTATCAAAGTGCCCAGTCCGCCAAAATGTCAGAACTTGTTGGCTCGAAAAGACTGAAGGCTGGGTCAATGCATACCCAATCTCACTGTGTGCAAGAAGATCTTGCACAAAATGCAATTCAGATGGAGCTTCAGCATGATCAAGAATTGCAGCATAGTTGTTTGGAACAAATTTAGCTCCATCAATGATTAAATCCTTTGGTGCCATGAGAAAAATTGAGATTTAAGAGTGCCTGTTAGGTGTTTGATAAAATGTCTGTATGAAAAACCAACGTGAGAAGAAGAAAGAGAGTAAAATCAAGTAAAGAGAAAAAGTATGAAAGGAAATAAAAGATTAAAAAAAATCATCTCTCTATCTTACTTATACTCTTAAAAAAAATGTTATCGTTGGACACCTGTCAGACATGCAATAATAACGGATAATTACTGGGCGCGAGAAAACAGTAATCATTACTTACCCACTTGTAGTTTTTCAAGGAGAAACCGTTCCACTTACCCATTTATTCCATTAATCAAGGTGAAACAGTTTTAATTCAGAATTGAAACTGTTCCCACTTATTTAATTATTGTTCACTGCAACATCAATATTCTGAAAATAAATCGAGTGAAAATGACCAAGATAAATCAGATGAGTAAGTACTGATAAAGGAAAATCAGAACTTAAATTAAAATAGAATTTATATGGTCATCAGAATATGAATATGTATCAGGATTTAACAATGCATTAAAATATCTCAGAGACAAGATCTTGAAACAAAAACAAATTTCATTAATATATCAAGAGAATACATTCATGAAATTGAAATTACATCAGAACTTGTACAAGATTTCCCTAAGCTGCTAAACCTAATGTCAACAGCCTTTGTCCTAGCTCAAGAAGCAGGGCAAGGCTGATGATGAAGAAAAACATGAAGAAGAAAATAAATCATTTCTTCTTCCTACTCTCGACAAACAGAATAGCGAGTCGAATAATTCGCTCTTGCTGGCGGAGAGCTTCCAGCCTTTCCTCCTCCAATCGCTCCAGATGGCGATGGTAATCCATATAGAAGAACAGGAGGGGGGTGAGTACCTCCTGGGGAACAGAGTCCCATATCTCATCAGGAATGGCAGTGACGTGCCATTCCTGCTGCCAATCAGCACAGCTCAGCTCCATGTTGAAAGTTTCGTAGTTCAAAAACATATTGTATCTGACCATGGTGTTTTTGATATAAAAAGTATGAAGGTGAGTTTGTGAGAAGAGATTTGATGGGAAGGCTGATGTGAAGTGGTTGCTTATATAGGCAAGAGAATGCCAGGAGACGTAAAGAAATTTAATGCTTACAGGTGGAATTAATTCTACCTCGTCTCCCCAGACTTGGAAAAAGAAAAACATTCATTGGAAAGAGAAAACATGGTTTAATGCGCACAAGAAGCAAGTAAAAGTTGACTGTTCAAGTACGAGTACCACTATCCCTAACCATAGTGACTATTAATCTTCCACTTCAACATATTAAGGTTTAAACTGAGACTGTTAGGTCAAATTTTATCCACAAATAAGTCAAGTAAAGAATCAGACGTGAATATCAGAACTTAGACTTATATCAGAACTTAACAGTCATCAGAACATAATCTCTTAACTCAAAAAATGAATGCCTATCTTAGTGAATCCTCACACAAATTTTGATTTATATTCTTCAGAACATAATCATCAGAACATGCAATCAAAACTTGTCCTCAGAATTTATGCAATGTGACACAATGACTGTTCATCTAAAACAACATAGATCACCACAGTGACTTTCATCATTCATATGGAGTGGTTAGTGTGTGCATTAAGCTAAATATCAGACAAAGAGTAAAGTCTGATTCACTTCAGTACATCTTAGAAATAAGGCATAACTAAAACTTTGCTAAAGAGCTGTCAATATCCTGAAACCTACTGGTGAATGAGTTCATGCTTGAGTCCACCTCAACTATTGTGTGCTAATTTTGTGCATCTTTTTTAATTCCTTTTTACAGTGGCTTCTCAGTGTAAGTGAGTCACGACTGCTTATCAGAATTTATGCTATTATCAGAGTATTTCTCCAGTAATCATAGAGTGTGAAAAGTCACCAAAAAAATATTTTATTTGCTTTTCTGATGCATATTACTTAATACCAGCAATGCACTTGGGTCTTCCCTTCCACATTTTTTACTCTAGATCTCAAAGGAGTACCTGATTTTTAATCCTTGTATTATTTTTTTTTCTTTTGATAAGTGAGGTTTATCAGCACTTAGTTCATTCAACAGTTTTACTAGCATCAGAACTTAACAGATGAGCAGCATTATTCTAGTTTGTGACTTAGTAATAAGATAGACAAAGTAAACTCAACTAAGCTCAATTATCAGAATTTGCTTGTGTCAATAGATTTCCACGGAAATAAGTACTTCTTACATGGGATCCCTTGTTTATTAAAGACTACTAGGTCAGCATCTAGCACAGTTATCCTCATAGGATTGAATAGTTACCTAAACAGACATATCACTATCAGAGTTTAGAAACATTGATCAGACAACAGTCAGTACTTAAACAAATTTTTCAATTAAGCACAGAATACACAAAGAGATTAAATTCTGTAAATACTGATCATAAAGTCTGATGCACCAGAACAAAACTAAGCAGATTTAGATAAAGAACCTGAAACCATTCCAAGTTCATTTACCAATCTTGTAAAAATACCTTCACACAATGGTTTTGTGAAGATATCTGCTAGTTGTTGATCTGTTGGAACAAAGTGCAATTCCACTGTACCTTCATCTACATGTTCCCTGATGAAATGGTACCTGATACTGATGTGCTTTGTCATAGAGTGTTGAACTGGATTACCTGTTATAGCAATAGCACTTTGATTATCACAGTAAATAGGGATTTTGAAATATGTTAACCCATAATCCAGTAACTGATTCTTCATCCAAAGAATCTGTGCACAACAGCTTTCTGCAGCAATATATTATGCTTCTGCAGTTGATGTGGAAATTGACTTTTGTTTCTTGCTAAACCAAGAAACCAATCTGCCTCCAAGAAATTGGCAGATTCCACTTGTGCTTTTCCTGTCAATTTTGCAACCTGCAAAATCTGCATCTGAGTAACCTATTAGTTTAAAATCTGATTCTCTGGGATACCATAATCCCAGATCAGCTGTTCCCTTAAGATATTTAAAAATTCTTTTCACATCTGTTAAGTGAGGTTCTCTTGGATCTGCTTGAAATCTTGCACAAAGACAGGTAGCATACATGATATCAGGTCTACTAGCAGTTAGATAGAGTAGAGAGCCAATCATACCTCTGTAATCAGTAATATCTACTGATTTACCAGTATCCTTATCCAGTTTTGTTGCAGTGGCCATGGGAGTGGATGCACTTGAACAATCTTGCATTCCAAATTTCTTCAGCAAGTTTCTGGTGTACTTAGTTTGACAAATAAAAGTGCCTTCTTCATTTTGCTTGACTTGAAGGCCCAGAAAATAGCTAAGTTCTCCCATCATACTCATCTGATACCTTGACTGCATCAGTTTGGCAAACTTCTTGTAAAGTCTGTCATTTGTAGATCCAAAAATGATATTATCAACATAAATCTGGACCAAAAGTAAGTCCTTTCCATGGTTGAGGTAGAACAATGTTTTGTCTATTGTTCCTCTGTTGAATCCACTTTCCAGAAGAAACTGAGCTAAAGTCTCAAACCATGCTCTAGGAGCTTGCTTAAGTCCATAAAGTGCTTTATCAAGCCTGTAGACATAATCTGGATGTTTGGAATCTACAAAGCCTGGAGGTTGTTCAACATATACTTCCTCCTCCAATTCTCCATTGAGAAAAGCACTTTTCACATCCATTTGAAAGACAGTAAACTTTTTGTGAGCAGCATAAGCCAAAAATATCCTTATGGCTTCTAACCTAGCAACTGGTGCAAATGTTTCATCATAATCAATTCCCTCATGTTGAGAATATCCTTTTGCAACCACCCTTGCCTTATTCCTTGTAATTATGCCATCACTGTCAGTTTTGTTTCTGAATACCCACTTTGTACCAACAACAGATCTATTCTTTGGTCTTGGCACTAAGGTCTAGACTTTGTTTCTTTCAAATTCATTTAACTCTTCCTGCATTGCTTGCACCCAATCAGCATCTTGAAGAGCTTCTTCCACTTTCTTTGGCTCAGTCTGAGAGAGAAAAGAATTGTAAAGACATTCGTTTGAAGTACCTGTTCTAGTTCTGATACCTGCATCAGGATTTCCAATTATCAAATCAGGTGTATGTGATTTAGTCCACTTCCTTGCAGATGGAAGGTTTTCTCTAGAACTGGATGCTCCCCCATGATCCATGCTGTCTTCATTTTCATTTTCTGATGCTCCCCCTGAAACTATGCTCTCTGAGTTGGATTCTTCAGAATTTAGATTTTCAGCACTATCAGAACTTGGCTTATCAGAACTTGACGAATCAGAACTTGAAGAGCCAGATGTGTGTTCTGATGCTTCTTGAGATGTGGTATGTTCTTGAGTATGCTCCCCCTGCATAGGTGCATCTTCCTTTGGCGTAGTCACCACACTTTCAATAACATCAGAGTTTAATCCATCAGAGTTTACAGTATCAGGACTTAGACTGTCAGGATTTTCAGTATCAGTACTTGAGTCTTCATTTTCAAATCTCAGCTGATCATGATCAATAAAATCTTCAAGACCAGTAATATTCTTGTCATCAAAAGAGACATTGATAGATTCCATGGCCACTCTTGTTCTCCAATTATAGACTCTGAAGGCTTTTGTGGAAAGTGGATATCCAACAAAGATTCCTTCATCAGCTTTTAGATCAAATTTAGATAGCTGTTCAGGATGAGTCTTGAGAACAAAACACTTGCATCCAAATACATGAAAGTACTTCAGATTTGGCTTCTTTTTCTTCACCGTCTCATATGGTGTTTTTCCTTGCTTGTTAATGAGTGTTGCATTTTGAGTAAAACAAGCAGTCTGCACAGCTTCAGCCCAAAAATAGGTTAGAAGCTTTGCTTCTTCAAGCATTGTACGTGCAGCTTCAATGAGAGTTCTATTCTTCCTTTTAACAACTCTATTTTGCTGTGGAGTTCCAGGAGCAGAAAATTCCTGCTTAATTCCATGGTTTTTGCAGAACTCTTCCATTATTAAATTCTTGAACTCAGTGCCATTATCACTCCTTATGGTTTTCACAGAATCTTTGACCAATTTATCCAGATGTTTGACATGATCAATCAAGATAGATGCAGTTTCACTTTTTATGTGCAAGAAATACACCCATGTGTATCTGGTGAACTCATCTACTATGACCAACGCATATTTCTTCTTTGCAATAGACATGACATTCACTGGACCAAATAGATAAACATGTAGTAGATGATAAGGCTCAAGAATTGATGATTCAGTCTTGCTCTTGAATGAAGATTTTCTTTGTTTGGCCTTCTGACAAGAATCACAAAGGCCATCAGGAGCAAATACTGACTTTGGCAGTCCTCTCATAAGATCTTTCTTGACTAGTTCATTTATATTGTTGAAATTTAAATGAGAGAGTTTCTTGTGCCAATTCCAGCTTTCTTCAATTGATGCTTTACTCATCAGACAGATTGCAGAACCATCAATACTTGTTGAAAGCTTAGCTTCATAAATGTTACCACGCCTGTATCATTTTAGAACAACTTTGCCTTTGGATTTACTCACAACTTCACAGTGTTCTTCAAAGAAATCAACATGATAACCTCTGTCACAGATTTGACTTATACTCATCAGATTGTGTTTAAGTCCTGAGACCAGAGCTACATCTTTAATGATGACATTCCCAAGATTGATATTGCCATATCCCAATGTTTTTCCAATGTTGCCATCTCCATAAGAAACACTTGGGCCAGCTTTCTCCACAAAGTCTGATAGCAGGGCTTTATTTCCAGTCATATGTCCTGAACATCCACTATCCAGAACTAGAATATTTTTCCTGTTGCCCTACAATCACAAAGACCACTAATGATTAGTTTTAAGGATCCAGACTTGCTTGGATCCTTTGGCCTTATCAAGTTTGTTAACATTTACAGCAGATTTAGCATCAAAGTTTATGTTAACATTTTCCTTATCAGAACTTACACTATCAGACTTTGAATCAGAATTTACACTAGAAGGAACAATGGAAACTTTCTTCAAAGAAGGTTTTAATTGATAATAATCATAGTACAAACTATGATATTCCTTACAAGTATAAATGGAATGCCATAAACTACCACAATGAAAACAAGGATTTTGTGGTTTAAATCTAACAGACTGACTCTTAACTCTTGATTTTGAAGGTAAGGAGTTTATGTTCTTATTCTTCCTGCAAAAAGAGGCCAGATGGTTAGAACTTCCACAGTTATGACATGTTTTCCTAGGAGCATCAGGAACAGGTTTATAATCATTGCTTTTATTTACACCTTCCTTTCCATTCCTATTTTTCCTAGGTGATTTTACCCTGTTTGCATTCTTAACATCTTTCAGCTTATGCTTAAGCTGCTTCTTAGTCATTAAGCCTATGTTTACTTCAGCTGTCTTTTCCTGTTTTAGTTTGTCAGAAGTTAATCCCTCTCTAACTTCTGATTTATCATTATCAGACTTTACAGTTACAAACTTAACAGGTTTTAACTTTGGCTTTTGCTTAACAACAGGCTTAATTTCTACAGTTCCTTTATCATTCTTATCCTCTCCATAACCTAAGCCCTCTTTCCAATTTTCACTACTTAGCAAATTTTGAGTTGCTCTGCCAGAGTTAGTCCAAGTCCTGATTATCTCTCTTTCCTTTTCTAACTCAGTTTTTAGAGATTCATTCATTTTTAGCACTTCATCCCTAACATAAAAAGCATCATCTCTATCCTTCTGAGTTTGATGGAACATAACTAATTCTTTTTCTAAGAAATCATTTCTATTCTTAAAAGCAAGATTTTCAGAAGTTAATCTTTCACATGTTAAAGTTTGATCTCTATAACTAACAAACATGGTTTTAAGATATCTTCTCAACTCATTAATATCATCAGTATGAAAAGCATAAGTAGTCTGAGGTACCTTTGTTTCAGCAGCTTCAGAACTGATCTCAGCACTTTCTTTATCAGCATTTGCCATCAACACATAGTTCTCCTCACTTTCAGAGTCTGAGGTGTTTGTCCAGCTTTTCTGCTTTGTGACAAGAGCCTTGCCTTTGTCACCCTTTACTTTCTTGCAATCAGGAGATATGTGGCCTTTCTCACCACAGTTATAGCATTTGACATTGGTATAATCTCCTCTATCAGACTTTCCTCCTCTGCCTTCAGATTTCTGAAATTCTTCGTATCAGAACTTGTGCCTTTCCTGGAAAACTTCTTTCCCTTCCTGAACTTCTTGTACGCAATCTTTGTGATCCCTTTCACCATAAGAGCACACAGCTTCCTCATCACCTCATCAGCATCAGTCTCAGGCAAGCTTTCAGAATCTGAGTCATCATCACTTTCAGAACTTGATGACTCAGTATCAGACTTTGTGAAAAGAGCTTTACCCTTGTCTTTTCTTGAGGTAGCTGCCTTGGGGGATTCTTCTTCAGCATTAAGAGCAACTGTCCTTGACTTTCCTCATTTCCTCTTGCTTCTTTGTTCCATCTCAAGTTCATGAGTCTTGAGCATTCCATAAATTTCATCAAGAGTTGTTTCATCAAGACTGTAGTTATCTCTTATTGTTGTTGCCTTCAAATCCCAACATTCAGGAAGAGCTAACAGGAATTTAAGGTTTGAATCTTCAAGATCATACTCCTTATTAACTAGCGATAGATCATTCAAGAGTTTGACAAATCTATCATATAAATCAGTCAATGACTCATTAGCCTTTGAGTCAAAGTGTTCATACTCTTGAGTGAGTATTGTCTTCCTGTTCTTCTTAATTGTATCAGTTCCCTGACACCTTGTTTCCAGAGCATCCCATATCTCCTTAGCAGTCTTGCAGTTAATTACCCTGTTTGACATTACATTATCAATGGCACTATGTAGTAAGTGTCGTACCTTAGCATCCTTAGCAATTGATGCGATATCTTCAGCAGTATAATCACTCTTCTCCTTTGGTACGGTCTTTGCTGCTTCACCTGCAACTGCAACAGCGAGCTTGGTTGGTTTGTGAGGCCCTTCCTTGATTCTATCAAGATATTCTGGATCTGTAGCTTCCAGAAACATGGTCATCCTCACCTTCCATATGGCATATTCAGATGGTCTCAGTATGGGAACTCTGATGGTTTCATACCGACTTTGAATTTGTGTCTTTGGAGGTTCTTCAGTTTTGGTAGGCTTAGTTGGAGTTTCTGTGTCAGACATGATTGTGTTTGGATCTTTAACTGTATGTGTGTTAACAGATAGGCTCTGATACCACTTGTTAGGTCACACACACTGTAGAGGGGGTGAATACAGTGTAAAATACAATCAAATCAAACTTTTAATATTTCAAGTAACAGAAAACAAATTTTATTGAAACAATAAACTCTGTTACAGTATGGAACTGTTACCTCTCAGTGATGAATAAATATCACAAGAGCTGCTAGGGTTACAATGAATAATCTCTTCGAATATGATAACACTTTTAGTGTAAACCCTATGTATGTGTTTATATACTACACAGTTACAAGATAATCGCTAATTGATATGGAATATAATTTTGCTTCCTAAAATATATCAATCAGATATCTTTTCTTCCAAGTATTCCATTCTTCACGGAACTCCTTCTTCATGCATATATCTTCTTATGTTTATCTCGATCTTCTTTCCTTTAATCAGCTATTATCCTTATCTGAACATACTCCAGCACTTAAGTTCTGATATTCATCTTCTGATGATTATCTCCTGATAATATAAGTACTGATATCCTTAAGTCCTGACTTCCAGTAAGTACTGATTTATCCTGTTTAAGTAAGATCTGAAAACTAAACATAAATCATATTAGCCATGACATTATCAAATATATCTAACATTGCATGACTAGAGACACTTGTATTTCACTAAGTCTTATAGGTTTCTAGAGTGCTAGATCATAGTCATGGTTTGTTTGTTTGTCGAGGTTTAATCACTTGTTTATATTTAGAATTTAGGATATTCTCTTAATAATAAAAGACATGGATATTTAAAAATTGGAGAAAATTGGATTTCATTGCTAGTTGTATGGTTAGGTGTCAAATGGCTAGTAGCCGGCTCATATTTATATGAGAATTATAGTGTTGGGCGAGATGGAGCGAAACGCACTCGTTCAGAAATTTGTTGGAAAAAAAATAAGAAAAAAAAGGGAAAAAAAGAAATAGTGTTATGCATAATTGATCATGAGTGGGCTCTTTAGTACTCGAGTTATTAAGTTCTTAGGGGACTTTGTGCTTAGTGACCTAAGGCTTTTATAGTCTGGGAGCCGCTAACCTAACGCTCGCTACATGGGTACTTTTGTATAAGTCTTTTGTGGACCTCACTCATTGCACGGTCAAATAAGCATACTTGTATTATTTTATTATGAATAAAAGCATGAGTCCATAAAAAAACTCTGATATAAGAATTGAAGTGTTATAAGTTATTTTGAGTCTAGCTTTTATTCTATTTATAAACTTGCGATTGTCTTGGTAAGTAGAGAGTCATGATTGTCGATCTAGTTGCGATAGTACATCTGTAAGCATTTGCACACACGCACATCTCTGGTTTGTAGGTTGATTTCTGAGATTTGATTGCTCTTTATGCGAATAATTGCATTTGCTGAGGTGTTGCTTGTTGATTGGTTTAGTTATTCTATGGGGATCGTTGCATTCATGCATTTTTATTTCTTATTCTTTGAGTTTGTTTATGCTTGAGGACAAGCATTGATTCAAGTTTGGGGGTATGTTGAGTGGCATTTATAACACTTTATTATGCTCAAATAAGCTTTGAATTGATGCATTTATACTCAAGTTGTTAAGTGTTTTAACGTATTTTCGAGTGTTTTTGCATTTCAGGCATTATCTAGGTAATCAGGTGAATTAGCATTGTTTTGGTGCTAATTTGGTGTCAAGGTGGTGTTGGAATAAAAGCTCGTTGAAATCGGCTCGAAGCCCAGTGCGCCCGCGCTGATCAAGCGCGCGCCCACGCCGAAGTACAGAAAGTCAGCGCACCCGTGCTGATCAAGCGCGCGGCCGCGCCGTGTCGGGATGACAGATTCCTGTTTCTACTTGGTTTTTGAGAGAAAGAATTCTACACTGTATGGGGCTGCTATATAAACATCTCTAGGTCATTTTTAATGATATATCAAGGTATATCAAGCCAGAGACATATCAAGGAGAGTCGTGAAAAGACCGTATTAGCACGATTCAACGAAGACGAAGAAGATCTTGTTTTATACTTGGTTTTATTTATTCGTTATAAAGACTACATTTGTTATATCATGTTTATATCGGAACCCATGTTGATGATGAATCCGATTATGGGCTAATCGTTATCGTGGGGTTCTAGCGGATTTATTTATGGATTTCTTTAGTTAAATTATTTCGATGCCTTAGTATATGGTAATTGTATGATATCCTAGTATTGGTTGTGCGTATTCGTCTTATGAGCGTCGCGAACTTATAAGATAGTGTGTTAATTCTTAATGAAGCGGAAGTGAATTTAAGGATTTAGAACTTGCCATGCTAGCATAGGTTCATGTATTTGTTATGCATGATACGTAGGTAATTTTAACCATCTTACTTGCCTCGTGTAATCAAGATAGGTAACTTGTTCTTAAACCGTTATGTTGTCAAATTCTATAGACATATAGGGTCTCAATATAATTGGTGTCTATTCAGCTTCTATCTCTTTTGTGGATGTCTGGTAGTATGGTACTCGTACAACGAAAGTTGGCGTTTATCAATTTCGTGTTGTCTGATTAGTATCATCACCATTGCATGCTAAGCTTAAGAACAATAAGGCTATTGAATGAAGTATTTAATGAAGTTAAAATCTCATGTCTGTCATATATATTAATTCAGTCAATATTAATCTCATAGTTATAATTATTAGTTTAATTCTTAGTTATGAACAACCTCAATTTGTTATCGTCTTAGCATTGAATAATAACCATACATTGTTACCTAAGTGCGTGAATTAATTAGTTAACCAATACAGTCTCTGTGGGAACGAACTAGAAAAGATTCTATACTACTTGCGAACTCGTATACTTGCGTGTATTATTAGCGCGTGTTTAGCGACTAACAGACAGACAGAGGCAGGTGTCCTTCAACTGCCTTGTCTCAAGGAGGGCATCTGAGTTGGACATCTTTATCAGCAAAGTTAGAGCTATAACTCGTGAAGATACCATGCTATTAACTGCACTGAGAGATGCTCAAGTAGCTGCCTTCCCCGAAGCATATCTACAGCCAAGTAAGGGTATAGCATAAAACTGTCCCACCACCAGACAACTCAAAAATTTTCAGATCCCCAAACATTGTGTCATGAGCAACAAGAAGCTTATCATGATCCTAGGAACTAGCTTAAAAGTTAAGAAAAACAAGAACAATGATGATATGGAAATGATAAAGCTACTGAGGAGATATCTGGAAAAATACAGAAGCCAACTCGCCCAAAACACAGTTCAACAAGGATGACTTGGATGATGATGAGCAAAAGAAGAATGATCAAATCCTTCTGGCTCAAATCCTAGTCAGTCCATTAAGCCATCTGGGAGCAAGGATGGAGAGGAGAAGAAGGAGGATGACAAGAAAGATGAATATTAGAAGAGAAGATGTGAGAGGAAGAGTAGAAAGCCTCATGATGATTCAGAAACTCAAACAACCCTAAAAATCCAAAAACAATCAACTCAAACCTCAGCTCAACCTACAACATCAACTATCTCGAACATCAAACCTTCCAAAACATCTAAGCCAAAATTTCTATACAAACAAACAGCAAATTCCTTCCTAAAAATTCCAATCACCTCAAGCCAAACTAATCTCAAGAAAATGACAACCCTACCTTTAGCCAAACCTTCACTAAAATTCAAGTGCAAATCTGTTAGGAGAAAGCCTAAAAAAGTCAAGCCTGCAAAGAAAGTGGAAGACACTGAAAGGGCCATTTGGAAGTGTTTTAAAGAATCTGACTTTCTACCTCTAAATTGGTGCATCTCAGATGAAGACCATTTCCAACACCTAGTTGAGGAAATTATTAGAGTCTGGATGTATCCTTGAGAGAAGCTAGAGTTTATTTTAAGGATGGTACATTCACTCTTCTAGACAAAAAGCTAATGGACACTTTAGCTCCCACATAAATTAAGAGAGTGATAAGTTTGTTAAAAGGCAAGGATATTGTTACAAGGGCATGGAGATCATCTCTAGCTGAATGGTTGATTGAAAGGGAGGAAACAAAGAAAAGAGATAAGGCTGAAGCTGAAGAAAGAAGAAGGAGGCATGATGAAGAGATAGACATGTACATAAAAAGATCAGAAGAGTTGAAAGCAAAAGGAATGAGCAGAATTTCTAAAGATGGGAGATTTCTAAACATCAGAGGTGGTGGATTCTCAAGATTCTGCATAGAGGTTCTGGACCAAGGTTATTCTAAGGCAGCAAGACAAAAACTTGTAGAAGCTCTAAGTGGAACACTTATCATAGAATAACTTGATATCCTTGACAAATTGAAGGATCAACTTAGAAAAGAAGCATATGTGAAAATTGTCTTTACCCGAGTCCTGTAAGCTTTGAACCTTGTAAATTTTATGTTATACAAGTTGTAATTCTACCTAGCTCTATGTATTAATTTTACTCTCTATCATTTTAAACTTGAGGTTAGTCTTGTTAACAGGCATGAATTTGTGTTAAGCAATCTTCTCACAAATTGGGGGAGATTGTTGTAAAAGACATGCATGTACTTTAACAAGACTAAGACATTTTGTCAACCCTAAGTAAGTTGTATTTGTTATCTTAAATTATATTTTGTACTTATAACACTTAAAGTCTGTAATGCAAAGGAGTAGACTGGAGTTTTTTTCTCGAAATAGTATCAAGCCTAAGGATTCTATCTGGAAGAAGATCAAGAAGATCATGCCTTAAAAGAATTTTGAAGAAGTTTGGAGTTGAATAAATCTGTCTAGAGAAAAATACTCTAAGTCAAGATCTCTACAAGTCACAGATTTAATATTATAGAGAAGTCATTCGAGAATTCCAGAATGGCTTATCGAGAAGTCAGGAAAGCTACTAGAGAACTCAGAAAGATATCGAGAAGCCAAATTGAAGACATGAAGATTGGAGATATCGACAAGTCATTTTTCACTAGAGAACTCAGAGTTATTGACAAGTCTACATTCATTAGAGAACTCTGAGTTATTGATAAGTCAAGTTCCACTAGAGAACTCAGAGATATCGATAAGTCAAAATTCACTAGAGAACTCAGAGATATCGACAAGTCAAAATTTACTAGAGGACTCTGAGATTTCGACAAGTTAATTTGACTAGAGAACTCTGAGAAATCGACAAGTCAAGAAACCACTAGAGAACTAAGAGTTATCGATAAGTCAAAGTGAAGATGTGAAGACTAGAGATCTCGACAAGCCAAAGTTCTCTTATAGAGAACTGAAGACCTCTACAAGCCAAACTAAATATAGAGTACTAGAGATCTCGATAAGCCAATATACTTATCGAGATGATTGGAGATCTCGATGTACAATCTCAAAGTACAAGGTTGCAGACCAGTTCAATATCCAAGATAAACAATCAACAAACAATCCAACAGCTGGATTGGCAAGTCTACAAAAAGCAGCTTGAAGAATGTGCAAGATCAATGGCAAAGATTAACTGGCAGAGGAAGATTAAAGTAAACACGGGATGCGAAAGATATGCTAAGCCAGAAATGGAAGATCTGTTTTTCTATAAAAAGAAATGACAAGTGACAGTTTAGAAAAGCTAATAGCATGTCTTATTACACACTGTGTAAACCAGCAGTTAACTGAGTTATAAAGTTAACACTGGTCCTTAGTCAGTTGTGACAATTTAGATAAAAATTTCTTGTAACATTCTCAAGGAGAAGCTAAGCTCTTTATCAACAAAGAGCCTAGAAATTTTATAGCAAAACAGTCTTAATTTTAATATAAAATTAAGTGAGTTTTGAAGATCTGTGTTCTTTATTTTTCTGCAAGTTTAATTTCTGCATGAACACATTTCACTACAAGAATTAATTTACTTTGTTCAACCATAAACATTTAAGAAAAGCTCAAAAACAGTAAAACACATTCACCCCCCTTTGTGTGTTATTCATTTCCTAACACAAATCAAACAAATCATACATAAATATACGAATATATATATAAAAGGCTAGAAAAGCTAGAATAAGGGCTTTTGTGTGTATAGCCATTCTTGGGAGAGATCTGAGAAAAGATGTACAATCAGTTACGATTTTGAATTCAAAAAAATTCAAACTTAATATTTAATTGCTACAATATCTTAGGCAAAATTACTAACCTCCGTCATCGTTTTAAAAATACCTGAATAAAAATGTAAAAATTAATCATATATGACATGTACAGATTAAGATAAACGTAAAAGTATAGATACACATACCTCGTTTATGGTATCACATTATTCACCATTGATATCAATTTCTTCATTTTCTGCACAAAATTAAATATACATCGTCAAAATATAAGCATTTCGTTGAGACACCAGATCAAGCAGTAGGTGAACATATCTTGATTACATGACACAATTAATCAGAACAATATCTTAGGCAAAATCATTAATTCCCATCATCATTTTAAAATACAGAGTAAGATAAATGTAAAAGCATATACATTCCTCCTCCATGATATCAAATTATTCACCTGTTGTATTTGTTTATTTACTTTCGAAATAAATCAAATAAAACTAAATAATAAATATAGGTAAACAAAGAATTTGAAGATCTTTTCCAAACTAACACATAATATCGTATATATACACAAACACACACACACACATATATATATACCTAAATTAACACTTTTCGAATTAATTGATTTAGGGTTCATCATCGTTTATGATATACATAAATCACCCAAATATGAATATATATGAATATATACAAACAATACAAAAATCAAAGAAAAGGACTTATTAACTAGAGATAAGAGATAAGATGGAAACAAATCAGAAAAAAAGATAGTGAATACATTTATGGGGTGGATGCAAATTTGGGAATCAAGAGGATATATAAGAATTTAAATTTTAAAAAATTGATTGTGAGAGATGATGAATCATGAATGTTTTGATTTCACGTATAAACATTATCAATCAGTAGGTTATCAAATTTTAACAGCATTACCATATTTAGAAAGAATACAATTCAAAAAAATTCAAAATATTGAGTTGTTGTAATTAGGGAGCGGTTTAGGTGCATAAATTGATATGTTATGTTAGTTTCTATATTGGTTAAATGGATTTAAATGTGAAAGATCCATGGATATGTGTATAATATAAAGATTTATGTGTAAAAAAATAAGACGGGTCATGAATCATGGGTTGTGGGTAATTAGTGGGTAAAAGTTATATGGCAATAGTAGGCTTTAAGAGAATATAGATATAAATTAATAAATCAAAAATAGATTAACAGACTATTCAAATTTATAATTTTAAATTAAATTAAATTAATGACTAAAACCTATTTTAAATCAAATATATGTTGCAACACTAAACCAAAGAAATTATATCTCAACCTCACGCCAGTTAATCTTATTCCTAATTCTAAATTTATTATAAAATATATTTTAAATTTATATTAAAAAAATGTTTTTGAGTATAAACAATTATGTTATAAAATTTAATTTTTAAAGTATTAGAGATGAAATAGTTTCCTAATTATATCTATTTTGAATATATGGCTATAATGTATTATTAAAATATTAAAGTTTTGATTGTTTAATATTTTTTAATTATAGTATAATAATATCTTATAATTAATACGTTATAGAAAATCAAACATATACAATAACACAAATAATCAAAACTCTCGACTCCAATATTTTATTATTATTATTATTATTATTATTATTATTATTTCAGATTTGAAAAATATCAAACAATCATAACTCTATTAATAGTATAGATTATATACACATATTAAAAAACACACATTGAAAATAATGAATAATAATAAATTAAAAAGATGGGTAAGAGTGATACAGTTAAATCTCGATAAATTAATACTTCATAAATTAATAATCTTGATTAATTAATATTTTTTTGTAGTCCTGACTCGGACCCTTTAATATAAATCAATAGTTCACTAAATTTATAAAAAAATAATATTTTTATTAAAATAAATAAGTTTCATATAATATATAAATTAATAATTATATCTTACATAAAAAATAGTAGGATTATACTAAAATATACTTTTAAAATAAGACTAATTTAGTTTATTTCATTTTGAAATTAATTTATCCCTATACTTCATCTTGTATCATTTGAACTCTAGTGTACACTGTATATATTATAAGAGAAAATTATGCAATTTTATTGTTATTTTTATTTTAAGAACATCATTATCCTTATTTTTTCTTATAGGATTATACTAAGAAGTACTTTTAAAATAAGACTAATTTAATTTATTTCATTTTGAAACTAATTTATCCTTATACTTCAACTTATATCATTTGAACTCTTTTGTATTATGTATATATTATTTGAGAAAATTATGCAGTGTTATTGTTACTTAAACGGCATCCTTAACCTTATTATTTCTTTAGCTCAATAGTGCCATCTTCCTTCCGCACACTACTTTATTTTTGTTGGACAATTAATAATTCTTTCGATATATATTGCATCACAATAATCAATAACATTTTTGGGTATTTATAAATCAAAATATATATTAAAAAGGTTAAAAATATAAATTACTAGCTTTACAACCCGTGCGATACACGCGTCTTCATTAATATTTTTATATTATTTAAAATTATAATAAATTTCTTTTTGGATCATTATCTTATTAGTATATTTATAAATAATAATATAAATACTTATTTTTGGCGGGATTCAAACCTGAATTTTGGGTAGTTTATAAATAATAACATAAATATTTATTACTGGTGGAGTTCAAATCTGAGAGTTTTAGTAGTATATAAATAATAATATAAATATTTGTTATTGGCGGGGTTCGAATCTAGGAACTTGAATTTTAGTATTTAAATATAACGATCCTGATCACTTGCTTGATTTAAAAGATCTGATGTACCATGCATATATTATAAGTATGGAATGTTACTGTTACTTTAAGGAAATCCTTATTATTTCTTACAGGATTATATTAAGATGTACTTTTAAAATATGACTAATTTAATTTATTTCATTTTGAAACTAATTTATCCTTATATTTCATCTTGTATCATTTGAACTTTCGCGTACTATATATATATGATAAGAGAAAATTATGTAATGTTATTGTTACTTTAAGGACATTCTTATTATTTCTTTAGCTCAATAGCGTCATCTTCCTTCTGCACTGCTTTATTTTCGTCGGACAATTAATAATCTTTTCGATATATATTGCATCACAATAATCAATAACATTTTCGGTATTTATATATCAAAATATATGTTAAAAAGGTTAAAAATGAAATGTATCTTTCGATAAATTAAAAAATTATTAGCTTTACAACCCGTGCGATGCACAAGTCTTTATTAATATTTTTATATTATTTAAAATTATAATAAATTTCTTTTTGGATCATTACCCTATTAGTATATTTATAAATAATAATATAAATATTTATTGTTGGCGGGATTCGAACCTGAATTTTGGGTAGTGTATAAATAATAATATAAATATTTGTTGTTGGTAAGATTCGAACATGAGAGTTTTAGTAATATATAAATAATTGTTGTTGGCGGGGTTCGAATCTGGAAAATTGAGTAGTATATATATTTTTAGTATTTGAATCTCGGTCACGATCACTTGATTAAAAAAATCTAACGATCAAAAATAGGGATAACCAAACTAACAAAAAAAGTATATCAAATTATAACCTATTAATACTATTAGTCTACTATAGATAGATTGATATATTAATAATTATTATATTATTAATATATTAATTAATTAATAATTTTTACCGATCCAGATAATATTAATTTATTGATATTTACTCGCACCCAACTTATGACTTGGGTATTTGACCGGGTAAAATTTTGGATGGGTATTTTGATGAACCTTGGCTAGAGAACGGGTATTATTATTCCCCTTCACCCAATTGGTTCTTTTCTATTCAAAGGGTTGCTCAAGTTTGCGTCGGCGCCATTACACAACACAACACAGGGTCACCTCTCTCTCTCTCTCTCTCTCTCTCTCTCTCTCTCTCTCTCCCTCCCCCCTCCCTCCCTCTCTCTCTATGCTTGATAATATCATTTTATGTTATTCTAGATTTTTAGTTTTTAGTGTTACTTGGTTCCCCCCTTTTTGTATTCTGCAAGTTGTAGCTGCAAGTCTTGGATTTTATTGTAAAATTTTGAAACTTTACGCGTTCTTGATATATATTGCAGTTATCGGGTTCTGTTTATCTTCTAAATTTTTACAATTTATGGTGTTGAATACTCATCTTTTATGTTCTTTCCAATTTTTTGGTTTGAGTAGCTGTACCTAATTGGTTTTGTGTATGAACCTTGCTCGGAGCCACACCGGGTTTTTAGTGCTCTCGTAATTACAAGTAACGGTTTTGATTTTTGTTAGTTATTTCCCCATTTTCAACTATAATGGAAACACTATTATCAGTAATTTTAATGTATAAATTGCGGACATATTTGTGTTTCGTTAGCTACATTTGTAAGAGAGATGTTGTGTGAATATTTGTGAGAGCCCTTTGATTCTGCAAAACGACATTAAGAAGGTGAGATGTATAATATATATGGTATGAGAAGGGTGATTCATTTAGTGCCTTAGAATGCATAATTTTTACACATTGCATCAGTGTCACTTAATGAGATACTAATTAATTGTTTCTTATGTCCTCTGATCCAAATTCTTATATCAAATATTGGACAGAGAGTGTGAAAATGTGATAATTAAATTCTTATCTTGCTATTAAATAACTGATGGCTCATCCAAATCTCTATAAATTTTTACGCATGGTTGTCACGTCGATGAGTCGAGGCGAGTCAACGGACCTCCTGCTAGTCGACTAGTCGACTAGTTGTTGACTAGTCATAGACTAATCGACAAAAAATAATTATATTTTTATAAATTAAAAATACAATACACACACACACAAAAACATATGTATATATATTTTATGTATTTTAGATTTCTAAGTTCTAGGTTCTAAGTTCCAGCTCCTTCCACAATGTTTTATTTCAGATTCTAAGAAATTAAGAATTCGACACTTGGAGAGAACGATGAAAAAGCTAGAAAAGTTAACAAATATTAACAAAGAAAAGTACTTGCAATTATGTGAAATATGTAACAATTGATTAATAACAGTTGTCGATACAGCTGTGATGTGATGTGGTAGTGCAGCATGCAAAAAAAAGTATGCAAAAAAAAAATATATATACATTCAGCAGCTCGACTAGTCGACCGATTAGTCGACCAGACGACCGAAATATCGGCATTCAGCTAGTCGACATGTTGAGTCGACATTCAGTCACCGCTTAGTCGACTAGTCGGTCGACTAGTCGCGACTAGTCGACCGACATGACAACCATGTTTTTACGCTTGAATACCAAGTGAATCTGCAAAGCAACATGCAACAGTTTTTTGCTATTTATTTAAGTTTATATGGCGTCATGATTATCCTAGTATGCAATACGATTTTTTAACTTATCTTGCTTATGGTTGTTGATTCTAGTGTATTGGTTATTTTGTTGAGTAGTTACACCTGCTAGTGATATGGGATACGAACCTTCTCCCGAGTTTCAGGAAAATGTCAAGGATCCACTTGTTGAACTTAAGCTTACAGACTCTTCTGAACTCTGGCTCATTCAGTGGCCTCTTAATCAGGCAATATTTCGTTCCCTTGTGCTACCCCATTTTATATTCTTCAGGCAAAGTATTGCTTGCCAATTTGAGTATGAAAAATGTCTAATGTACATTTGACAACAATTTGACAACCATTAGAAGTTCAATAATGTTGCAGTCTATCGTAATTTCATGTTGAAATAAAGTATATAGCTAGTTAGGTTTTTGGGGTTTCTTATGAGGGCAGATGAAGTTCTTTTCATACAGGTTTACATACTTGATTCTATGTGGCAAGATTGTTTTAGTGGTAACTCAGTTGAATTGTTCTCGTCTGCATTTAGGGTTTGTAACTTGGTGTTACATGAATTTCGTGTAATGTTTTCTGTTTATATTGGATTTATAGACTCCTGATTTTGATGGGCAAGAAGTGACACTGAAACTTCATCATGATGGACATTTGGGAAGTTTTGAAAGTTCTTCTGGTAAACTTTATTCATGAGATACCGTCCTGATACTTATCGTATTAACTTTCTTCCTGGAACAAAATTTACATGATTTTTAAGCAGAAAAGTCGGAAACACTGAATTGTTACTCCTGTGACAGGAAAATCATATGATATTGTGAGTTTTGCATCCCAGCATCCAGATGCGACAGTTTTTTCATCTTCTACATCAAAAACAGAAACAGGTAAGTTGCACATGTATTCAGATTACATGTGTATATATTCTATATTTACTTCATGGCGACTTTGAATTGGGCTCTAAAGTTAATTTACTTTATCTGCATTAGATTTTTTTTTCTTTTGATATATATTTGCATTAGAAGTTGCTTGGTCATATTTAAGCACTAAATTATTTAAATTTACGGTTGCACATGTGCTATGTTCCTTCAGTTATTATGCATAATTTACTTATATGTATAAATAAATTCTCCCTTGAATTTTATTATCCTAAAAGGTCATTCCTTTTCAATAGCACGCTGCACTCTCTTTGTATATGTACTTCTGCTGTAAGCAAGATCTATGAGTAGTTATGCACATCTTACTTTTTTGCTTGTATTGCCTATGAAGTTTAGGACTCTGTCATATATGTTATATACTTTTGTCTGTGATACTTTGAATATCATGGATAAATTTTTCACTGTTGTTGGATTTGACATATTGACAGATGGTAAGAGTGACATGTTGGCAGTTGGTAAGATTGCAAGGCGTGTTTCCTTTGTCCATTACCCAGAGCCTGATGAACTTGAGGAACAAAATCCAAATAATTTGAAAAAGATGTATGAAAAGTCTGCAACTTTCACAAACTCATCGAAACGTTTTGCTACTCCTTCACATAGTAGTAGATCGAAACATTTGCACTCTGGAAGTGGTTTAACATCTACCAGTCATGGTTTAAAGACTCCAAAAAGAAAGCGTGGTGATGAACCTACTAAATCTAAAAGGCAGCGGGCTCAGGGTACAGATCAAAGTCAAAGTGTAGCATCAGGATTATTGGAACATTCTGAAGAAAAAAAATCAAAGAAGAGAAACAGTAAGTGACGGAGAATTAAAAATCAAGTTCACTATTAAAGATCAAAACAAGTCTAGGTGTTTTTCTTTGGGTTGTTTCATTAGGTGTATGGTTCACACATTTATGGCTGTTGCCAAGTTGGAGTTTTGTTTTTCTTAT
This sequence comes from Apium graveolens, assembly GCF_009905375.1. Classification (NCBI taxonomy): domain Eukaryota; kingdom Viridiplantae; phylum Streptophyta; class Magnoliopsida; order Apiales; family Apiaceae; genus Apium; species Apium graveolens. The sequence goes on from NC_133654.1 coordinate 218,541,550, forward strand.
GGATGTAAGGTTATTCTGGTAACATCTTCTCATATAAAACAATTCTAGAATTTGCTGCATTCTCTCCCTGTTTCTTTGTTGGTTGCTTGATTGCTTCCTGCTTTTACTGGAAACGTACTGGCTGGCTTATGTAAAGCATCAGTTTATTGGGATATATGTAACTTTCAATCTGGTTTTCATTTAAAAATATTTATTTAATGTTGAAATTGGCTATTTTGGCTTTATCATTATTTTTTATTATTATTTGTTTTAAAACTATTGAACTAAGAAAATGGAGTTATCAAAGACAATTTTGGTTTGGTCGGTGTAAGTAATTAAATTTATAAGTACTACATTTGTTTTCAAAAAATTACTACTATATTTGGCATAGTAAAATTTGTTATTTTCATTTTCAGTGGTCAGGAGATAAGTTAATTTTGATTTATATATTTAATGTCAGAACAAAATTTTATGTTGGTGTAATACAAATTAACTTAAAGAAACATGGGAAAATGAAAATGTTGCAGTGGTAAAAATGTATGATAAAAAGGCCGTTAATGATGGGGGTACTAACCGTTTTTCCCTGACTTTTTCTTTGAGCTTTTTCTCCAGCATTCATTCTTTTCTTCCTCTTTATCTCCTCAGAAAGTACACTGAAACCCTAACACATTCCATCCCCTGTTGTTGTTTCCTTTAGATCTTTACAGAATAATCATTTCTATTTTTTTTTTATTTTTTTATTTTACCACCACCCGAACACTTTGAATTTACATGCATACATTTGATCATCACACTTCACGCATTTTACATCAAGTCTTGTATTGCATGGATGACCAAGATTTGGCTGTGTCGTAGATGTTACCTGATGATGAGCAGATTTCATATTTGAGTTTTGAAATTTGATTAAATTACCCGGCATTGCGTGAAGGGTGAGATGTCGAATTCGTCTGGAGATTTTAATACAAAGATTGATTATGTATTCAAGGTTGTGCTAATAGGGGACTCTGCAGTTGGGAAATCACAGTTGTTGTCCAGATTTGCTAGGAATGAATTTAGTTTAGATTCAAAAGCTACGATCGGGGTTGAATTTCAGACCAAGACCCTTGTTCTTGATAATAAGACCGTCAAGGCACAAATTTGGGACACTGCTGGCCAAGAAAGGTCCGCATTTCTGTTCTTCGTGCATATCTTAATTTGTCTTTTGAATAATCATATCGCCAAAGATGCCCGGCTGATCCATGAAAAATGGTTATCTGTGATGTCTTTGTATAAACGATTAGGTGTATACATTTAGAATTTTCTACGATGCAATTTAGATGGAATGATAGTACTAGTTATTTAGGCATGGCCTTGATCCTTTCTGTAGAATATATGATTTGTGATTTAAAATGGTAGTCTATTTTAAAGAAAAAATACAAGATCATATGATATGGTTATACACAGAAAACAAACTAAATGAGTAGATGTTGCATGGATTTACTGGTAAAAATTGAATTTCTACTTGTTCAGAGTTGGATTGACAAACATTACGAGGCCTCTGAAGGACCAAAACAGGAGCTGATCCAACCTGAGAGTTATGACAGATTAGTTGGTTGAATAGGAAACTACATTCAGTTTCAATCATGTCGTGGAAAAATATGAGTCCATGACTTGTAGATGTTGATAAGACGCTCAATGTATTATGGTGTTATGGATTAAAACTACTATATATAATTGCTGTATTTAATACTAAGGAACGTGAGCTTCGAGGCTCGGTTTGACTGCTCTTGTGTTTCGTGACTCAATCTGCCTTAACAAGATGCCTACGTACCTTGCTGATTGCCAAGGATCAAGTCAAAAAACGTAGTTCTGATTGGTGGGGGTGAGACCCCTTATATAGATGTGGGAGTCCTTGAATTGGACTTGGTATAGGAGACTTGGTGGATAAGCCTCTGAATTAGGATAGACTTAGGAGTCCTAGGAAGTAGGAAGCTGATTCCTTATCCTTTTAGGTCCCCTTGAGGCTAATCTCTAAGGACTTATATCCTTATCGGGACTCTTTTCAACATCTGATTTCTCCCTTATTAATTAATTACGAAATTAATTAATAATCAGGGCTTTTTGGGCCTTTTTTTATTCCACCAGGCCTGATCTGGTCCGTCAGGCTTAACCTCTCTGGTCTGAATATTATACATCTTATTATTGGGTCCAGCAGCCCATTATTAATAAAATCAGGATTTATTTATCCCTATCATTTGCCCCCCAACTTTTGGGAAACATTGATTAGGTTTCACAGAAGTTAAGTCTATTCGTTCCCTTACAGGGTTTCGTTCTTGCGTAAAGTGTGGAGCGACCTACACGTTTACAACGAGTTTTTCCTTTTATTCAGGAATTATTTTGATTTCCAGGAATTTTTCCCTTATTTCCGGGATTTTTTCCCTAATTTATGGATTTTTCCCTAATTTTTCTGGGATTTTTCCTCATTTTCTGGAATTTTCCCTAATTTTTCTGGGATTTTTCCTTATTTTCTGGAATTTTCCCTAATTTTTCTGGGATTTTTCCTTATTTTCTGGAATTTTCCCTAATTTTTCTGGGATTTTTCCTTATTTCCAGCCCTTTTTTCGACCAGGATCCTAGTCGAAATTTCGACCTGGATCCTAGTCGAAAATAGGGGTCAGCCTTATCATCCCGGTCGAAGGATTTCGACTAGGATCCACGACCTGGATTTCGACCAGGATCCTAGTCGAAATTTCGACCTGGATCTAGGTCGTCAATTCCCCACTTTTAGTTTCTGATTTTGAGCCCTTCGACTAGGATTTCGACCAGGATCCTAGTCGAAATTTCGACCTGGATCCTGGTCGAAAATTCTTTGGTTTTCTTGATTCCTGGTCGAAGAATTTCGACTAGGATTCACGACCTGGATTTCGACCAGGATCCTAGTCGAAATTCGACCTGGATTTTTAATCCTTATTTCTGTAAAATGCTTGTCTAATTCGACCTCATTCCTAGTCGAAGTTTCGACCTCAATTCAGTTCTATTTTTTCCGCTTTTTTCGTGAATCTAGTCGAAAAATTTCGAGCAGGGATCACGACCTGGATTTCGACCTGAATCCTGGTCTTTTTTCTCCGTTATTTTCGGGTGTCTGCTCGAAAGTTTTTGAGCAGGATTCACGACCTGGATTTCGACCTGAATCCTGGTCTTTTTTCTCCGTTATTTTCGGGTGTCTGCTCGAAAGTTTTTGAGCAGGATTCACGACCTGGATTTCGACCTGAATCCTGGTCTTTTTTCTCCGTTATTTTCGGGTGTCTGCTCGAAAGTTTTTGAGCAGGATTCACGACCTGGATTTCGACCTGAATCCTGGTCTTACATCTTTTTATTTGGGCCTTACATTTTTTAAGGCTAAAACTGTATTTTCCAAATCCTAATTGGATTTGGGCCTGGATTTCTCTATTGGGCTTTATCAAATATTACTGGGCCTCTTTATTGGGCTTTATCAAATATTACTGGGCCTCTTTATTGGGCTTTATCAAATATTACTGGGCCTTTTTATTGGGCTTTATCAAATATTACTGGGCCTCTTTACTGGGCTTTATCAAATATTACTGGGCCTCTTTACTGGGCTTTATCAAATATTACTGGGCCTCTTTACTGGGCTTTATCACACCCTGTTTAGAATGCCCTAGAATTCCTAGGAATATTCTGGAAGATGCTTTTTCCTGGGCTTTTTCTCATGGGCCTTTGTTCTTAATGGGCTTTTTGTCCCTTCAACTTCTTTTTCCTCCTATATAAAGGAATGAGGAAAGGTCACTACTCCTCACTTCCTCATTTCTTTGTTTTCTTCTTCATTCTCCTGCTAAGATTCTCAGAGCAATAACAGCAAGTCGGATCTCAAAGCCTTTCTCAGGAGTGCTTTTTCAGGTAAGATTTCTCCCTTTGTTTTTTGTGTTCATTTTTCCATTGTGTGCCATTTTAAGACAGCCTATTTACGTGCCTCATACCTTTTTCAGATGGCTGACAAAAGAATGACTCGTTTGGCCAAGATGAACGTGGCTAGAAAGTCCAATGATTTTCCTATTCGATCGAGGTATACTTCCTTAATCGACATGATCAACACTCGAGGGGACGAGTATCCGTCTGATGCGCATCTGGACGCACACGATCATATCAGCGCCTTACGGGATCCCAAGGAGCTGGAAAAGTTGAGCGGCTGCTTCAAAATCAAAGAACCTTTTAAGCTGGTTCTTGCAGGTCCGGCCGACAGGGCCTGTCAGTGGAAGAAGGACGCGCTATGCGTCTATAGGGATACTCTAAGGGCAGGTATTAGACTCCCTTTTCATCCATTCATTCCTTTACTTTTGGCTGATGTAGGCATCAGCCCTTGCCAGCTTCCCCCCAATTCCTGGAGGTTGATCCTATGCTATCTGTCGCAATGCGCCAAGCACAGCATCCCCACATCTGTTGCTGTTTTCAGGAAGATTTTCCAGTTCAAGAACAGCCCCGATAAAAGTCCGGGTTGGGTTTCTATCAACCAACGCCCCACTATCCCCCATATTGTGAATGGGAAATCCATCCCTGACAACAATTTGGGGTGGAAGAAGGATTTTTTGTTTATAGTTTGGGAGGGTGGAGACTGGGGTTCCCTATTTCGATCTTCTTTTGGGATTGCAGTGGATGGGAGCCCAAATGACATAGCTTTGTCTGAGGAGGAGGCTAGAGGTTTCAACCTCCTGACGCAAGACAACGGCACCTCCCATTCTTGGGATCTTATCCGGGAGACTGTCCTGGTAGAACGCGGCCTCTCGCCCGTTCATAAGAAAAGTAAGTTCCTACCTTCATCTACTTTATTTCCTGCATTTTTATTCCATTAGTTTTCAACTGACTTTGCTTGCCGCAGTGGCTGAGAAGATTGAGGAGGCTACGAAGCCAAAGGACCTGGAAACGACCAGGATGAAGAGGGCTGGGAAGATTTTCAAAGATCCTAGGCTTGGTGGTCGCTTCCCTGAGTTCCTCCTTCAGGCTATGGAGCCAAATGAGGAAGGTCCCAGCCAGGTTTTGCGCACCAAGCAGAGGCCAGGGGCCTATTTTCAACCTGCCTGGGGGATCCGGGGCAAGGACTCAATATTGGGCAGCACAGCCCTGTCCAAGGAATGGTCCAAACATTCCATCTCTCCGGTGGACTATCAAGACTTTGTCCTCCAACAGGACTTAGAGGGGAACGAGCTTTTTGGAGCCCAAGCCCTGGCGACAGTACGCATTTTACTTATGCCTTTTACACTTTTCTTTTCATGCTTCTTTTCTAAAGTTTTGCTATTTCTCTTGCAGGCTAACGCCCATTTTCAAGGGGCAATTCACCAAGCTAAGGCTTGGAAGGTTGGCTTGGAAGATGCCAACAAGAAGTTGGAGGAGGCCAACCAAAAAATTGAGGCCCTTGAAGCTCAATTGGCTTCTTCCACTTCTGACCTGGAGACGGCCCGGGCTGAAAACGTAATCTTGAAGGCGCAGAAGGACAAAGCCTTTGACGGCTGGATGGATACCCAAGAATTCAAAGACCTGATGGTGGAGCATGACGCCCTTCTTCACCCAGTCAGCTACAAGGAGGGTTGGGACGCTGCTGTGGAGGCTATCCAGGATGAGTTTCCCGAGATCCTTGAGCAGTCGCCCTTTCCCTGCCCTGTGCGGGTTCCAGAGCTTGGAGGCGTTACTGAGAAGCTTGCTGGCATGATCAGGGATGGAGAAGAGGAAGATTCTTCTGAGGAGGAACTCGAGCCTGCTACTAAGAAGGCAAGGGTGGAAGAACCTTCAAAAGTAGTGCCTCAACAGCCATCATCTCCTGCAGAGGGAACTTCCACAGGGACTTCGGAGGGTTCGACTGAGACTTCTGAAGAGACGACTGAAACTTCCGAGGAGTCGTCGGATAGTGGTTCTGAAGAATCTTAACCTTCCAAGGCCTAATTTTTTTTGTATATCTTCTTTATGAACTATATTTTTATCAGAAGTTGTTACCCTTTGGGGTTAAATTTTGTATGTTGTTCCTTCGGCCTCTTATCATTATAGTCTTAATGTGTGTTTAAACATCCTTTAGATAGAAATAACTTAAAACTCTTTAACATGAAGTCTGGTTTTTCAAAACCTTACATAGCATGGGTTCGACCCTAATCAACAATAACTTGACAATGTAAATTCTACTGGAATAAAAAATCCTACGCAAGCAAAGCTTCCAGGTGCTTTTAAACCTACTTGCCATAATGACAAGTGAGAATCGTACTTCGCCTATCCTACACGTAGTAAACCTTCAGGTTTTGTGCGTGCCAGGTCCTCGGGACTTCAAAACCATCCACAGTCTCGAGCTTGTAGGTTCCTCTACCTTGAACACTCTTGACTCTGTACGGCCCTTCCCAATTTGGGGCAAGCTTCCCTTTTTGTCCTACACCAGATGCTTCTATCTTCCTCAAGACTAGATCGCCTTGTTTAAAAAACCTTTCTTTAACCCTTAGGTTGTAGTAGAATGAAGCTTTTTTCTGATATTCTACTATCTTTGCATGTGCTTTATCTCGCACTTCGTCGATTAAATCCAGGGCTAGCTTCTGCCCTTCCTCATTTTCTTTCTCATCAAAAGCCTGAATCCTTGGAGAAGAATGTGATATCTCCACGGGAACTACTGCTTCTGCCCCATATGCCAACATGAAAGGGGTCGCACCTGTCGTGACTCTACAGGTAGTCCTATATGCCCATAATATGGGAAGTATCTCATCCACCCAATTATTTCTTGACTTCTCGATCCTCTTCTTTAATCCGTCCAGAATTATTCGATTTGCAACTTCTGCTTGCCCATTAGCTTGTGGGTGAGCGACAGAGGTGAACCGTAACTCAATTTCATTTTCTTCACAGTACTTCTTGAATTCCTCATTATTGAATTGCGTTCCATTGTCAGTGACGAGGATACGGGGAATTCCATATCGGCATATAATATTTTCCCACAGGAATTGTGCAACCTGCTTAGTTGTGATTTTGGCCAAAGGTTTGGCTTCGATCCACTTGGTGAAATAATCAATGGCTACAATCAGAAACTTCCTTTGTGCTGTGGCCATAGGAAAAGGCCCTAGAATATCCATCCCCCACATAGCAAAGGGAATAGGTGAGTTGATAGAGGTCAGCATCTCGGGGGGTTGTCTGGCGACTGGTGCATGCTTCTGACAACGATCACACTTCTTTACATATTCTTTGGCATCAGCCATCATTTCTGGCCAATAGAAGCCTAAACGAGTTATCTTATGAGCCAAGGCCCTGCCCCCCAAGTGTTGCCCACAAATGCCTTCATGCACTTCCTCGAGAGCCAAGCGTGCCTCATCGGGCCTAAGACACCTCAAGTAAGGAACCACGAAAGATCTTTTATATAGAATCCCATCTATCAAAGAGTACCTTAGTGCTCGAACAGTTAACTTCCGTGCCTCAATTGCATCGCTTGGCAACCAACCGGTCTGAATGTGAGCCTTGATGGGATCAATCCATGACGTCCCCAAGCCTACGGGAGCTACAAGTTTAACATCTATGCTTCGTGTCTTCAAAACACGGAAGTACACACTTCCTGAACTTTTTTCAATCTCAGATGAAGCAAACTTTGATAGCGCATCTGCTTTAGCATTTTCTTCCCTTGGAATGTGTTCAACATGGCATTCATTAAATTGGGTCATCACAGCCCTTACTAGGCGAACATACTTTGCCATCGTATCATCCTTTGCTTCAAATTCTCCCTTTACCTGGGATATGATCAACTTCGAGTCTCCACGGACCTTTAAGTTTTCGACTCTAAGTGTCCCAGCTAGACCAAGGCCAGCAATCAGGGCTTCATACTCTGCCTCATTGTTTGTGGTTGGGAAGTCTAGCTTCATGGCATACTCAATTAAGAATCCATCAGGGCTTTGCAAAACCAACCCTGCTCCACTGGAATTTGTTTTTGATGCTCCATCAAAATAGAGAACCCAATATTCTTTCTCCTTGTCCCCATTGTCGACTCTCTTTTCTTGAGGTGTGGTATCTTCCTGCCCCCCGACTTCTTGGTTGGGTATGGTACATTCCACCACGAAGTCAGCTAGTGCCTGGGCTTTTATGGCCATACGTGGCTTATACTTGAGATCGAACTCTCCCAACTCTATTGCCCACTTAATTAGTCTCCCACTTGCCTTGGGACTGTGAATGATATTTCTCAGTGGCTGATTTGTTAGCACTTCAATTTGGTGAGCTTGAAAATAAGGACGCAGCTTTCTTGAAGCCATCACCAAGGCTAAAGCGAATTTCTCAATGGCTGAATAATTCAACTCAGCACCATGCAAAATTTTGCTGACATAGTATACGGGTTTCTGGACTTTCAGTTCCTCCTTAACCAACACCGCGCTCAAGGCGCTTTCTGAAACAGCCAAGTACAAGAATAAAACTTCACCCAAAACTGGCTTGGCCAACAACGGGGCCTGGCCCATATACTTCTTTAACTCTTCAAATGCCTTCTGATTTTCCTCACTCCATACAAAGTTTTTAATGTTCTTTAATGACTTGAAGAATGACAAACACTTGTCTCCTGACTTGGAGATGAATCGCCCTAGCGCAGCAACCCTTCCTGTGAGTTTCTGAACATCCTTGACAGTTTTTGGGGGTTCCATGTCCAGGATTGCCTTTATTTTATCGGGGTTAGCCTCAATTCCCCTCTTTGAGACCATCAATCCCAAGAATTTTCCAGATCCTACTCCGAAGGCACACTTCGTGGGATTCAACATCATCTTGTGGTACCTCAGGACCTCAAAAGCTTCCCTCAAATGGGTTATATGATCAATCTTTACTAGACTCTTGACTAGCATGTCATCAACATAGACTTCCATAGTCTTCCCAATAAGATCCTTAAAAATTTTATTCACCAACCTTTGATAGGTGGCTCCTGCATTCTTGAGACCAAACGCCATAACAAGATAACAATAAACACCAAAGTCAGTGATAAATGATACCTTTGGAATGTCATCCTTATGCATTTTGATCTGGTTGTATCCGCTAAATCCATCCATGAAACTCAACATCTCATGTCCAGCGGTGGCATCAATCAAAGTATCAATTCTAGGCAGCGGAAAACAGTCTTTGGGGCATGCATCATTCAGATCGGTGAAGTCTATACACATCCTCCACTTTCCATTAGCCTTCTTCACCATTACAGGGTTTGCTAACCACTCCGGAAATTGAATCTCCTCAATGAAACCAGCCTCTAAGAGCTTTTCCACTTCCTGCTTTATAGCCTCTTGTCTTTCCGGGGCAAAATTTCTTTTCTTTTGTTTCACTGTCTTCCGGCTTGGATCCACGTTTAACTTGTGGGTAATTAACCCCGGGTCTATGCCTGGCATATCAGCTGCTGACCATGCAAACACATCACTATTTTCTTGCAAAAATTTCACTAACTTCCCTCTAAGGGGCTCCTCTAATGTAGCTCCGATGAAAGTCATCCTCTCAGGATTCTTGGGATCTAAAGGAACCGAAACCAATTCTTCTGCTGGCCTTCCTCTATTCTCATCATTTTCTCGAACATCCATATCTTCAATAGGAAGAACCTGCCCCCCGACTCCATCTGCCCTCAAAGAGGCCACATAACAGCTTCTAGCCATTTTTTGATCTCCCCTCTCTTCTCCAATCCCATTTCGGGTGGGAAACTTCATGACTGAATGGTAGGAAGAGGGGACTGCCTTGAAGGCATGTATCCCTGTTCTCCCCATGATAGCATTATAAGTTGAACTAGCCTTTACCACCACAAAATCCAGCATCTGCGTTGCTTTCCTTGGCTCCGTACCTATGGTGGTTGGTAATTTAATTATCCCTTCCACAGGACATTCTACTCCAGCAAATCCATATATCGGCATGTCGGTTGGTGTCAACTGGGAGTCGTTATACCCCATCCTTAGAAAGGTGTCGTGGAGCAAGATATCCACAGAAGCACCATTATCCACAAGGACCCTCTTAACCGGGCTATTTCCTATTATCGGCGTTATGACCAGTGGGTCGTCATGGGGAAACTTCACACCCTCTAGGTCGGAATCATCAAAAGCCAATGTTACTTCTGTCCTGGCCCTCTTCGGGGCTTCTCCAACAATATGCATAACCTCTCTAGTATATGCCTTTCTGGAATTTTTGGACAATCCAGCAGCAGTTGGACCTCCAAAGATCGTGTTTATTACAGGCCCTCGAGGTCTCGGCCCTCCATAAATGGTGTTTATAACTGGTCCTCTAGGTTGGGGATTCCGCCCCTGATCATCTTGGTCCCTCCTACGATCTTCAAAGTTCTTCCTTCCATTATTGTTTCTGTCTCCTCCATCTCCAGTATACTTGTTCAGCCTTCCTTTTCGAATCAAAAACTCAATTTCATCTTTCAACTGCCTACACTCATCGGTGTCATGGCCAACATCTTTGTGAAACCTGCAATACTTGCCCTTATCTAGCTTGGCGGGATCAGCCTTCAAGGGCTTAGGCCAGCGAATATCTCTGTCATTCTCAATCTCCATCAAAATCTGACTTCTGGGGGCATTCAGCTTAGCGTATTCAGTGAACTTTTGCCCAGGTCCTCCCTTCTTGGGGGTTGAATCAGGGTTTTGTTCAGTTCTAGGATACTTATCCTTAGCGATGTACTCCAAATCAGTTTTTCGTTTCTTGCCTCCAATGGGCTCATTACTTACTACGGTCTTCCTCATACTCTCTTCAACCTTGATATACTTCCCTGCCCTCTCTTGGAGCTGCAACATGCTCTCAGGGGGTCGTTTGGCCAAAGACATCTTGAAAAACTCATCCCTAGTTCCTTGTTGCAGCGCTATCATGGCTACCTTATCATCAAGGTCTGGGACTTTTAAAGCCTCCTTTGTAAAACGATTTAGGTAATCTCTTAAGGATTCTTTAGCTCCCTGCACAAGACTCATAAGAGATGCTGAACTTTTCTCATGGACTCTTCCACTGATGAATTGCTTAATAAAAGCCTGACTTAATTCTCTGAATGATCCAATAGAATTTGGGGGTAGGCGACTGTACCATCTTTGAGCCATACCCGACAGGGTTTGAGGGAAGGCCCGACATTTTATAGCATCATTCACGGGTTGCAGCAGCAGTGCATTAGAGAATGTCCTAACATGATTAGCGGGGTCTCCCGTGCCATCATAGGCTTTGATAGTGGGCATCTTAAATTTTCTTGAGATATGGGCATTCATTATCTCTTCTGTGAAGGGTGGAGTTGGATCATCAGGATCTCCAAGGGGAAGGAGATTGGTTGGATCAGTTCTTGGGACAGCAGCCCTTCTTCTTACCGGACCATCCAGGTCTATGATAGGAGGAGGATTTCTCCCCCTAGGAGGTATGTGGGGTCTGGTGGCTTGGTAAGCCTCCAAATCACGCCTCAGCCTTTGGACTTCAGCCTCATGAGCCCTGATCTTTTCCTGCACTTCTTGGGGATTCGCCCCTGGGGTGCTTTGGGGGCGTTGCCTTCCATCGGGCATTGGCTCTTTTCCAGGACGCCTCCTTCTCGGGGCCACTTCATCATCCGAAGATTCGGAGTCTCTCTCAGTGTATGGACCAGAAAATTCCCGATCCTCAGGGATAGGATCCAAACCTCGTATATAGGGGGGCGACCGCCCTCGTGCTTCGCTTCGCCCAGCATATCCACTTCCTCCAACCTCAGGGTGAAGGGGCATCCCATAAGGGGGGTTAGTAGTAACAATAGTTGAGTATTCATACCCGACGGGTCGAGAATTCACAGGTATATGTATTTGTTGAACTTGAGGATTCGTACCTTGAACAGTCGGGGGAGTTGTCCCTTGTGGCTGAGGATGAGTTGCCCCTGTCTGGACTTCCTCCTGAGTAGATGCATAAGTTGAATGGGGAGGAACCTCCACGGTTGATGAAATCACCTGGGTTGTCCCTGATGGTGTTCCCTCCTCCAAAGTGCTGGTTGTTCTCCGTGTTCTCGCCATGGTTGTTGTTGCGTGATTCCCACAGACGGCGCCAAATGTTATGGATTAAAACTACTATATATAATTGCTGTATTTAATACTAAGGAACGTGAGCTTCGAGGCTCGGTTTGACTGCTCTTGTGTTTCGTGACTCAATCTGCCTTAACAAGATGCCTACGTACCTTGCTGATTGCCAAGGATCAAGTCAAAAAACGTAGTTCTGATTGGTGGGGGTGAGACCCCTTATATAGATGTGGGAGTCCTTGAATTGGACTTGGTATAGGAGACTTGGTGGATAAGCCTCTGAATTAGGATAGACTTAGGAGTCCTAGGAAGTAGGAAGCTGATTCCTTATCCTTTTAGGTCCCCTTGAGGCTAATCTCTAAGGACTTATATCCTTATCGGGACTCTTTTCAACATCTGATTTCTCCCTTATTAATTAATTACGAAATTAATTAATAATCAGGGCTTTTTGGGCCTTTTTTTATTCCACCAGGCCTGATCTGGTCCGTCAGGCTTAACCTCTCTGGTCTGAATATTATACATCTTATTATTGGGTCCAGCAGCCCATTATTAATAAAATCAGGATTTATTTATCCCTATCATATGGTTATAGCGAACTGACTTCAACAATCCCTAGCTCAAAACCACAAAAAAGGGACAAACTAGCTAGGCGCTTCTCTCTTTTAGATTTATCTTAATTAGATTTATATTTCCCCTGTTGCACCAAAGTTAAAATGCAGGTGCTAAAGCGTCTTAACAGAAACAGTAGAAGCTTAAAGTAGAATATTGTTTCTGAAAACATCTGTGTAAAAGAATGGCAATATTGTTTCTGGAGCAGAATCTTAACTCCAAAATAAAGGCATAATAGCTGCACTGGACTAAGAGCTTTCTCCTGTATAATATGTGCATTTGCATGTATGATTATCATCTCTCTATGGTACACGTTTGTGGCTTAGCAGAATAATGAGAATAGTTTAGATGTTCATCAGGAACACTGACAGTATCACATGTACGGGTCAAGCCAGATCAATTTTCCAATTACACTTCTTTTAGATACCATAGTTCAACGTTGTATAGTATAGGAGTCCTTAAATGATGATTCTTGATGTTTATTATGTATATAATTAGTTAGTATCAATTGGTACTTTTCCAGACATTAGGCTTGAGAAGACAAATATCAACCTCTTCAAGTTATGATGTACACCATTTTTGGCAATTTCAAGATGTTACTGACAAGCCATACATTTTGAATTTCCTCTGGTGTAAACAGGTCTCATTAGGTTGTAATGAATAAGAAGTAAAATTTTGTTGACGCTTTCAACAATCTGGCCTGAATTAACATATAATCTTTCTCAAATGATGGCTATCCAGTGGCTGGTATAGTAGTTTTAGTTATCTTATAGTGGGCTTGTGCATAGTTTATCTTCCTTCTATCCTCCCTCTAATATGTTACTGGTTGTTTAAGTAATTGGATACTCTACATTAAGATTCATGTAATGATAATAGAGATTAAATAAGATGGCCATTAATCTAATTTATTTTCTATATGTCTTAATAATCGTGCTGTATTGATGCTTTACTATTTCAACTTTTAACAATAATCCATTTGATGGATAACTAATTCAAGGTGCACATGTAAGATAGCCGACTGAACATCATGTAATGTAATTTCAGGTACAGAGCAGTAACAAGTGCATATTACCGCGGTGCAGTGGGGGCAATGTTAGTATATGACATGACAAAGCGTCAGACATTTGACCACATTACTGGCTGGCTTGAGGAACTAAGGGGGCATGCTGACAAGAACATTATGATCATGCTCATCGGCAACAAGTGTGACTTGGCAAGTCTTAGAGCAGTACCAACTGAGGACGCCCAGGAGTTTGCAGAAAGAGAAAACTTATTCTTTATGGAGACGTCAGCCCTCGAGGCAACTAATGTCGAGACTGCATTTCAGACAGTTCTAAAAGAGATATACCGGATCGTAAGTAAGAAATCCCTTGCTGCTAAAGATATAGACTATAGGGCGGCGTCTCTCAAGGGGACTAAAATAGTGATCCAAGGCCAGGAGTCAGATTCTAGTGGAAAGAGTGGTGGTGGTTGTTGCGCCTAGTAATCCCCTTCTTCTACCTTGCGTCTCATTTCCTCTTGTCTGGGAATATATGTTAGTGTCTTAGCCTAGGATATTATGGCCAAACCGAAAGTTATTGTGTAGATTAGTATACATTAAGATAACATCTTTAATTTAGGAACAATGTGCATGAGTATGGTGCTACAAAAATGTGCATATGCTATATGTTGAAATTCTTTCAAAGCAGACCTTCACATTTCAGCAAACTACAACTCCCATGCTTAGCTATTCAGCTACCTCCCTCTAAAAACTAAAGTCCCATATTTGTCCCTCTAGTAGCTTGTAGCTACCTTGCAGGTAACCCAAATAATAAACAGTGTTGCCAATTAAGGAGGCAATTCAATCGCCTGTTACAAAATTGTTAAGTTACCGGTTTGGCTAGTGGCCGCCACTATAGACGAGCAAAACTTGCGCCTAGGGCTCCCTGCACTTAAAGGCCCCTAAATTTTCAACTCCCTTTAGTATATATATATATATATATATGAAATTGCATGACATACATATGTTAGGATCGGATAAACTGATTTCAATTTAGGCTCCACAAATCTCAGAGTCTGCCAACAAACCCGCCTAAAACTCAAAGATGTTAAATGTGCCAACTGCCAAGTATGTAGGTTAATATAAACTCCATGATGAGTGATAAGAAAGCATATTTTGGCGCGAATAAAAACTCGAAAACAACAAGTAGATGTTTTTAATGGGGACATGCATAATGCTTTATGAAGATATTCTGCAAGTAGATAGTCACAAGCAGATACAGAAACCACATATAAAAAGGTTGCCTATGCACAGGCCCATCTAACGCTTGTCACCCCTATATTCTTTCTTCCTTATCCCTATCAACAACCAAGACTCTTTCTATTTTAACAGCCTTTGAAAGTGCTAATTGTCAACCAAATCTTTATCATTCATTCTTTCAACCAAGCTTTTGTCGATATCAATTTCAAATATTCACTTTGGATAAATGTCATTTCGTTTTTATTGGTAGTCCGTTACAAAATTTAAATTGCATACATTTCTTGTACTCCAACTCTGGACCTTTTGTTATATCGAGATGAAATTTACTGAGACGAGCATGTTAGTGAAGACGAATGTATGCCTAAAGCTGAAGTTTAAAGTGATTTTTGATATTAAGCCAAAAAAATGTATATATGCTTAGGAAGTTAAGTGTTCAAAACTTAAAATAAGTAATTTATTAAGTGAGTTGATAAATTTATAAATGTGTATACGTTATATAAGTGTTTAATAATTTCACTTATAAGTTATATTTTTTAAATAAATAAACTAAAATAAATAATTTTTAATTTAAAATTATTTTAATTCTTATATTTTAAGTTAGACTAATATTTAAAAATATATATTTTATAACTAAAATTAATAAAAAAGTGAAAAATTAAAATATGTTAAGAAAAATATAAGGTACTAACATTCAACTTCTAAGTTTAAGGTTCTAAATTCAACTTATAAGTTTATAAGTTGTAAATTAACTTATAAGTTATTTTGACAAATATTTGTCGATAAATTTTGGCTTATAAGTAATAAAACTGATTTATAAGATTTACCAAATATGGCATAAGCAGGTATTTTTCTAGACAACTTACTTTGTTTTTATATATTTTTTTAATAAAAATTAATTACATCATTTTTAAATGAATGGTTCACCAAAAATTTTTATTTTAACATTTTTAATAATTTATAACTTAAACATAATACACAATTACCCAAACATATAATAACATAAAATTTTCACTTTTTACTTATCAATTTAAATAATTTAAGTAATTATAATTATATTCTTATTATAAAAATATATCATTTATATATAATAAGCATAAAAAACTTATTATCCAAAATTTTGGTCATGTAGCGTCAAAACAATGTTGATTTCATATAATTAAAACGGTTAAGATTGTAATTTATTAAAACTTAAATATACTTGCAATACAATCATAAATAAAAAATGATTACACTGTTTTAATAATATTTAAACACAAATTACAATACACAATTCTAAATTGGTTCAAAACAATCTCAATTGTTGATATGATCTAGTTAACATGATCTAATTAAAATCAATCATAAATATAAAAAAGATTACATTGTTCCACTACTATTCAAATACCAAAATATTATAGAATGATACAACAGTAGATATAGTATAATTAAATATTATACAATATATAGTTGTAATTCAATTTCCCATCACTATATTTCTCAATATATACAAATTTGTTACAATAATATTATAGCAAACTATCAAAAATAAAAATAATATTGCAATAAGGTGAGAAATAACAATATATATGGACATTAAAAAAATTTAAAAATAAAATTTTAAATAGTTGTGCATCATACACGATATAAGCTAATATACATTAGGGAGATTTTATCCAAAAATGTTAATAGTTATGGTTATGGTACTACCAAATTAATAAGGACAATTAGATTTTTAAATAAATTGATTTTAGCCATTGCATCTAAAATAAGGAATATTATATAATTAACTATAAGTAGTTATTCTAAATTGAATAGAATATTCTAACTTTTCAATGATTTAAACAAAAAAAAATAGGTATCTAAACTGAATAGAATAATAATGCAAAATTCGTAATTATTTTTTTTGTTCAACTTCTGAATAATATTTGTTGGATAAAATTTTTAAAGCATCACTCAATTAAAAATTGTTTCATGAGTTTCGCGTGGACTGTAAAATCGTCAAAATCTGATTTATAAAACTCAGGATGGAGTTAAAATAAGATGAGACGAAACTTGATTTTTTTTATTATTAATAAGGATATTTAGATATTTAAATAAATCAATTATAAACATTGGATCTAAAATAAAGAAATATTCTATAACCAACGAAAAGTAAGTCTTTTAAATTGAATAAAATATCCTACATTTTTAATGATTTAAACTGAAAAGAAGTAGGTATCCCAAACTAAATAGAATAATAATGCAAAATTTATAATTATTTTTTTCATAAATTTATGAATAATATTTGTTGGATAAATTTTTTATATCATCATTAAATTAAACATTACTTTGTAAGTTTGGAGTGGACGCTAAAATTGTAAAATCTGATTTATAGAGTTCAAGAACCGAAATAAAATCAAATGAAACTTGATAATTTTTTAATATGTTTAAACTTTAATTTAATTTTATTTAAATATTTAAAATTGATAAATATTTATTAAATAAAAAATAAAATATTAGTGAATTGCACACCAATATATTAACAAATTTTGTAGTCGGTTGAGTTTATATAATACACGAATTATTTTTGTATTTATAATATTTATGTTACTTTTTTCAAAGATCATTTATTCGTCGATGCAATAGTATGAAATAAGATAAAATAATATACAATATTTATCCTAATTGAAGCAAAATTATATTGTTGTTCCAACCGAAAATAAATTTAAACCAAACAAGTATAATTAGTTGGATTTATTGGGTATAATAAATTTTGGGCTAAAACTTAATAATAGTTACGATTAATTTGGCTAAAAAATTATATTATTAAACTAATAATTTATCGATCGATAATAGCGTCGGGTTGAACCAAAATAATATATTCAATTCATTTATACTAAAAATATAATTCGTCTAAGTTAAACTAAAGTATACTATTGATATGGTTAAACTAAAATATGCTATTGATCTGAATTTAAAAAAAAAATTAAAAGAAATAAATATGATCAGTTGAATATAATTCGTCTTAGATAAAATAAAAATTGAATTAAATTAAATGTGACTCATATACTATTTTCTCGGGGTAACCCTTATTATTTAAATTTAAAAACTAATTATTTTTCATAAAACCCACATAGAAATATCGATAATACTGTATAGTTCAACTAGTAATATTTTTTTAAATTTTAAATACCTTTAAGTAAAAATATCAAATATACGTATATATGTATAATTATTATTAAATATTGTCATATAAATTGCTTGAATAAAAAATATCTATATCTAAAAATTTCAACTCAATTTAATTTTTTTTAAAAAAATCGTGCATGGGCTAATAATTTAAAATTTACCCAAACCCCCTCTAAGCTCTAACCAACGTGCACTGTTTTTAAGACATGGACCTTAATTTGTTGCCACTATGATCGTAATGTTGTACATTACGGGAGTATGGCCTATAGGACATATCTAGACGTACTACTTCACCTGCTGGCTAGAATATTTGATTCGTGATTAGATTTAGTACATGCAGTAAAACTGAACGAAGAAGAACAAGTGATATGTAAAGACCGAGTGCTACATCAGCTTTACACTATGCTGCATGCTTGCCGGACCGGGACTACAACACCATTTGATGTTGTGGTGGATGCTTTATGATCCTAGTTCAGTTGTTGGCCACGTATTTTTATCTTTTTATACGGTCTCTCCCTCCCCTCCCCACTCATAGTTTACATGTCAATAGACATATACACACTTTGGGTGGTTTTGATTTCTTGAGCTGGGTATTCCTAAACAATGTTGCTCCATTAACGCGCATATTCAAAGTTTTAAAGTTATCATATTTTGATAAATAGTAAATCAAACTGTATTGTTAAACTTAGCAGAAACACGCAGAGATGTGATTAATGATTTTGCACAATAATCAACATTGGGCTCTTGAAGAAATGACCACACAGACACAACCTTGATGGTACTAAGAGGCCAAATGCTAAAGTACAAAGTTTCATATCTTCATAATTACCACCAGCCTCAAACCAACCCGGACCCTTCCTTTTCATATCCTGTTTTTCCTTGCTTTCACTCTTTGTTTCTACCAAGATTCTTTTATTTTCGATCTTATTTCTTTTACGCTACAGCGTCGGTTTGTTTTATTCCACACTTATCTCTGGGTCAATTGGTCCGCCCCAGGACATGTTTAGTTCATTTTAATCTCATATCACATATATATTAAATTTTTTAATTTAATAGTATGGGAGAGAAGTTTATTTCTATAATTTCAGCTATATTTATCAATTAAATTTAAATATTTCATAAAAAATAATTTAATGAATTAAAATTATATGAAAATAATAATTAAAATACTATTATAAAGATATTAAAAAATATGACTCAAATATATTTTTAAATCAAACATATTTAATTCAACTTCATATTACTTTAACCTGATTTTTAAATTCAACATCATAGCCCTCCAGCTCTCCCCTGTCAAAAATACTATTATTATAATGCCAAAAAAATTGACATTTCTCAATGTGGACATGTTATCACTGCAGAACTATTGTTTCAAATTTATCGAATGTCCCTGCAAATATTACAAAAAGAAACATAATTGCTTATATCTATAAATAAATAATAATGCTAGAGCACTCAAAAAAACCGGACTAGATCATATGATGCGTCAGAAACATGTAACTGATAAACAAAAATCAAATTTGTGTTCAAAATGATTATATACTTCATTCAAAATTTAATTCACAAAAATAAAATTGTATTTTTTTATGAATTAAAATCTTGAAAATCTATGTTTAAGTTTGAAAAATGAAAAAAAACTATCAAAACAACCACTCTTGAGCCGATTTATAAGATCAAATTCACGGAAAAATTATGAATAATAATCAAGTTTCATAAAAACTGACAAATTATGCCTAAATAATTAAATGATATATATATATATTTCAATATTGAAAGCATGTCGTGACATGTACAAGTCTAACATACGAACATAAATTATTTTATTACATCCATGATTCAATACAAATAAATAATAGTATTCCCTCCGTCTTTTGATACTTTCGATTTGTTATCAAAAGAATTCAGCACGGTAATTAAGAAATATGTATAAATTAATGAAAAAGAGAAAGAAAATATATGAAGCGGTGAAACTCATTAATTTTTAATATATAAAAGGAAGATAATGGAGTAAAAGTAGTGTTTAAAAATGAGGAAAAGTGAGAAAATGGGAAATCGTTGACTATTTTTGATAAGTTTTGAAATGTATAAAAATGAATTCGACATCGAAACCGTAAAAAAACGGAAAGGACAGAGCTAATATTTTTGAGTTAATTAAATCTCAGGTAACCTTATTCTCGGGCCCCGTTCCTCCGGTACTCGTGCCCGAACTAATTTATAGACCGGGGAACTTACATTGATTAGTGGTGGGACCAGTTGAAGGTAGAATTAACTAAGTGGGTCCCATGTGACATAACATTTGATGAATAAATTCAGAATTTCAGATAGCCGAAATATTGATGCAGTCTTTTTTGTTTTAAATAATGTTCTAAAAATCCTAATTTTAAAAAAAATTCTCGATTATTCCTAAAAACTATTCGGCCAATTCGATTTTTGAAATCCGATTTATTTTACGAATTTTTCTTTATTACAGCATATATAGTTATTTATTAAAATTAAAATACTATATTAATTTTAAAATGAATAATTATAGAAATTATGATATACTCCGTCTGTCCCATTAAATTCTATACATCACTTTTTGGCACGCCTTTCCATACTCGTTTAAAGTATAATTTTTCAATATTTTTTAATATATCTTTTTTCTGAATAAAAGTTTATGTTTAAACTTTTATTAAAAAAATTTTGAAAAAAACATTATGAAATTATATTTTATAGAAATCTCGAAATACGTGCAAATAGTGTATGTATATATCCCGTTGGGACGGAGGTAGTAATAAATATATATTTGTTAATAAATAACTATTATAATCATAATAATATATTAAACATCCCTCTGCATATATGATAATTCTTCTTTTTAACCTCAGTCATATAAATTCATGATGTCATTTTCAGACCCGGTGATTTCATGATTATATTAAGTGATCCCGTAATTATACTAGGTGAGCATATAGCCATGATTGACGCAATTACTATGTGGGTTAGGCGGTTGTTCAAGGTCCCCAAAATTAAATAAATTAAAAGGCCCCAAAATATTTAAAACTTTTATATGTTTATGTAATTTTTTAAATTTTTTTAGTAAATTATTTCTCCATTTTCCCATGAAAAGTTAATTTTATTTAATAAATACAAAAATAAATTTAATACATGTTTTACGTTTTTTTATATTCTCACAGATTACTCTTTAGTTATAAGATATTTAACTAATGTGACTTATAAGTATATTTTTAGTGCACATTTCTTTGATTATATCACGATCACTTATACTTATAAATATAAATAGTAAAAAACATTATTTCTACTACTTAACTCTAAATTAAAGTTGTTTATGGAGAACTTAAACATAAATTTTAATATTTATAATACTTTACGTTTTATTAGAAATATGTTCAGTAATATACTTAATATATTTATAGCTAATAATTTTTATCTAGCCCTATAGTATAAATATTTTTAAAACTAATAAAGTTAAACCCCGATAAATTAATGGTTGATAAATTAATAACCTCGATTAATTAATAAAATTTTGTAATCCTGACTTGGGCCATTTGATATAAATTAATAATTCGTTAAATTTATAAGATAATATTTTTTTTATTAAAACATAGTGGTTGAGCTCTTGTACCCCCTTGTGGGAGGTCAGGAGTTCGATCACTGGCGTGTGCGTGTGTTATCAATTAGCAAAAAAACAAAAAAAATTAATAATTTCAGATTTTATCAAAATTATATATTTATTATAGGATGTACCTTTAAAATAAGACTCTAACGTACTTAATTTACTTAATTTTGAAACTGATTTGTTCTATAATTTTTTTTCTTTTCTACTATCTTCATAAGTGTTGTTAGGTCCAAAGTTAATTACAAATGGGTTGAATGAAATTTAATCATTTTTATCAAAGTTTTAGAAGCGGAATCAAACTAAAACGACTAAATACAATATTCGAGGTTAAGTTCTTGTATTGAGAAAATTAACCACGAGGGTTTGCTTACAACTCCGAATACTAAAGATTCGGGGTAACAAATATAAAAAGAAATACAATAAGCTATCAATCTATGGCTCATCTTATCACTCAAACAAGCTTTAGTCCTTATTAAATAAACTATCAAAACATAGATCTAAAGCTTGTGAATGTAGTTGTGTTACTTAATGGCTTGAAGAAATTTTGACAGCACTTCTCCTTGTAAAAACCTTAAAAGAATCAAACTCTTCTCTCACAAAAAGAATTTTGTAAAATTTCGCTACTATTTGTCGGAGAAGACTGCTTGTTCCTTCAAAGATCTGATGAATATATAGAGATGTGACCTGATTGAGAATATAGGGACATGTGGCACATTGTAGTCCATACAATTGAGCTTGGAAATGCTACTCATCGACTCAACTAGGCTAGAAATCGACCATACACTCTTGTAAGAGCTACTAATCGACATCATGGTCTCATTTGAGTCGGAAATCGACAATAGGTTTCTCTGGGAGTTAGAAATCGACCTCATGGGGCCCATTGAAGCTAGTACTCGACCATACTTTTCCTTTACATGCATAAATTGACCATGTAAGCTAGAATAGGTCTACCACTCAACAATGTAGACTGTTGATGCTCTAGAAATCGATAATATGTGTAGAAATCTTGCCAGCAATTGGCCAAGAGGAGAGAGAAATATTTTACTCCTCCCTCATGTACTTGATGGTGACTTGACACTCCTTAGAAGTGTACAAATCAATAATGCACTTCTTGGAAGGCTCCTAATCGGCCAAGCTTATTCCCCTTAATCTTACTAATCGATAATACAACTTTAAGCACTTGTACTTAGATTATTTTCAATCCTTTAAGTCATTTTTGTATGCTTTGAGTTGTAGTCCTCTGTATCTTCGAGTTTTCAGTCTTCTGCCTTAAAATCTTCCAATATTCAGGTCTTCCTATTAAATCTTTTGACATTAATCTTGATTATGAATAACACTTAACAGTTCTTCTGAGAATAATACTTAGTTTTCTTTCACGGATAATTGACGCCTAGTGCAAGGGTCTGGTTCACAGATGACTAGTTGTGCTATCAGGCCTTCGTATTATAATTATACAAATCATTGTTAAGTCTTCTATAATATCCAGTAAGCTTCATTAAAATCTTTCATGTCTTCGAACTAACCCTAATAACTTCTTCGAATGACTTCAACTTTATTCATTCGTTACCTGGACATATTAATAAACTTCATACGGACTTCTGTTGACGTTTTCTTCACTGCAGCTACCAAGATCATTATGTATAAACCAAATCATCATTCTGAATTGATTTTAGTGGAACATAGATTATTTGCAAGTCCTTTGTTCTATGTTGAGTTATCCAAATCAGTATTGTGAGATAAACATTCTTGTTAGGAATATGTTGTGAACTTGATGATAAATTAAACAAAACACCTTAGTAGATTTAACTTAATGAATTTTGTAGCACTCGACGGATGAACAAATATAGTCCCGACGGATGATTCAATATAGTCCCGACGGATGTTGATTTGACATCCATCGAGTGAGTAGCTTATGTAATAATAAGTATTGTACCACATTTCTGCAAACAACTTTGTGCAGATTCCGTAGGAGCATGTGAGTCATATTGACTACTAGTAGATATGCATAATAGGTTGATTAATAGTAAATATGAGATGTCTTGTAATTCTGCATAAGTGAAATGGAGTCAAGTGACAAATAACTACCCGACGGATGATCAACAAATTTACCCGACGGATGACAAACATGTACCCGACGGATGATCAAATTCAAATATCTGTTGACAGTGACAACACAGTCACATGCGTTGGGTATTTGCAAAAGGAATGTGGCGGCCTATTAAGCAGGGTTTTGAGAACAAAGAAGCATTACCATTTCCATGCTATTATGAAGATATTCGAAGATGCTGGAATAGAGTAGTGAAGTAGCATGGAGTTAGACTATATATATTTTATTTTATTATCTTATCTTATTGTCATGTAAACTTGGTGATATATAAACCAAGTGTAGCAAGTAGAACAACAATCGAACTAAGCACACACATTTTCAGAGAAATATTTTCAATCTGTATTCCGTAGCATTTCTCTGTAAGTTTATTTGTTCATACTTGTAAGCAGTTGTGAGCTATTCAAGCTTCACAGGGTTCTCACTCGATATATAATATATATCTATGGTGGATACTTTCAAATCCACCAGAAAGTTTTAAAAACTTGTGTTTTTATTACTTTGTGTTTTGATTCATATAAATCATTTATTCCGCACTCTGCAAATCAAACACATAGATTATCAAGTAAGAATTATTTTAAAATCTTGAAAGAGTAACAAGAATTACATTCAACCCCCCTTCTGTAATTCTTGTTGTATTGTTAGGGAATAACAATTGGTATCAGAGCAAGCTCTTGAAGTACAAAGAGTATAAAGATCACAACAAACAGCAAGATGAACAAGAAGGATGTTGGAGTTAAGATTCCTTTTCTGGACAAAGATAATTATCACCACTGGAAGGTGAAAATGCACCTACATCTTCTTTCCCAAGATGAGGCCTATGTGGATTGCATAAAGAGAGGTCCTCATGTACTAATGAGAGCTGCAACTGGCAATGAGCCATATGTTCCTAAACCAAGGCATAAATGGTCAGACCCTGATATTGAGCAAGTCAGGAAAGACAAGAAGGCCATGAATATATTGTTCAATGGAGTTGATGGTGATATGTTTGATAACATCATTAACTGCAAAACAGCCAAGGAGGTTTGAGACACTATCCAGATTATTTGTGATGGTACTGAGCAAGTAAGGGATAATCAGATGCAGCTGCTAATTCAGCAATATGGGCACTTCCATTGTGAAGATAGTGAGGCTCTCACTGATATTTTTAGTAGATTTCAAAAACTACTAAAATCTCTGAAGTTGCATGAAAGAGTCTATCAAACAAAAGACTCTAACCTCAAGTTCCTTAGATCTCTTCGAAAGGAGTGGAAACCAATGACAGTCTCATTGAGAAATTCTCGAAATTACTAGGAGTTCATCTTGGAAAGACTGTATGGCATACTGAAAACTTATGAGCTTGAAATAGAGAAAGATGAGAGGATGGAGAAAGGAAGGAAGAAAGGAGGGTCCATAGCACTGGTTGCTGAGTTAGAGAAGGAGAAAGAGTTGAAGGTAGAAGCTGTTGAGTCTACATCAAAGGCATGTGAAAGCAAGGGCAAAGGGCTGGTAGCTGAAAATGAAGATCATTTGAGCCAAGATGACATGGATGATATTGATGAACATTTAAAATTTCTTTCCAGAAGATTTTCCAAGCTCAAGTTCAAAAAGAACTTTGGAGCAGCCAAGCCAAATAGAGGATAAATCCAAATTCAAATGTTTCAAATGTGGCTAGGCTGGGCATTTTGCCAGTGAGTGTAGAAAGTCTGATTCTAGCAAGAAGAAGTTTGAGCCTGTTGACTATAAACAAAAATACTTTGAGTTGCTCAAGCAAAAGGAAAGGGCTTTCATCACACATGAGAATGACTGGGCTACAGATGGTTTGGATGAAGATGAAGAAACAAGCTATGTCAACCTAGCCCTGATGGCCAAATCTGATGAAACAGAAACAAGTTCTTTAAGTAATCAGGTAATCACCACTAACCTAGCACATTTATCTAAAGCTGAGTGTAATGGTGCAATAAATGACATGTCCACAGAATTATATCGCTTGCGTGTTACACTTAAGTCCCTCACCAAGGAAAATGCTAAAATTAAAGAAAATAATTTGTTTTTAAGTGAGAAGAATAATGTGCTAGAGTCTCAGTTTATTGAATTTGAAAAATTGAGAATTGAATGTAAGATTGCTAAGGATGAATTAACTGAGTCCTTGAAAAAAAAAGAGATTTTAAAGAAGCAACTTGAACGAGAACAGGAAATGATTAAAGCATGGAAATCATCCAGAGATGTCCATGCTCAAATCACTAAAATTCAAGGTATTGAGTCCTTTTGTGATGCAGCCTTGAAAAAGAGTAAGGAGAAGCTGGAATCCAACTTGGTTGAAGGATTGTTGACAGATGTGGACTCGACG
Source organism: Apium graveolens (assembly GCF_009905375.1). Taxonomy (NCBI): domain Eukaryota; kingdom Viridiplantae; phylum Streptophyta; class Magnoliopsida; order Apiales; family Apiaceae; genus Apium; species Apium graveolens. Next base: position 218,567,539 of record NC_133654.1, read on the forward strand.
GATGATGAAAATCATCTGTCGGATAATCAAAAGGATTATCCGTCGAGTGACAAAGAGCCACATCCGTCGGCTGTGAGTAAACCTGTGAGCAAAGCTAAGCTTGCTAAGCTGAATGAAAAATATGGATCAGTTTCCAAAAACTTTTTTCCAGGAAAATCAAGTCAAGTGAAGAAAGAGAGGAAAGTTAATGTTGGTCATCTGTCCATCAAGCAACTGAATGACAGATTAGAAAAGATTAAGGTTAAAACATAAACTAAAAGGAAAAACAATAGAAATGGGAAAGTAGGAATTAACAAGCATAACAAATACACACCTAATAAATATGCACCAAGAAAAATATGTGTTAAGTGTGGCAGTGTTAATCACCTGTCTGTTAATTACAAACTTGCAATGCCTACTCCCATGTCTGTGCCTCCCTCTTTTCCTAACATAACTTCCATGCCTATGAATGATATGTCTACTCAAAATATGAATGCACAATTTTCTAATATGCAATTTGCACCTAATCCTTATTATGTTGTAATTAGTATACCACAAATGCCATTTAGCATGCCTTACTGGAATAACATATTTGCAAACAGCATGCCCTTTCATGTTAATCAAAATGTGCATGATAATTTTGTTCTAATGACTGGTTTCAAAGGTCAAACTCAAATGACTAAGGATGAATCAGAAATTTCCAAGTCAAATGAAATAAAACCTAAGAAACCAAAGAAGAAAGCTAACAAGGCAGGACCCAAGAAAACCTGGGTACCAAAATCAACTTGATTTGGTTTTGATATGTGCAGGGAAACAAAAAGAATCTTTGGTACCTGGATAGTGGTTGTTCAGGGCACATGACTGGAGATTCTACCCTTCTCACAGAGTTCAAGGAAAGAGCTGGCCCAAGTATTACTTTTGGAAATGACAGTAAGGGTTATACTGTGGGATATGGCTTAATTTTAAAAGACAATGTCATCATTGAAGAGGTTGCCTTAGTGGATGGTCTCAAGCACAATTTATTGAGTATCAGCCAACTTTGTGATAAAGACAGTTCATTAACCTTCAATTTAGAAGCCTGTGTTGTGACAAACAAAAGAAGCAACAAAGTGGTTCTCACTGGAGTGAGAAAAGGAAATGTGTTTCTGGCTGACTTCAACTCATCTAATGCAGAATCTGTCACTTGTCTTCTCAGTAAAGCAAGTCAAGATGAAAGTTGGCTATGGCACAAGAAACTGTCTCATCTAAACTTCAAGACCATGAATGAGCTTGTCAAGAAAGAACTGGTTAGAGGCATTCCTCAAGTGGAGTTTTCTAAGGATGGACTGTGTGATACCTACTAAAAAGGAAATCATATTAAAGCATCATTCTGAAAGAAGCTTGATTCAACAATTGAAGAACCTTTGCAATTGCTACACATGGATTTATTTGGACCAGTCAATGTGTTGTCCATCTCAAGGAAAAGATTTTTCCTAGTAATTGTGGATGATTTCTTAAAGTTCTCTTGGACATATTTTCTAAAGTCTAAAGATGAAGCTAGTGAAATCATCATCAATCATATAAGGCAAGTCAACAATCATCCTGATTTTAAAGTAAGAAGAATCAGGAGTGACAATGGAACTGAGTTCAAGAATTCTGTGATGAGATTATTTTGTGAAGAGAATGGGATTATGCATAAGTTTTCTGCAGCAAGAACTCCACAAAAAATGGAGTAATGGAAAGAAAGAATAGATCTCTTATTGAAGCTGCAAGGACAATGCTTGAAGAATCAAAGTTACCAACATATTTTTGGGCTGAAGCTGTGAATACTGCCTGCTACACTCAGAATATTTCTTTGGTTAATCAAGCAAAGTATATGACACCCTACCAATTATTCAAGAACAAGAAACTAACTCTAAATTTTCTTCATCTCTTTGGCTGTAAATGTTTTATCTTGAGGAATCAAACTGATCAACATGGGAAGTTTGATGCTAAAGAAGATGAAGGAATTTTTGTTGGATGTGCTGTGGGAAAGGCATATAGGGTCTACAATCTAAGAACCAACATTATTATGGAATCAATATATGTTGTGTTTGATGACAAAAAGATTGAAGGACTGCAAGATGGAGACTTTCATGAAAGCCTCAAGTTTGATAATGTGGAGATGGTTAGTGATGACAGTGATGATGAAAGTGATCAAGAAACAGTAAATAAGGATAATGCAGAAAAATCTACAACTAATGAAGCACATAATTCAACATCTGTCGAGTTGCAAAATGCTTCATCCATCGGGAGACAATCTGCCTTATCTGTCGGGACATAAAGTGCATCATCCGTCGGGACACAAAGTGCATCATCCGTCAAAACATTAAGAGAAGCTGAAAGTCAGAATAGATCACTTACAGATAGTTCCCCTTTCTCAAATCAATGATTCACAAACTTAGGGGGAGTTTCTAATAATCAAAACCCAGTCACACATCAAGACAACAATAAGGCCTCTTTATCTAGAGTTAATCTACCTCAACAAAGAAAATGGACTAAAGATCACCCTTTTTGAGCTCATCATTGGTGATGCATCTTCTAGAGTTCAAACAAGGAGAGTAACTCAAGAAGAATATCTGTACAACAACTTTCTTTCTAAGGAAGAACCAAAGAAGGTAGAAGAAGCTTTGTTGGATCCTGATTGGATTTTAGCTATGCAGGATGAGCTAAACCAATTTGAAAGGAACAAGGTATGGAAGCTGGTACCCAGACATAAATGAAAGAATCCAATTGACACCAAGTGGGTATTCAGAAACAAGATGGATGAAAATGGCATAGTGTTCAGTAATAAGACTAGATTGGTTGCTAAGGGCTACTGTCAATAAGAAGGGATAGATTTTGATGAAACCTTTGCTCCTGTTGTAAGACTTGAAGCCATCAGAATCTTTTTAGCCTATGCAGCCCATGCCAATTTCAAGGTCTAACAAATGAATGTCAAAAATGCTTTTTTAATGGAGATTTGGAGGAGGAAGTCTATGTTAGTCAACCTCCTGGTTTTGAAGATCCAAATTTTCCAGATAATGTCTACTATCTTTTGAAGGCACTTTATGGATTGAAGCAAGCACCTAGAGCCTGGTATGACACTTTATCAAAGTTTCTTTTGAAAAATCACTTCACAAGAGGTACTGTTGATAAAACTTTATTTTTCAATTATGTTAATGGCTCTAGTATACTTGTTCAAATTTATGTAGATGATATTATATTTGGCTCTACAAATGAAAAAGTTTGTAAAAAGTTTGCCAAATTGATGCAAAGTAAGTATGAAATGAGCATGATGGGAGAACTAACTTACTTTCTTGATTTATAAGTTAAGCAAGTTAGTGATGGAATATTCATTAGTCAAACTAAATATATTCATGACCTTCTAAAGAAGTTTGATCTAATGGATTGCACATCTGCAAAAACTCCTATGGCCACTGCAACTAAGCTTGAATTAAACACTACTGAAAAGTCTGTGGATATTTCAAGCTACATGGGCATGGTTGGCTCACTTCTGTACTTAACAACTAGTAGGCCAGATATAATGTTTGCTACTTGTCTTTGTACTAGATTTCAGGATGATCCTAGAGAATCTCACCTAGTAGCTATTAAGAGAATTTTCAGATATCTCAAGGGAACACCAAAACTTGGCATTTGGTATCCTAGAGATTCTGGTTTTGATTTAACTGGTTATTCAGATGCCGATTATGCAGGTTGTAAAATAGACAGAAAAAGCACAACAGGAACTTGTCAATTTCTAGGGAACAAGCTTGTGTCCTGGTTTAGTAAAAAGCAAAATTCAGTTTCTACTTCTACAGCTGAAGCTGAATATATTGCTGCTGGTAGTTGCTATGCACAGATTTTGTGGATGAAAAACCAATTGTTGGACTATGGTCTACAAGTGGATAGAAATCCCATTTTCTGTGATAACACAAGTGCAATTGCCATCACTGAAAATCCAGTGCAACATTCAAGAACAAAGCACATAGACATCAAGTACCACTTCATTAGGGAGAATGTGATGAATGGTACTGTGGAGCTTCATTTTGTTCCAAGTGAAAAGCAGCTTGCAGATATATTTACCAAGTCACTTGATGAATCCACCTTTTCAAGGTTGGTAAGTGAGCCATGTATGCTTAATTATTCTTGAATTATTTCAAATATTTTTTGCCAGTTTTAATGCAGCCAGAAAATTAATTAATTTTTCAGCTTTGGATGAAATTTAGGCTAAGTCAAAATTTACATCCCGACGGATGCTCATTATCCATCGAGTTTAGTCATCCGCCGGAATGTTACTTGTTAACAAAAATCAATTACTTTTCTGGATTATTTCATAACTCGACGGATAACTGATTTATCCTCATCCGTCGAATTGTCTCAATCTTAGCCGTTAAATCTCTACTCATCATCCATCGAGTATACTAACAGTTTGTAAGCATGACACGACGGATAAGTGACAAAATTTTTACAGTTTATTTATTTTTAAACGGCTATTTTGGGCTATTTTGATTGGTCACTTTATTTCACTTTATTATTTTTGACAGTTTATTATTGAGATAGTATAAAAGCAGAATTCATTTTTATTCTACTCTTTTATCATTCTCAATTCAATTGCTCTAACTTCCTTTCTTCTCCAAAGTAAATACTTTCTTTGCAAATTACTCAGTCTCTAACAATGGCACCAGTCATCAAAATTATGTCTCAAACTGGATATATTTACGAAAAGAACAACTTCACAGCTCTTGTAAACAAGGAGATTCAATAGTCTGGAGAGTTTCACAAAATGATGGATTTTGTGAAAAGCTGTAAACTCAAATATGCGATGCTGGAATCTCCCACAATCTATTGTGAGGTTGTAGAGGAGATATCGACAACTGCAGTGTACAACTCTACTGACAAAACCATCATTTTCACTCTCAAAGGTAAACAGTTTTGCATTAATAGTGACATTGTCAAAGCATGCTTTAGAATTCCTGATAATACTTCTACAGTTCCATACACAGACACATATATAGTTAACATGCTAAATTCCACGGGTTATGCACTTTCCACTTCTAAGTTAAGTGAAATTAGGAGGTTAGGTCTTAGAAAGGAATGGAGCTTTTTGTGTGATGTGGTAACTAAGGTATTTTCTGGTAAGATTAGTAACTTTGATTCTGTTAACATATCTATGCTTAACATTCTTTACATGCTAGTTACTGGTAAGTAATTTAATTTCAGTGACTTGGTCTTGTTTGAGTTAGGCTATAAGTTAGGAGAACTGAATAAGAGAGGTAAGAGTGTCTACTATGCTAGATTTTTTATGATGCTTGCTAACCACCTCATTGAAAATATTGAAATTGAGAACCCAACCAACAAACTAAATTGTTGGGTTCAATAAAGGAGGATCATTGCAGATCTCAACAGGATAAATCACCATAAAGAGGCGCCTCTCCTTTATTTTCCAATCATGGAGGGACCTCAGGTAAGTGAGGTAAGTTTTACTGTCTCCACTCTTCCAACCTCACAAATTTTTTTCCCTTCTAGTGTAGCAATGACATCTGTGTCAATGACACAACAGATGCCTACCCAAGCTACTAAACCAAAAATTTCAAAATCCAAGTCTAAGAAAGCCCCCTCTGGTTTCTTTCGAAAGAAACTAGTTGCAAAATCCACTAAAACCAAAGAGGGGAGTGTGAAGGAGGGTAAGCAAGGTGAGGGACATGGTGAAAATCAAAGAATCCCTAAGAATAAGGTTGGAGAGGTGAGTGTTTTCCAGCCTAGCCACACTGCAGTTTCTCAATAAACTGTAGTGCTTAAAAAGGACTTAAGCTCATTACTAGTTATATCCTCTCAAAAGGATGTGACTATTGAACAAAGCTCTCAGCCAAGAGCACAGTCCAAGAGGGTAAGGGACACTAGCTCACCCCAAACTTATGCCAGAAAGAAGAAATCTAAACTAACTGGGGATGCACAAGGAACACACATAGTGCAAACTGAAGCAATAGACTCAGTCACTGCACCTTCTCAAAGTCAGATTGATGTGACTCCAATAAATGTGGAGTCACATCCAAAATCCTTAACAATTGAAGCCCCTAAAATACCAAACTCACCCACACACTCACTGGATGTTGACATGATCAATACATCACTTCCAAATTCTCCATCTTTAACTCTCTTGGAAAAGCCAAAAATCCAAGCAAGTGAGTATCATCTTTTAGATGATTTGTTGGCTCACTTGCCATTTCTTTCCGAGTCTGTTGAGACATCTGTGCCTAAATATTCATCAATCTGCACAGAGTCTACAATAAACTCCACTCCAAACTCATTCATTTCTTCTCTCCCGATGGATATTTATCATCCGTCGAGTAGTAATTATATCCCGACGGATAAGCCTAACAGCAGTCATCCGTCGGATAGCCATACTACTGTCCCGATGGATATTCACCATCCATCGGGTGTCTCTACACAACTTTAAATTTCTTCAATTCTTACAAGTGCAGAAGACTTAGTGGTAGTGCAATCACTATTAGGACTGAGGGAAGGGAGTAAATTGAGTGAGAGTCTGGGTTGCTCCCAGGAAAAATGAGATAAAATGAGTGATCAAATGCAGACCATTTCTTCAGGTCTGGAAAAAGTGAGTGAGAGGAGTCCCACCTTAGATGGTGAAGGTGAGGGTGGGAAGCCAAGGGGAGCCCTTGATGCAAGAACAAAGAGATTATGAGAGAAATGCAGGTACATGAGAAATAAGGGTGGATATCATTGTTAGTGAGTCAATTAATGTCAATAAAGCAAACAAAGAGGAACTATCTCAACATAGTCAAGCTGTTATAGATTCCACCTCTTTGGATGTTGAGGCATTTACTCATCCTGTTCCAGCATATCAACTTTTGGCCGGGCGAGGCAATGAAAATGCAGAAATGATGCTCAATTTGGTGCACACTACTCAATCCATGCAAAGAGCAAAGGATGCCATCACAGCTATGCCTTCTAGAGCTGCTGATGACATAGATTATGAGGCTGGTGGGTCATAAAAATTCTTTGGTGATGATAGTGAAGATGAGTCACTGGACATAGGGGGTAAAGTATGCCCTAGTTCCAGATCTGGTATGCCATCTTGGGCATTTTCAAAGAAATGTGATGAACATTATTTCAAGACCACCCTCATTCAACTCATCAATCAGACATAATCTGCTCTTCAATCAACAACAAATGCCAGCACCAAGAAGCTCCTACAGGCACACCTTGCTTCTCTTCAGTTATAACAAATCCAAGGCTTTCAACACAGTCAGAATGTCACTTCTATAAAAAATGAGGTTGATCAAATAAAGAAGGATATTTCTGACAGATTGGATGCTAAACTTCCGGAAGCTACAATGATTAATATTAAGAGGAAGCTAAGGAAGAACTCTGATCTTGCCATAAAGGTGGAGTCCTTGGACAAAAGGATGACTGCTATGGAAGCATCTCTCACAGCTATACATCTACATCAAGCACAACAAACTCAACTGTTGCAACAACTGGTGGCTGCACAATCTTCTTCCTCCACTCTACTTGATGATAACAAAAAGGGGGAGAAATTATTATCTCAAGTCAGTCAAGAAGAACCATCTAGTGAGGGGGAGAAAGTGGTAAATGTACAAATCAGCCAAGTAATTGTTCCAAAAATTACTCTGCCAAAGCCACCAGTATTGGACAACATTGATCTGATCCACATAGAAGTTGCTGAGCTTGAGTCAAAGTCAATTCCTAAGATACTTGATGTTGCAGCTGTGGAGAAGGAACTAGATGATAAATGGAGAAAGATAGATGCAGAAATTCAATAAAAGTTTGGGCCAATTCAGAAGCCAGACAAAATATTCATTCATCACTCTCAAGTCAAGAATATTTTTGTGAATGAAATGAGTATGAATTATCTGGAAAAAGGCCAAACATCTTGTATAAAATCTCCAAAGGCAAATCTGATCATGAAGCCAAAAAGGAACTACTCAAAGTTTTCAGGCAAAAATCCTATGGATATTGTGTATGAGACCTAGGCCAGATGAGAAGAAGCTGTTGGCTAGGTCAATTGCATTTTACAAAGATCCAGTAGATTCAACACTCAAAAGAAGATTAGCCAAGATTTACAAAAATGGTAAGGAAATTTGTGTGGTGGCTGGACACCCTATGTTTGTGGAAGCTAAAAAGGAAGAGAAGGAAATAATAAGGTAAGAAAAGAAGCAAGCTGCTTTGGATGCTAAGAAGCTCAAACATAAGAAGAAGCAAGCTGCTATCTTGGCCAAACTTCAAGCTGTAAAGACCACAACTAAAATTTCTGCACAACCATCTGTAATTGCTGAACCTCAAGATCAAAAAGTGCAAGATGAACCATAACAGAAAAGAAGATTCAGTTACAAGCTCCACTCCAAAAGAAAATTGGACTTCAGTGATGAGGAAATGGAAGACTATATTCCCAAAAAGCCTACAACTTCAACTCAGACATCAAAAACCTCAGTGGTATTTAAAGAATTCAAGGTGGTAGATCCAACTAGAAACATTCATGGTGAGCCCATTATTCCTAAGGATGAGCCAGTAGACTGGGATAGTTTGCCAATTTCTGAGCTAAACTTTCTTATCTTCAACAAGCCAAAGAAGACAAAGACTGGAGCAAGCAAGAAAGTGAAGCCTGTGACTCTCAGATCCAAGACCCTAACAAAATCTCAATCTGCAGTCAACAAGGGAGATTTGCTTTACATCTGTGATATCAAGGAGTTCTCTGACATAAACCTCTACTTAGATGAATTGGAAGAAGTAAGAGGAATTGATGCTCACAAACATCTTCCTGAAAGGACGGTGTTTAAATATAAGGGATGAAAAGAGATAATATGGCCACTTCACATGATTTTTCTAGAAATCCAAGCTATTCTAATAAAGATCTACTCATCTTTCAAAAAGAACTTTGGATTCAATGTGACAGCAATGAGATTAGTTCTAAAGAAGATTGAGGAGCTGATGAGTAATAGAGCTAAAGATGCACTACCAAAAACTCTGTCAATTCCCTTCATAGGAAAGAGAGTGCATTTGAGGCCCTATTGGCTAATGGAATTCAAGGATGAAATGGGAGTAAGAAGATTCTTCAGATTGGAGGACTAGTTGAGTATCTCTAGAAATGAGACTCTACTGGAAATGCAAGAAATGCTAGATCTCTCAGAAGCTAATGAACTTGAGTTCCACAGAAAACTCCAAAATTAGATAGAAGAGAACAACATGAGGCTTGGGAAGAAACCCAAACAATCAAGGAAATAGACTTATCTGCTCAGTGAAAGGAATATGTCCTAAGTCCAATCATGTATTAGGATTTAGGAATAACTTTTATGTAATCTGTTTTGATTTCATTGATATTAATAAAGACTTATTTTGCTTTTATTACGGGCTTTATCTATTTAAGTGTTTAAATAAGATATACCATAGTTTAGAGTAAAGCTTTTTATGGATTATGATGAGATCATAATAGTGAGACCTAAAAAGATGATAACTCTAAACTTAAATAGTTCCCGGTCGTAGGATTACTAACTGGTAATTAATAATCCGCAAAGATCGGTACATACTATGCTTGCTTCATTATGAAGGATGTCTGTTCTCATAGACATTTGTGTGGTGACACTATAGCTAGTATGTAGGTGCTTATTATAGAATAAGTTCACTGAACATGACTCGCCCATCTGAACAATTGATGGAGTTCACTCACGTGTCAGCAGTTGTTCACTTAGTGATAGTTGTACAAGTATCCTTAGACTTGAGGTCATCATAGTCATCTTGTGTACACTGAACTATGCTTTGGTTTAGTTCTTAGTCTCCAGGGACAATTATTAGGGCTCTTCTGGGTATAAGAATTTGTACACGAAGATAGTGTATGATCAATAAAGGATCTACCCCTTCCAGTGAAGGAAGTGAATGTTCAAGGCTGATCCACTTATGCTAGTTCAGGAATCTCTGGCCAGAGTGAATGAAATTAGAAAGGAGTTTCTAATTTGGATAGAACTACGCATAGTAAATGGTAAGCAAGTGATTGAATTAGATAGGCTTGACACGAGATCCATGCCTTGTATTTAATCGGGACATTGTAGGGTAGAAGGAGTTTATTATACGGTAACTATTCACTGAATAGGTTCTTGGTATTCTAAGCAGTGAATTCATATTATCCGGATAGTCGCGATATGCTGAGAAGTATCCCTCACGATGTAGAATAAATATGATTAATTAATTAATCATATTTAATAAATTAGAGAATTTATATAAATAATGATAAAATAGTTTTATTATTATTTATTTCTACTACCGGCTTAATATTGAACCTACAGGGTCACACCATAAAAAGAGAATGATTTAATGGTGGAGGAATTAATTAATAATGGCTAATAATTATTTATTTGTGAAATAAATAATTAATTGGCAAATTTAATAATTGATTAAATGAGATTTAATTGATTATAAATTAATTAAGAAAAGTTCTTAATATTATTAATTAAAGGATTTAATTTTTGGAAATTAAATCAAGAGAGAGAATTATTTCTAAAGTGTTTAGAAAAAGGATTAATAATTAAAAGGTGTTTTAATTATTAATGAGAATAATAAATGGGATAATAATAATAATATTTATGGGAAAATTTCAGCTGAAAATTTTGCCTATAAATACACTATTATAGACCCTATTTTTATTCGAACCTTAGAACCCCAAAACCCAAAAAGTTTGGAAAACCCAATTCTCTCCATCTCCTTCCTCCTCCTTAACATCATTTTCTTGGTGGATACCGATGGAGTGCTTCACACTTGAGGAGCAACTGCTAAGGTTCTCTGATCGTTGTCTCCGAATTATTTTAAAGGTTAGATTCGATCCCTCGAATTTTTATTCATGATCTGTATGCTTTTATTTGGATTTTATGTGTGTAAAAGTGTTTTGCCATGCCCCTGCTGCGATTAAAATCCAACAATGGTATCAGAGCATAGGTTGTATGCATATAGATCTGTGGTAAAAATTTCAGAATTTTATGTGCTTGTATGAATTAATTATGATTTTTACAAGTTATATTATGGATTAATTTTGTCTGATGAGAAATCGTTTCTCAGAATAATTTTGATTGTTGATCTGGGTTCTACAAGTGTTGTAGATCGTCTAGGTATTTTTTTCATAATTTTATGATGTATAGATTTTTTATTATGAATTTTTGAAGTTATTTCAATTAAATTCGTAATTATATAATCATATATATATATATATATAAATTGCATGTATGTATATATATTTGTACTATCTGTGTTGTATTCTGTCTTCTGCTGCACGGATAGAATAGCTACAGGTACAGGTCAGTTGTCAGGCCCGGCAACCGAGAAAAGAATCTGTCAGGCGGGTGTAAAAGAAAAACAAAAAAAAGGGTGTAACGCATTCCGGGAATGCGTTACACACCTGTGGCGCATTCAAGGAATGCGTTACACCCTTTAATGGCTTAAAAGGGGTGTAACGCATCACCGGAATGCGTTACAGGGATTGTAACGCGTTCCTGTAATGCGTTACAGCCCGTCTGTTGATTTTAAAATTGATTTTCTGGGAGTTTCGTAACTCCGTTTTAGGCGTGCAATATACCGTTGGATTCATTTTTTCGAGACGGATCTAATGGAGTGATCAATTTTAGTTTATATAAAAGTTTTGAACTGTTTATATTTCCATGAAGTGTTTTAAAGCTGTTTTTGACTGTTTTTATTGCTTTTAAATGCTTCATGTGATACATAGAGATGTATAATGATTAGAGTAATGTGCTAGATGATATAACATGCCTACCTTGATGTTTATTCATGTTTATATATGTGATATATGCTTAGTTTATCATGCGATGATAGATTTAGGTGAACTTAAATAAACATAAGGCGTTTGTTAGACAACCTAGTATAGTGAAATTGTTTCATAACCTTAATAACAATATTATGAATACAATCATGAAATTCTTGTGTTTGTGAAGGAAGCGAATGTTCAAGGCTGATCCACTTATGCTAGTTCAGGAATCTCTGGCCAGAGTGAATGAAATTAGAAAGGAGTTTCTAATTTGCATAGAACTACACATAATAAATGGTAAGCAAGTGATTGAATTAGATAGGCTTGACACGAGATCCATGTCTTGTATTTAATCGGGACATTGTAGGGTAGAAGGAGTTTATTGTACGGTAACTATTCACTGAATAGGTTCTTGGTATTCTAAGCAGTGAATTCATATTATCCGGATAGTCGCGATATACTGAGAAGTATCCCTCACGATGTAGAATAAATATGATTAATTAATTAATCATATTTAATAAATTAGAGAATTTATAAAAATAATAATAAAATAGTTTTATTATTATTTATTTCTACTACCGGCTTAATATTGAACCTACAGGGTCACACCATAAAAAGAGAATGATTTAATGGTGGAGGAATTAATTAATAATGGCTAATAATTATTTATTTGTGAAATAAATAATTAATTGGAAAATTTAATAATTGATTAAATGAGATTTAATTGATTATAAATTAATTAAGAAAAGTTCTTAATATTATTAATTAAAGGATTTAATTTTTGGAAATTAAATCAAGAGAGAGAATTATTTCTAAAGTGTTTAGAAAAAAGATTAATAATTAAAAGGTGTTTTAATTATTAATGAGAATAATAAATGGGATAATAATAATAATATTTATGGGAAAATTTCAGCTGAAAATTTTGCCTATAAATACACTATTATAGACCCTATTTTTATTCGAACCTTAGAACCCCAAAACCCAAAAAGTTTGGAAAACCCAATTCTCTCCATCTCCTTCCTCCTCCTTAACATCGTTTTCTTGGTGGATACCGGTGGAGTGCTTCACACTTGAGGAGGAACTGCTAAGGTTCTCTGATCGTTGTCTCCGAATTATTTTAAAGGTTAGATTCGATCCCTCGAATTTTTATTCATGATCTGTATGCTTTTATTTGGATTTTATGTGTGTAAAAGTGTTTTGCCATGCCCCTGCTGTGATTAAAATCCAACAATGGTATCAGAGCATAGGTTGTATGCATATAGATCTGTGGTAAAAATTTTAGAATTTTATGTGCTTGTATGAATTAATTATGATTTTTACAAGTTATATTATGGATTAATTTTGTCTGATGAGAAATCGTTTCTTAGAATAATTTTGATTGTTGATCTGGGTTCTACAAGTGTTGTAGATCGTCTGGGTATTTTTTTCATAATTTTATGATGTATAGATTTTTTATTATGAATTTTTGAAGTTATTTCAATTAAATTCGTAATTACATAATCATATATATATATATAAATTGCATGTATGTATATATTTGTACTGTCTGTGTTGTATTCTGTCTTCTGCTGCACGGATAGAATAGCTACAGGTACAGGTCAGTTGTCAGGCACGGCAACCGAGAAAAGAATCTGTCAGGCGGCTGTAAAAGAAAAACAAAAAAAAAATAGGGGTGTAACGCATTTCGGCAATGCGTTACACACCTGTGGCGCATTCAAGGAATGCGTTACACCCTTTAATGGCTTAAAAGGGGTGTAACGCATCACCGGAATGCGTTACAGGGATTGTAACGCGTTCCTGTAATGCGTTACAGCCCGTCTGTTGATTTTAAAATTGATTTTCTGGGAGTTTCGTAACTCCGTTTTAGGCGTGCAATATACCGTTGGATTCGTTTTTTCGAGACAGATCTAATGGAGTGATCAATTTTAGTTTATATAAAAGTTTTGAACTGTTTATATTTCCATGAAGTGTTTTAAAGCTGTTTTTGACTGTTTTTAATTGCTTTTAAATGCTTTATGTGATACATAGAGATGTATAATGATTAGACTAATGTGCTAGATGATATAACATCCCTACCTTGATGTTTATTCATGTTTATATATGTGATATATGCTTAGTTTATCATGCGATGATAGATTTAGGTGAACTTAAATAAACATAAGGTGTTTGTTAGACAACCTAGTATAGTGAAATTGTTTCATAACCTTAATAACAATATTATGAATACAATCATGAGATTCTTGTGTTTGTGAAACACGTAATTGAATATGAATTTTCGATATGAGAGAAAGGATGATTCTGTCAATAACAGATTTCTATCTGTAAGAAAGGGTTATTAAGTGACGCCTCTTGACAATGCTCCACCCGATCTGGGAATCATCTGATTATTGATTATTGATTTCAAATATTTAATTTAAAAGAAAGAATCTCTTTATAATATGATTATGATTGTAACGTAATATAATCCCTCTAAAATTAAATAATATCAAGTAGTAATTGGCCAATGATACAACGGGCTTGTGTCGGTCATAGCCTTCCAACATGATAGAAAAGTAGTTCTTATTTTTGAATCATTGTCGGTTCGTGCTACAGCCGAGGGCTTTGATTCGAAATAAGAAATACTTGTCTATTACATAGAGATGTGTACATTGAATAAAAATCTAAAGGTCGGTACATGCTACAGCCGTGGGCCTTTGGGGACTGATTCAACTGTACGGAATGTTGGGTTAGACTTGACTTAGAATATTGAGTTTGTCGTGCCACAGCCGAGACTCAATTATTCAAGAGGCTAAAGTTTGATTAGGGAATAACATAAGATGTAATTGACAAGAGTTGTCTGCCTATTGAACATTACATGGCGGTTCGTGCTACAACCGGGGTCGTGTAATGGAATGTAGGATCCCTATTCCCACTAGCATTATGAATGCTTAATTTTTCACGTAGGGGGTTGAATAAATTAGGAAAACTAGTGGGAGCCACTTATGAATAAAGACCCGATTCATATAGTGTTTTGAAATGAAATCGAATATTTGCTAAGTGTTGTTATGTGTTTATCATTTACAGATTTACTTTGTACGTTATGTCTTCTGCACTATCACTCAGGAGCATACCGGATGCTCACAAATTGACTGGTCCTAATTATGCTGACTGGCTTCGAAACTTGAGAATTGTTCTCAGGATTGAGAAGCTGGAATACGTGATTGACTCACCTAAGCCTACTGAACCTGCTAGCGATGCGCATAATGATGAACATGTTGTGTATCATAAGTGGATAGATGATGCAAATGTTGCTCAATGCATCATGCTAGCTTCCATGAACATTGAGCTACGGAAGCAACATGAGCATATGGATGCTCACACTATCCTCATGCATCTACAAGAGTTGTATGATGTGGCGGGGAGGACAGCTCGATATGAGATATCGAAGGAGTTGTTCGGTTGTAGGATGTTTGAGGGATCATCTGTGAATGACCATGTACTTAAGATGATCAATTTGATTGAACATCTTGGACAACTTGGTTTTGCCATGGATGGGGAGCTGAGCCAAGACTTGGTCTTGCAATCGCTTCCGAGTTTGTTCTCGCAGTTTGTTATGAACTTTCACATGAATAAGTTGGATGTCAGCCTGCCTGAACTCCACAACATGTTGAAGACTGCGGAATCGAATTTTCCCTTAAGAAGAGTTCTGTTCTTCTAATTGGTGAAAGTTCCAATCCTAAGAAAAGGAAGAGGAACTCTTCCAAGAAGAAGAAAGTAGGTGAGAAAACGCCGGTTCCACCAAAAGCTGAAGATACCAAGAGCAAAGTTGTTTGCTTTTACTGTAACAAGGTGGGGCACTGGAAGAGGAACTGCAAGGTTTACCTTGCAGAATTGAAGAAGAAGAAGGGTAGTGAGACTACTGATTCTGATTCAGGTATGTTCATGATAGAAATGAATATGTCATTAAATCAAATTTCTACTTGGGTATTAGATACCGCCTGTGGTTCTCAAATCTGCAATTTGTTGCAGGGACCAAGGAGAAGTAGGACTCTTGAGGAAGAGGAGGTGATTCTACTGATGGGAATTGGAGCAAGAGTTGCTGCTGAAGATGTAGAATCATTTCATTTGTATATGCCTACGGGCAAGACTATTGTTTGAAATAATTGTTATTTTGTTCCCTCGATTGTGAGGAATATTATTCCCATGTTAGACTTGGCTGGATTTTCATTTATTATTGAGAATAATGAATGTTCTATTCTTAGAGATAATATTCTTTATGGACGTGGTGCTTTAAATAATGGTCTGTATGTATGTGACATAATTTATTTTAGATTGAACAAACTAATAAAAGAAAAGGGATGATGAAAATCTCACTTTATAGTGGCATTGTAGTCTCCATTTAGTAGACATAGAGAGAGGGCTGCAAATTTGCTAGGAATGGTACACACAGATGTATGTGGACCAATGTCTACGCAAGCCATGGGTGGATTTTCATACTTCATTACTTTCATAGATTATAGATCTGGATTCAGATATGTGTTTGATGAAACACAAGTCTGAGGCCTTTGAAAAGTTCAAAGAATATAAGTATGAAGTGGAGAAACAACCAAACATAGTATTATAACTCTTCGATTAGATCGAGGTGGTGAATACTTGAATGGAGAGTTTCTGGATTATCTCAAAGTAAATGGTATAGTCTCCCAGTGGACTCCTCCAGATTAGTATCTGAAAGGAGAAATCGAACTTTGTTAGACATAGTTCGGTCCATGATGAGCTATGCAAATCTTCTAGTATTCCTATGGGGTTATGCATTGGAAACCTCAGCATATTTACTGAATAAGGTGCTTTCCAAATCTGTTCCTCAAACTCCGTATGAGATATGGAAAGAAAGGAATCCGAGTCTTAAACACGTTAAGATTTGGGGATGTCCAGCTTATGTCAAGTAAGTTGACCCAGATAAGCTGGAATATCGATCCGTAAAATGTAGTTTTGTGGGATATCCTAAAGAGACTTTAAGGTATTACTTTTGCACCGATCATCGGGTGTTTGTCTCCAGACATGCTACCTTCTTGGAAAAGGAGTTTATCCTTGAAGGAAACAGTGGGAGCAAAATTGAACTTGATGAAGTTCAAGAAGCACAAACTACTACAGATCGAGTGGAAACACCTGTTTTGACTGAACAACCTTTTGTGGAATAGCCCATTCATAGTTCAGGGAGAGTGTCTCGCCAACCTGAGAGGTAATATGGCCTTGTCATTGAGAATGACAAAGAGTTGTCGATCATTGATGATGACGACCCTGTGACCTTTAATGAGGCTATGAGTAGTGTTGACTCAGAGAAATGGCATAGTGCCATGAAATCCAGAATGGAATCTATGTATATGGTATACAAAAGATAGATTATAGCAGATGGCCAGGTGGAGACCTATAAGGGAAGGCTTGTGGGAAAAGGATTCAAACAAAGGTAATGGATTGACTTTGATGAAACCTTTTACCTGTAGCCCTGTTATAATCAGTTCGGATTTTGCTTGCGATTGCTACTTACTACGACTATGAGATCTGGCAAATAGCCAGATGGTTTTCTTTCCAAGAGAAATGAAAACCTAGTGTGTAAGCTACTGCGAACCATATGTGGTTTAAATGCAAGCTTCTCGTAGATGGAACATTCGTTTTGATGAGAAAATCAAAGAGTTTGATTTTATCAAAAATGTAGATGAACCATGCGTCTACAAAAGGGTTAGTGGGAGCACGGTAACATTTCTTATATTGTATTGAATTAGAGTTGACACACATAACAACATAGCAGACCCACTCACAAAGCTACTTTATGAAAGTCACTTTGATCGGCATAAAGACAAGATGGGTATTAGATACCAGAGTGATTGGCTTTAGTACAAGTGGGAGATTGAAAGGAATATGTCCTAAGTCCAATCATGTATTAGGATTTAGGAATAACTTTTATGTAATCTGTTTTGATTTCATTGATATTAATAAAGACTTGTTTTGCTTTTATTACGGGCTTTATCTATTTAAGTATTTAAATAAGATATACCATAGTTTTGAGTAAAGCTTTTTATGGATTATGATGAGATCATAATAGTGAGACCTAAAAAGATGATAACTCTAAACTTAAATAGTTCCTGGTCGTAGGATTACTAACTGGTAATTAATAATCCGCAAAGATCGGTACATACTATGCTTGCTTCATTATGAAGGATGTTTGTTCCCATAGACATTTGTGTGGTGACACTATAGCTAGTATGTAGGTGCTTATTATAGAATAAGTTCACTGAACATGACTCGCCCAGCTGAACAATTGATGGAGTTCACTCACGTGTCAGCAGTTGTTCGCTTAGTGATAGTTGTGCAAGTATCCTTAGACTTGAGGTCATCATAGTCATCTTGTGTACACTGAACTATGCTTTGGTTTAGTTCTTAGTCTCCAGGGACAATTATTAGGGCTCTTCTGGGTATAGGAATTTGTACACGAAGATAGTGTATGATCAATAAATGATCTACCCCTTCCAGTGAAGGAAGCGAATGTTCAAGGCTGATCCACTTATGCTAGTTCAGGAATCTCTGGCCAGAGTGAATGAAATTAGAAAGAAGTTTCTAATTTGGATAGAACTACGCATAGTAAATGGTAAGCAAGTGATTGAATTAGATAGGCTTGACACAAGATCCATGCCTTGTATTTAATCGGGACATTGTAGGGTAGAAGGAGTTTATTGTATGGTAACTATTCACTGAATAGGTTCTTGGTATTCTAAGCAGTGAATTCATATTATCCGGATAGTCGCGATACGCTGAGAAGTATCCCTCACGATGTAGAATAAATATGATTAATTAATTAATCATATTTAATAAATTAGAGAATTTATATAAATAATGATAAAATAGTTTTATTATTATTTATTTCTACTACCGGCTTAATATTGAACCTACAGGGTCACACCATAAAAAGAGAATGATTTAATGGTGGAGGAATTAATTAATAATGGCTAATAATTATTTATTTGTGAAATAAATAATTAATTGGCAAATTTAATAATTGATTAAATGAGATTTAATTGATTATAAATTAATTAAGAAAAGTTCTTAACATTATTAATTAAAGGATTTAATTTTTGGAAATTAAATCAAGAGAGAGAATTATTTCTAAAGTGTTTAGAAAAAGGATTAATAATTAAAAGGTGTTTTAATTATTAATGAGAATAATAAATGGGATAATAATAATAATATTTATGGGAAAATTTCAGCTGAAAATTTTGCCTATAAATACACTATTATAGACCCTATTTTTATTCGAACCTTGGAACCCCAAAACCCAAAAAGTTTGGAAAACCCAATTTTCTCCATCTCCTTCCTCCTCCTTAACATCATTTTCTTGATGGATACCGGTGGAGTGCTTCACACTTGAGGAGCAACTGCTAAGGATCTCTGATCGTTGTCTCCGAATTATTTTAAAGGTTATATTCGATCCCTCGAATTTTTATTCATGATCTGTATGCTTTTATTTGGATTTTATGTGTGTAAAAGTGTTTTGCCATGCCCCTGCTATGATTAAAATCCAACACTCAGACTAGAGGAGCACCTTGATAATGATTGTGAGCAACTTCTTTGTATACTTGGCTTTGTTCAATTTTTAGTAAATTTTGCAGCACTTATCAGTTTCATCTACTATTTTTATTCTGTATCTTTTGGATGTTTTGTTATCATCAAGTTTCTCTTAATTTATGGCTACAATTCCAGTAGACATATATGGGGGAGATTGCTAGGAATATGTTGTGAACTTGATGATAAATTAATCAAAACACCTTAGTAGGTTTAACTTAGTGAATTTTGTAGCACTCGATGGATGAACAAATATAATCCCGATGGATGATTCAATATAGTCCCGACGGATGATGATTTGACATTCATCGAGTGAGTAGCTAATGTAATAATAAGTATTGTAGCACATTTATGCAAACAACTTTGTGTAGATTCTGTAGGAGCATGTGAGTCATATTGACTACTAGTAGATATGCAGAATAGGTTGATTTATAGTAAATATGAGATGTCTTGTAATTCTGCATAAGTGAAATGAAGTCAAGTGATAAATAACTACCCGACGGATGATCAACAAATTTACCCGACGGATGACAAGCATGTACCCGACGGATGATCAAATTCAAATATATGTTGACAGTGACAACACAGTCACATGCATTGGGTGTTTGCAAAAGGAATGTGGCATCCTATTAAGCAGAGTTTTGAGAACAAAGAAGCATTACCATTTCCATGCTATTATGAAGATATTCAAAGATGCTGGAATAGAGTAGTGAAGTAGCATGGAGTTAGACTAGATATGTTTTGTTTTATTATCTTGTCTTATTGTCATGTAAACTTGGTGATATATAAACCAAGTGTATCAAGTACAACAACAATCGAACTAAGCACACACATTTTCAGAGAAACATTTTCAAGCTGTATTCCGTAGCATTTTTCTGTAAGTTTAGTTGTTAATACGTATAAGCAGCTGTGAGCTATTCAAGCTTCACAGGGTTCTCACTCGATATACAATATATATCTCTGGTGGATACTTTCAAATCCTCCAGAAAGTTTTAAAAGCTTGTGTTTTTATTACTTTGTGTTTTGATTCATATAAATCATTTATTCTGCACTCTGCAAATCAAACACATATATATTATCAAGTAAGAACTATTTTAAAATCTTGAAAGAGTAGCCAAAATTACATTCAACCCCCCTTCGGTAATTCTTGTTGTATTGTTAGGGAATAACAATTCTGCTTCAATCTTGCTCAACAATCTCACCCTATTTAACTGTTACACCTGGCAGTCAAATAACAATGGAGAAGCAACAGTTTGGAGGATAACTCAACTAACTCCAAATAAATCTTCAATCAGCTTTCAACATTTAGCTCTAGATTTGTTAATAATCCTATCTTATACCTTGTGCATCTTCTATAAACCTTCAGTTCCAACAGGCAACTGGTTCTTCTCTCCCTAATGTAAAGTTGCAGATATATACATTTTCTGAATGATGTCTTCAATCTTCAGATCTACCCACAGAGCACATAGAAAACCGTCTAATATGTCTTCTAAATATTGTATTCAATCTTCATATCTTCCTATAGAGCATACAGAAAATATTTTGAAACTCAGAACCAATAATCTCCCCCCCTAAGATGAAGAACCTACCCCTTAGGGTGAAAACTCTCCTCCTTAGTATAAGAAAGACTATTTTTCTGTATAATCTCTCCCCATTAGTTGAGTAATCCTTCAAAATGTATCATTGAAGAAGGGTAGGACCACACAAGCAAGTGAATAGATTATATTATGTAACCATTTACTTATAGTGCAAGTGTGTGATTTTTGTTTAGTGATCTCACAATATGTTACACTTCACTCTTACACTCAAGTGTTTGTCACTCAGCCACACAGTGTGTCACTCACTCAAAACTCCAAACATCCAAGTGTTCTGGCAAGAAAATACTTTTTATAGAAAAGTTGCCTTTCACCTTCAAGGGTGGAAACTCTTAGTCAAGAGATTCAGAAGTGTTCTTTCTGAGAGGGGAAATTAGAATTCTTTTAAGTGGAAGATTTCAAATTATCCCTCAACTTCTATGAAGATGTATACCTTATAAACTCATTAGATAATATCTTACTTCTCATTCACAAGTTGCAGTTTAGACTGATAGTCAAAATCATTTCCAAATTTGAATTTTGGGAAGATAATCAATGATCAATGATATGCCATTAGAGATCAGAGATTTCTTCTGAAGTCTATGAAGACTTATCAGAGCCGGGATCATGATCCCAAATTCAAAGTCAGAGATAATGAACAGAGGAATGATCCAAGAATCTTACCTTTAACCTAATCCAAAGATCATAATATAAGGCTATTAAGGCCAGGATCCAAGGATTAAGATCCAATTATTGTTAGTGACCTTGATATGGTTTAACAATGATTTCTTCTTCAATACCTTCATTGTGTATAAATCTCACATGTTCAAAGAAAGTATTTAGATCAAGGGTAGTTACTCTCATTCAGATGTCTTGGCTAACATAAGAATTTCAATATATTACATTCTGTTGGGAGAATGCAATTAGTAACAGTTTATGTGCCTTTTTCATCTCTATATTCTTTTGAAAAAATAGGGCTTATAATTATCTCAAGGATTAGATACTCCACTACTTTTTGAGAGACATAGTTGTAGGGGTGACCGATCCTTTCTTATGTGGTGCTGCTTGACACTATCTTCCTCATTCTCAACACAACTCCAATACTAAGTGGTAATTTATCTGACATCAAGTTAATATCTCAAGAAAAATCAGGCGAATCAGAGCAAAATATGGTAAACATATCAGAGCAAGGTAAGGGGTACTGTTTGATAAATGTTTGATTTTAATGACTTGGGTCAGAACCTATGGGGTTTGATAGGCTCACAGTCAGTTTCTAAAACCACTGAGGGTTGAAGATCACAAATTTATAAAGTACAATATCAGAGAATTTAGAGATCAACATCAGAGTGATCCAGGAGCTTATAATTTTAAGATCAAAGAAATTTACCTTTTACTTACCACCACAAGGATTCATGAAGGATATCTCAGATGATTGTTCTTTCTGGTTCTTTTGGAAATTCTATCCATTCAAATCTCATTATATTAAAGTTGTTCATGTTATTCCAATACAGAGAGATGATAATAACTATTCTAAACTAATAATTTTGACATAAATCAATCAGAGTTAAAATCACATGATCAAATATTTATGCCAATTGTGTATTTAACTAGACTGTACCAATATTGATTAGTCACATCAAGACTGAACCAATTTTACTATACACCTAATATGAAGTATCACAATTATAGTATTTATGCTATACATTTATTCTAGCACATGTACTAATAATGAGAAATCAGAGTAACCTAGAAGTCTACTATCAGAGTGACTCAAGATCTAGTACTCAAATATCACACGGAATCTTAAATTAGATTACAACATGAGTGCTAAAATAAATATCATCATAAGTGTTTGCATCATAGAAAGCATATAGCATGAAAGCATTCAAACAACTTATATATAACTTCAAAAACTCTAACTTACTTACCAATTAGCATATAAAATGTAAAGCATGATAATCAGTTAGCTTCAAAAGTTTATGAACATGAAAAAATATAATGATAATAGATATGTAAACTTACATTCCCCTCAAAGCATCATCATAGGGGTTGTAAAGTTTACCCGCATCAAATTACATTTGTTGATTTCCAACATACCAAGTTTACTAACAACTTTTTCAAAGGTATCTTCATCAAGTGGCTTTTTAAAAGTGTCTAATATTTGATTTGTTGTGGGAACGTAATGAAATTCCACAATACCATTCATTATATGCTCTCTTCTAAAATGATACCTTATATCAATATGTTTGGTCCTAGAGTGCTGAATATGATTGTTTGATATTGTTATGGCAATTGTGTTGTCACAATAGATTGGAATATTCTTCAAGTCAAGTCCAGAGTCTCGGAGTTGGTTTCTCATCCAGAAAATTTGAGAACAACAGCTTCCAGCAACAATGTATTCAGCTTCGACAATGGATGTAGAAACTGAATGCTGCTTCTTACTAAACCAAAAAACCAATCTTCTTCCAAGAAACTGATAATTTCCTAAAGTACTCTTTCGGTCAATCTTAAAACCAGCATAATCAGAATCTGTGTAGCTGATGAGATCAAAACCTGTATCTTTAGGATACCAGATACCAAGATTATGTGTACCCTTCAGATATCTGAAAATTCTTTTGACGACTATCAGATGTGATTCTTTTGGATCATCTTGGAACAGTACACACAAGTATATTGTAAACATAATATCTGGATGACTCACATTCAGGTAGAGCAGTGATCCAATCATGCCTCGATAGTTAGTGATATCCACCTTCTTACCAGACTTGTCTTGATCAAGTTTTGTGACAGTTTCCATCAGAGTCTTTGCAGGTGTTGAATCTTCTAGATTATATTTCTTCATAAGATCCCTGATGTACTTCATTTGACAAATGAAGATACCATCTGGCTTCTAGCTCACTTGAAGTCCAAGGAAGAAATTCAATTCACCCATCATACTTATCTCATACCTACTCTATATAAGCCCTTGCACAAAGTCAATCATTCGTAGACCCAAATATAATGTCATCAATATAGACCTGCACAAGTATGATATTATTTTTATGCAATTTATGAAACAAGGTCTTATCTATGACACCTCTAGTGAAATCATTTTTAAGAAGAAATTCTGAGAGATGCCATAACATGTTCTCGACGTTTTCTTAAGACCATAAAAATACTTGAATAAAAAATAAACAAAATCTTCGAACTCAGAACCTACGAAACCAGGGGTTGCTCCACTTAGACCTTTTTTTCAAGCTAACCATTTAGTAAAGTACTTTTCACATCTATCTAATATACCTTGAAGTTTGAATGTCCTGCAAATGCTAAAAACATCCTGATGTCTTCAAGTCTAGCAACTGACATGGAGGTTTCATCGTAGTCAATCCATTCTTCTTAAGAATATTCTTTAGCAACCAGTATCGCCTTGTTCCTTGTAAAAATTCCATCTTCATCAAGCTTGTTTCTAAAAACCCTGTGGTGCCAATCACAGATTTATCTTTAGACCTAGGTACAAGCTTTCACACTTTTTTGTCTTTCGAACTGATTGAGTTCCTCTTGCATAGTAATCACCCAATCTGGATATCCGAGATCTTCATCTACTTTTTGTGGTTCCATTTGAGAGAGAAACTCAGAATAAAGATATTCATTTACAATAACTCTTCTAGTCTGAACTGTTGCCTCTGCATCACCAATGATTTGATCAACATGGTGGGATTTATTCCATTTTATAGCTTTAAGCAAATTAGCTCTATATGACTCAGCATTTTCAGCATTATGATCAGTCTGAATAGCGGATCCTTGTTCTGCTTCTTATTTTGCCCCCTGACTCGATCTCCAGAATCAGAAACTTGAGGACTGGTCTCAGAAATAGCGTGACTCTGCTCTTTTATATTTCCACTATCACCACTGTCATCTGGACCATCAAAATCTGAATCAGAATTATGATCATTATCAGGATCATTGCCATTGCCATTGCCATTGCCATCTGGAACAACCTCAAGTTCATCTTCATTATCAAAAAGATCTTCTGCATCATCAAAAGTTATAATAAGGCTCTTCACAACCTTTTTATCACTAATCACATATACCCTATAGGCTTTTGATTCCAGAGAATAACCCAGAAAGATACCTTCTTCAGCTTTAGTATCAAACTTTCCAAGATGCTCATCATCCTTAATCACGAAGCACTTCCCTCCAAACACATCAAAGTATTTCACTGATGGTTTTTTGTTGGCCATTGAATTATAATGGGTTTTCTTGTACATCTTGTTTATCAGGGTTCCGTTTTGAGTATTGCATGCAATGTTAACTACTTCAGCCCAGAAGTATGTCAAAAGATTGGCTTCATTAAGCATAGTCATTGCCGCTTTAACCAATTTTCGATCCTTCCTCTTAACCATACCATTCTGTTGTGGTATTATTGGTGTTAAAACTATCTTGAGATACCCTTCTCGGTACATAAATCATTCAACTTTGCAATTCTGAATTATGGTCCATTATCTAATATGATAAAATAAACAAGCACTCCATATTATAACTCAATTTTATTGATGTAATCAATAATCATATCAGTTGATTCATCCTTTGAATGTACGAATAACACCCACATGTATCTGGAATAGTCATCAACGATCACTAAGCCATATTTCTTTCTTATCATTGACATGAAGTTGACTGGGCCAAACAAATCCTGTGAAGGAGTTGTAGTGATTCACTGATGTCAGTCATTGTCTTCTTCTTGTGTAATGCTCTCTTTGACTTCCCTTTCCCACATGTTTCACAAAGTCCATCAGGACTGAAATCCATCTCGTGTAGACCTCTCACCAATTTCCACTTAACCAAAGAATTCATGGTCTTGAAGTTTAAGCGGGAGAGCTTCTTGTGCCATAACCAACTTTCATCAGGAGAAGCTTTACTGTAGAAACACATTACTTGACCATCTTCACCATAATTCCAGTCAGTTACGAACAAATCACCCTTTTTCACTCCATTTAGAGTAAGCTTCCCATTTTTATGATTAAAGATCAATCATTTCTCCTTCTTGAACAAAACTTCACATCCTTTGTCACAAAACTGACTGATACTGAGGAGATTATGCATAGAACCTTAAACCGGAGAGATTTTTTTTCAATGATGACATTACCAATTTCTAAACAGCCATATCCCGTTGTATAACCTTTGATGTCATCTCCAAAAGTAACCACCGGGCCAGCTTTCTAAACCACCTTTGATAGTAGGGCTCTATCTCCAGTCATATGCCTTTAACATCCACGGTCCAAAATCCACATGACCTTCTTCTTCTTAATTCCCCGTGAAGAAGATTTTGCCATCAATGCTATATTTCCAAATTTATCTTCTTCATCATCATTGTCATCCCAACTTTTTCCTTCAGCTATGTAAGATTTTACCGGATACTTCTTTGAGCTACCAGAATCCTTTTTTCGATAGCCTTTCCCTTGTCCTTAACTTGTTGTGACTTTCTGCATTTAGTAGCAAAGTGCCCAACCTCATCACAACTGTAGCATCTGAACCTGCTTTTGTCAACCATCCATGTCTTGTAGCCAGACCCTGAAGATGAATTTGACCTTTGCCCACAATTGCAGCTTCCATAACCCCTAAGGCCTTGCTTCCTTCTAAACCTGATGTTACTGAACATCCCTCCAATGTAACACCCCCAAATCCGGGGTCGGGGATCCGGGTTGTCACGAGTTCCATTTCCTTTAATAACACCCAATCTTAATAAATAATCAACTATTCTGTACTGTGACCCCACCATAAACACACACACCACAAGTTATAGTCTCAGAGATGAATATCCAAAAAAATAATCACAAGTCATTTTATTCCACAATTATATGCCAATACACCTTAAAAGGGTTTCTGAGTAAATTTACATTTCTTTGCCATTATTACAATTGATAAATATACATAAATCTTACATCAAAAGTTGAAAGCCTAGCCTATTGGTAGTTCCTACCTCAGCTACAGCGACATCAACGCCTATAGGAAACTGCGAAATGTTTCCTATTCGCTCGCGAATTTGGAAGCTTGGTCATGTTCATCTTGTCTATCTGATGTTGTGTGATGAAAGAAGAAAGCAAGGGTGAGCAGCAAGCCCACCAAAATAATATGTATAATGATTAACAATATATGAGCCTTCTCATAGTACTCATGAAAGTCTTGGTCAAAAGAAATGGACCAAGTTTGATATCTTAATGCGATGAAGTCGCAAAATATTCAGTATATATACATATATACTTTTTAAAATATTGGAAGTCCTCTTCCATGCATAATACACATAGAGTTCCAGTGTATAACTGTATCAAAATATCGTTGCAAGGTGATCTCATATATCTAACCTTGTCTCAACGTTTTTCTGAAAATCTTTGTCATGCATAAGATAATCATTTACTAGATATAAGTTTAAAAGATGAAGTTACAAGATACTCCAATATACTTATATCTTTTCCGAATACTACTTGAACTACCACCGTTCAAGTTATAATTAGTTTCAAAAGTTCATCACATAGATGAGATTACAAGACAAGATTTGAATAGATTAAATCTTTGAAGTATTATTGAAGGAAATGAAGTTATGATATACTTCATTAAGTTCTGATATATATATATATATATCCACATATACCTCTTCTTTATACATTTCCTGAAAACCTCTGTCATGAAAAGTATGGACAGAGTTTGTAACATCCAATAAATTTTTGGAAGGAAAAAGAATTGTGGCATAAACCCGATATCTTGTTGATCAGGTGAAGATACCAATAAGTAACCTTTTCTACTAGTAGATGGACGAATTCCCCACTGGTCATCACCCTTGTCGCAATAGGACCTTATGCTGGACTGCCACTCAGCCACTTACGCATTTGATGGACTCCCACTGAGCCACTTACACTATCATGGACGCCCACTGCGCCCATGTTGCTTATGCTGACTCGATAGATGGACTTACTTCCCGAATGTTGGGTAAGTAATCAATTCATTTACCAAAACCGCAACCTTGTTGCGAATATAAAATACACCACAGAGCCGGATCGCTCTGGTTTTGAGCGAGTATTTAAATTCCCTTTTAAAAGGAAGATCTTAAATATATAAAAAATGAGTTTTGGGATCCGCTCTAACTTTTGAAAATCATTTTAAAGACTCGAAAACACTTTAAAGAGTGTTTGGAGTAATGCTGATTTAATAAAGTAAATCAGTCCCAATATATTAGAAAATATCTGAATATTATTATTTAAATAATATTCCCATAAAGAATAATCTTTATACAAATAATTGAAGTAGAAGTTGTAAAACTTATACTTGAAATGAGTATTTAAATAACCAAAGATATACTTATACGAAAGTACTATCTTTATTTGAATAATCAAAAATAAGTTTGATTAGCGACACCTTATAAAGAATATATCTCAGCAAATAATCGGAGTCATAGGTCCTCAAATGAATATTCAAATAATATTCATCAAATAATATAAAGTGAGTCATAAGCTCTCGAATGAGTATTCAAGTAATATTCATTAAATAAAATAACGTTATCGAATAAACCTTATTCGATCAATAGTTTTGAAACTATATCAATATATATATTTATAAATATATATAATATACCCGGGAACATCGACTCCCGGTTTTAGAAAATGTTCATCTTTGGGGTCCCCTTTTCTAAGGGTATATGCAAATTACCGCTTATCTCTAGCATAGGTATTATGCAACTAATAAGCATTTGAACCAAAAAATATATAAATCAAGAATACGAAACAGGCATGCATATATACCATATCACATGCTACAATATATCGCAAGAATTTGCTAATAACAATCATGCATTTATCACAAGATCATGCATATACACATATACATCACAACAACAGTTATACGGGTAGAAAACTTGCCTGAGCGACTGGGGGTTACAAATGGCTCGGGACGAGTCTGGTAACCTATAAACAACATGTGAGTTGGAATTAAACCAAAGTCACTTGTAAATCTATACTTTAACCAAATTAGACTTTAACGCTCGCTTTGCGCTTACTGATTCTCTTAAGTCACTCAAGTACCCTCGGCTCCACCATTTTTAATAATTTAACCATTACGAGTTTTAAGGCGATTCTTTCGCGAGTGTCTTACCAACTGCATAACACACTCTACATAAATGTTTCATACTCCAGTTAGTCCTTTAAGGTCTTTAACCAAGGTTTCAAAGTAAGGCGAGGGGTAATGATTTGTTCGCGAAACGTCGTTACTTAAAACGGCCGTTTCTCCTAAACCGTACATCGGAATCAAACGAACCACATATCAAAACGAAGCTCGTAACATGAACTATCTAAATATGGCAATGGTCAAAACCTAGCAGGGAGTTCTCGGGTCCTAATGTTATGAACAAAAGCAGTCTAAAGTAAATCGGACATTACGACGGCTATGTTTACGCGATTTCCCAATTTTATACCATTCCAATTCAATCACCAATCAATCCCAATTCATTCATACAACCAACATCCATCCACACTACATCATAACAGCCCCAATCAACTCAATATTAACAATTATACTTATTCTTAAACTTGAATTTAAACTATACTTAAGTCCTTTAACCAAACCATAAGATTTCAACATTCAATTCACCACCATTCCAACCCAAACTCTAAACCAACAAGCATTAAGCTACTCTATTACCATAACAACCAAAATCATCCTAATATACTAAGTAAAGCTAGGGTTTGGAGATGATATACCTTCCTTGAAGTAATGTGAGTAGCTAGGAAGCCTGAAGAAGCCTTGGGATGTCTTAGGGATGCTTGGATCTTAAAGGAAAAACAAGAAAAATCAAGTTAAAAATCTTGAAATCACTATTCATTATCTTCTTCATTGATTTCTTGGAAAAGATTGTGAATGATTTGGAGGCTTAAACTCATAGGATAGCCATAACTATGCATAAGAAGTACTAGAGAATTATCTTACAAATTTAGGAAGCTTGGAACTTGAATTTTGAAAATTCTTCTCTTTGAAATGGGAAAAAGCCGAGAGCAATGTGGGAGAAATGAAATGATTTTGTGTTTTTGATTTTTTTAGCTTAGCTTGGTTGTTTTTGTTTTGTTTTTGGTTAATTACCTTTCTAACCTTGAACTTTGTGTGGTTTTAAATCAACCACATCTCCTTCCCCTTATGTCATGCTTATGTCATGCTTATAATGTCATCATCCCTTACTTGCCCTCTTCTTATTGGTTGGATGACCTCATCATCCCTAACCTCCTTGATTAACTCCCTAATTGTTTGCCTAATGACCGCTGATCTGTTATACGGTTCGCTTAACTTTCATTCTCGTTTCTCGTTTGAGGGATCATACCCGGGATCTTATTACTTGGGTTTCCTTAACCTTTCTCAATACATTATATTCCTTTTATGATCCTCTCTTATAATCCTTTAATTTAAATCCTTTTTATCCTGTTACCTTATACTCAATTCTTTCCGTATCTAGTGGATTTTCGGGAAAAATCAAAGTGTTCGGAATTGAATTCTGACGATCTTTACATACACTTATATACCACATAGAGTACTAATAAAATCTCAGAATATCCATAAAAGAAACCCTACATAGTGTGGCATGAACAGTTTTCTTATTCAGCAAATCAGCAAAAACACTATTCATAAGGGTTACAAAAAGTTCAAAATTTTGAGGTTATTACATCCAAGGTTGGCCATAGTGGGATCTTCTATACTCTACAGCTCCTCCGTGGTATAATAGTCACTTGGATTACCAGAGAGGTTTCCATCATCCATCTCATCTTCAAAGAGCATTTCAGATTTAGACTTTGGCTTTGCAACAGTTATGTCTAGCTCTTTATATTCACTTGCAACAAGCGCAGTGATCTTGAGCAATTCAGAATTCTTGCTATCAATTGTACCAGCACTATATATGATTTTCCTTTGTTCTTGCGCCATCTCATGTGGTTTCATCTTATCATACATCTTCTCAAGTGTCATGGTCTCGAACTCAGAATGCTCACGAATAAATGAAGCTTTATTCTCTGAATAGTGAGGCAAGGTCAACATGAACTTCTTGTTGACTTCCCTCCGAGGATAATTCTTACCTTGTATACCTAGCTCATTCAATAATTTATTTATCCATTCAAAAACTTAGGTTATAGTTTCTCCTGGTAGAGATTTAAATTCCCTGTATTGTGAAGTCAAAACATCTAGTTGATTTTTCCTGACGTCTTCAGTTCCTTCCATTAGCAGTTCTATGGTCTCCCGCATATGCTTAGCACCCTCAACATACCATAATTGGTTACTCATATCATCATCCATAGAATCCACCCAAATAAGTTATAAGCCTTCATCCAATCCCATTAATTATTTATCCTTTGCAGTTCATTCAGCTTCAAGACATAGAACATGCGTTCCAACAACAGTTGGATGTTCCTTCATAGGCACATATCTTCCATTTCATAAGATGTTAATATATTATGGATTTGAAGCCCGGATATATAAAAACATCCTTTTCTTTCATAGATTATACCGCGATTATCGAACTGAGGAACCTTAATACTGCTAACTTTCTGAGCACTGATACTTTCAAATCTGAGAAAATTATGCAATATACTGTCTCAAAATACAACTACCAAATCAATCAACAACACCGAAAAACAATCAAGTCAAACCAACAAACCCAAAATCTGATCTATACCAACGAAAGCATTCCTAGTGTAATAACCCGAATTTTTGGGACTTAGTAAAATGATGAATAAATAGGAATCCTAACGATCGAGGAAAAAACTTTTAAGTGCACACTATATTAGGGTGTATAAATTAAGTTTCCGAGTTTATATAGTGATTATACGTACCTAATGAGTGTGTGTAAAAGTCATTAGTTCTAGAAGAAAACTATTATTTCCAAACGACCTTATTTTACGAACTATCGAGAAATGAGAATCACATTATGACCAAGGATTTAAAATCCTATGAATAAAACCCAAGTACAAGATTACAAAATATAAGGATTTATAAGAAAGGATTATCCTGCGAATAACTTACGAGGATTTACCACGATTACGAGAAAGGGACCAAGTAAATACGCAAGTGAATGAATAAAAGAAATAAACCCAAGCAAATTCCAATGCAAGCCATGCAAACTATGGAAATTGATTAGCATAAAATGCAATCAAGGATTTTTATTCAAATAGTAATCTAACTAAGAAGAATAGTAAGTTGATGGGATGAATAGTAGAAGGAATGAGCATGTACTGGCACTAGCTTGTAGGTTTAGAAAATGAAGCCATGCTTCTTGTATTATACAAGTAACATATCTATCTAAGTGTCACAAATCAACCAACACTCAACCAAGTAAAGAAAGAAACCAAGAAACTTTCCCCCTGCAAAGCTTCATTCGTCCCTATACAAAGAAAAGAGAAATCAAATTCCAAAAACCAAGATCAAGCCATGGAAAATTTTTACAATTAATTCCCAAGACTCCATATTCTCAAACTAAGGTAAGATAAGTCTTCATCCAATTCTCTTGAGTTCTTCCTAGGTAAATAAAATGATAAAGATGATGATGAATAGTACCCAAATAGTAACTTCAAGTTATTTTTATTGATTTCTTGGATGATCTTGGATCTTTAAGCACACCCAAGAGCATATAAATCATCATCCATCCAAGAAAAGCCTTCTAAGAATCCAAGAAATGTATAAAACCTTCTTTCAAACTTTGTTTAAGTGTTGAAATTTCAAGAAAAGCATGTATCTTGAATACAGGTTATATTTTTAGTGTTGTTATGTTGGTTTGATTATTGTTGATGAATTGGTTGTTAAGGATGAAGTTGATAAACACAAAACCTTGAGTTCTTGATTTGAATAAGTAGTTAAATGATGGATTGTTTATTGTCGGATGATTGGTAGTGTATTAATGTTAAACTGAACCTTGGATTGTAAACGTAACGTCGTTATAATGCCCGATTTATGATGATTAGTTTTATGCAGAATTAAAGAGTATGTAAACTGTAAATTCTTGAAAAATAAGACTTTTTAATGATATATCTTGTCGTAAGGATCTTTTAGGTGCTTGAATTTCTTGATTTTGATTTACGGTTCAAAAGTTAGGTTCGTTTTAGTAAATGTGATTCACGTGACAAAAATTGCAATGAATTATTAAATTTGGGAGTATAAATGATCAACTTAAAATTATTCAAATATCATGAAAATATTAAAGATACTGGGAAATGGAGTAAATAAGCTTCCATAAAAATTTCAAGTAAAAAAAAATTATTTTTAGATTTTATAAAAATATCGGAGCCGAGGTCGCGCGAGTAGAATTTCTTAGATTTCGCGAGGGGAGCCGACTTGTTAAACGAATAAGTAAAATGGACGATAAAGATTAAGGATCTAAATTGAGGTTAATTACTATTCGTGCTTTAATTAAATGACGAGAGTAGTATGAGTCACGTTATTCGATTATAACTGTTACGTATTTAACAAGCGACGTTAAATATGAATAAGAACTAACAGAATGATAATGTTTTTGTTTATAAATTACTGGACAAACTCGAGACACCCTCCACCTCGAAACCCCTAGGAAAGTTTACAAATCCTACTCAAGATTATTGTTGTGTTGAGAACATGATTTACTATGATGTCATGTTTACCATGATTTCAGTTACGAAGTATTATAAGTTGAGATTGATTATGATATGTATCGTATTATATGTTAACGCTAACGAGTAACATGGTTTATATACTATAGACCGGGAGTCGGTCGATATGTATTATTTAAAAATCCAGAAGTATTTCAGAGATGTTTTGGACGAATAATGTTCGTATCTATTTTATTCCAAGGGACTCGATGTCCTCTTACGGATTATTAAAATGATTTCAAAGATTGTATTCCCTCAACTTATATTATTTAATTAAACGATAAATATTATTTCAATTATTCATTTAAAAGGAGAAGTATTCTTAAACGATTACTTAATTACTAATTTCAAGCATTTAATATTTATTTAATATTTAATTTAATTACTTAAACATAAATCAATAGAGAATTAATATTTTAAATATTTATTTAAAAATAAATTATTCGAGGTTTAATTATTTAATATTTATTATTTAATTATCAAATATTTATTTAATGATTTTAGATGATTTAAAAATCATAATTCTTATTTTAAACATAAATGAGGGTACTTTTCTTTCATATCACTTTCTAATTCCCAGGTTGACTCTTCAACATTTGAGTTTCTCCACAATACTCTTACTAACTTTACCACTTTATTTCTTAACACTTTCTCTGTTTCTTCTAGAATCTCTATTGGACTCTCTACATACGACAAATCTGCTTGAAGTTCTCTTGGCTCGTATTCGATTACATACTTGGAGTCTGGATTATACTTCTTAATCATCGATACGTGAAAAACATTGTGAATGTGTTCCATGTGCGGGGGTATTGCCAACTCGTAAGCTACTTTTCCCACACATTTTAGAATCTCAAAAGATCCGACATATCTAGGACCCAGTTTTCCTTTCTTCCCAAATCTTGTTAATCCTTTCCACGGCGATACTTTCAGTAATACTAGATTTCCTTCTTCGAATTCCATATCTTTCCTTGATTGATCTGCATACTTCCTTTGACGGTGTTGTGTTGCTATCAATCTCTTCTGGATAACTTAAACAACTTCCTTCATCCGTTGTACCAATTCAGGTCCAAGTATTTTACGTTTTCCTACTTCATCCCAATATATGGGAGATCGAAATTAGCATCCATAAAGAGCTTCATAGGGTGGCATCCTAATGCTGGCATGATAATTGTTGTTGTAAGCAAATTCTACCAAGGGTAAATTTTCATCCCAACTTCCTTTGAAATCAATAGCACAAACACGTAATATATCTTTGATTGTCTGGATTGTTCGTTCACTTTGGCCGTCCGTTTGTGGATGGTAAGGCATACTCATATTCAGTCTCGTTCCCAAACATTCTTGAAAACTCTTCCAAAATCTCGAATTAAACCTCGGATCTCGATCGGATACGATAGACACAGGAACTCCCTAATGAACTACGATTTCTTTCAGGTACATATGGACTAACTTGTCTAGTGAAAATCTTTCATTTATAGGCAGAAAATGAGCTAACTTGGTAAGTCTGTCCACTATAACCCAAATGGCATCGTGATTGGCTTTTATCCTTGGTAATCCGACTTTGAAATCCATGGTAATGTGATCCCACTTCCATTCTGGAATCTCTAATGGCTGCAATAATCCACTACGTCTCTGATGCTCTGCTTTAACTCTTTGACATGTATAACATCTGCTAACCCATTCTGCAATCTCCCTCTTCATATCTGGACACCAATAATTTTCCTTTAAATTTCTATACATCTTGGTACTCCCGGGATGGATTGAATACCTTGAATTATGAGCTTCCTCTAAAATTTCATTCTTCAACTCCGTTACTGGTGGATTCCAAATTCTAGAAGAAAACCTAAGAATACCATGATCGTCCTTTTGCATGCATAATTCCTCACCTACCAAACGATTAATGTCCAGATCCATTACCTCCTCTTGACACTTCCTTATCTTTTCTAACAACTCCGGCTGGAAAGTCATACTATACACTTTCGCTTCATCCGGCTTGCAAACTCTGATTTCCAATTCCAGTTTCTGGAATTCCTTGTATATCTCTTCGGGTATTGTTAACACATTCAACTTTTCTTTCCAACTTAACTCGTCCGCCACAACATTTGCTTTACCGGGAGGATAGTTAATCGTGCAGTCGTAATCCTTAATCAACTCTAACCATCTTCTCTATCTCATATTAAGCTCCTTTTGTGTGAATATGTACTTCAAGCTTTTGTGATCCGTATAAATCTCGCATTTTTTTCCATATAGATAATGTCTCCAAATCTTCAAAGTGAATATTATGGCTGCTAACTCCAAATCATGAGTAGGATACTTTTGTTCGTGTGGTTTCAATTGCCTTGACGCATATGCAAAAACCTTATTGTGCTACATCAGAACACATCCTAGTCCTTTATGAGAAGCATCGCTATAGATTATGAAATTCCCTTGGTCATCTGGAAGTGACAAAACAGGTGTCGTGATTAATCTTCACGTCAATTCCTGAAAACTTTCTTCACATTTATCATTCCATATAAACTTTTCATTCTTCCGTGTAAGCTTTGTCAATGATGTTGCAATCCTCGAGAAATTTTGAACAAATCGTCGATAATATCCCACTAATCCCAAGAAACTTCTTAGTTCCGTTGGTGTTTTCGGCCTTTCCCAATTTATAATTGCTTCAATCTTTGCCGGGTCCACTTTGATCCCTTCATTACTGACTATGTGTCCTAAGAACTGAACTTCCTGTAGCCAAAACTCACACTTCGAGAATTTAGCATATAACTTTTTCTTCCTCAAAATCTCCAAAGCTGTCCTCAAATGTTCTGCATGATCCTCTTCTGTCTTTGAATAAATTAAAATATCATCTATAAACATAATAACAAACTTGTCCAAGTATTCCTTGAAAATTCTGTTCATCAGGTCCATGAATGCTGCCGGGGTATTGGTTAATCCAAAAAACATCACTAAAAATTCATAATGTCCATACCTTGTTCTGAAAGTTGTCTTTGGTATATCTTCTGGCTTAATCATTAGTTGGTGATATCCCGATCTCAAATCAATCTTGGAGAAATACTTGGCTCCTTTCAACTGGTCAAACAAATCATCAATCCTAGGCAACGGATACTTGTTCTTAATTGTAAGCTTGTTGAGTTCCCGATAATCGATGCACAGTCTCATGCTTCCATCCTTCTTCATGACAAATAACACCGGTGCACCCCACGGGGATACACTGGGTCTGATTACTCATTTCTCTAACAACTCTTGCAATTGCTTTGCTAGTTCCTTCATCTCAACGGGCGCCATTCTGTACGGGGCCTTGTATACTGGTTCCGTTCCAGGTGTTAAATCGATCGCAAACTCAATTTCTCTATCCAGAGGAAGTCCCGGTAACTCATCAGGAAATACATCTGGAAATTCATTGACTACCAGAATATCTTCGAGTTTTGCTGGCTCCTGACTTCTATCAATCACATATGCAACGAAATGCTCGCATCCTTGTCGTAGTAACTTTTTAGCTTGGATCATCGTTAAGAACTTCTTTGCTTATTTCTGGCCCTTAAACGTTACTATCCTTTCGTCTGGCGTCTTTACCATTACCTTCTTATTTCGACAATCTATCTGGGCATCGTGCTTAGATAACCAATCCATTCCTAAGATAACATCAAACTCTCCTAGCTTAAATGGTATCAAATCCACACAAAACTTATTACCAGAAATCTCAATTTCACAATTCCCACAAACTTGATTAACAGATACACGTTCTTGATATGCTAATTCCACGGTCATTATTTCATTTAAATACTCAACTGGACAATTTAACTTACTAACAAAATCTTGAGAAATAAACGATCGAGTTGCTCCCGAATCTATTAACACTTTAGCACATAAATAATTTACATTAAGCGTACCTGCCACGACATCAGTATCCTGGATAGCGTCCTTCACAGACATATCAAAAACTCTAGCCCTTGGAGTCTCATTTACTGCTGGAGTAGATCCCATAATTCTCAATGCATTACTGACTGGGGCTGGTGTCTTGCAATCCCTGGCTATGTGTCCGGGCTTTCCATATTTAAAGCATGTAAATCCAATAGCTGGAACCTTAATTGCGGGATTCCGGATAGGCTGATCCTTGTTTACTGGCTCTCTTGTTGGCTGATTGCGTCACTCCCTCGAATAGTGCCCTTTCTGATTACACTTGAAACAAACCACGTTCAACTTATTACAAACTCCTCCGTGTTTCTTCCCGCATACATGACAATCTGGAAAAGTTAGCCTCAACCAATTCGGCTGATTCACATTGACGGGTCGGTTGCCTTGACCTCCGTCGCCTGTATTCCGCTTCTTAACATTAAAATTTCTCCCTGGCTGAAAGTTGCACTTCCTAAAACTTGGAAACTTCCCTGGTTGTGACTGTCCTCCATTCCCTTCAAACTTCCTCTTCTTACTTTCCTTTTCTTTTTGTGACATCTCACTCTCAGTTTCTGCAATCATGGCCTTTTGTACAACTCCTGCATAGGTATCCAATTCAAATATGGCTACCTTCCCTCTGATCCATGGCTTCAGACCTTGCTGGAATCTCTTGGCCTTCTTCTTGTCAGTATCTACATATGATGGCACATACCTTGACAATCTTCAAACTTACTCTCATAATCAGCTACCGACATATTTCTTTGCTTTAGCTCTAGAAACTTCAGCTCCATCTGATCCTGAACAAACTGGGGAAAATATTTTTCTAAAAACAATTCTTTGAACCTCTCCCAAGTAATAACATATGTACCTTCCAATGTCTTCACAGTTTCACACCAATAGGTGGCCTCAATTTTCAAATAATAACTTGCAAACTCAACCTTCTGTTCTTTCTTTACCTTAACTAAAGCAAATGACTTCTCTATTTCCTTTAGCCAAATATTCGCTTTAATCGGATCTAAGGAACCCTTGAATTCTGGTGGATTCACCGCCTGAAAAGTTTTGAAAGTTATGTGGGGATTGGTCTGCCTTTGTTGTTGTTGAGTCAGGTGAACTGTTTATTGAGCCAAGATTTGAAGAATCTGGGCTACTGCTGGGTCTATGGGTCCTGGATTTGCATTCTGGTTGGTGTTATCTTGGTTGTTGTTGTTGTTGTTGGTTTCTTCATTCTGGGTGTTGGTGCGGGTATTTCTTCTGGGAGGCATTTTCTGTAAAGAATCAAATAACTTATTTAGCCTTTAAATCAAATTCTTTGCATAAAAGAAATGTTTTGTAAAACAGAAATATCTCTTTTTGAAAATAGTTATAAAAGTTGAACTAAGTAAATTACATGCTTCTTTACAGAATGTAAACAGTTAGAGGGATAGGGTACATGGTATCACAGGTTGTATAACTGGTGCAATATATAAAGTAAAGTAAAACAGGTGCAGTAATGTAAATGACAATGCTGGAAAGGACAAAGGTACTGAAAGATATAGATCAAAAGTTTTAGGTAATACAAGCGTTAAAACGCTTCAGAAGTAAAAGCAAAAGGGTACAACAAACCTACTCACTACTCAGCAGATCTAATCTATAAATACAACCTATAAGTCTACTGGTACATACTACACACTACTATACATACTAAACAACCACAACAGCACTATTCAGCATCTCCATCTCTGTGCCTCTGGCTCTAACTCGAAGGAAACTCTGGTCCGCCCAGCCTCTTGAGGTCCTCCATCACCTCACTAGCCCATCCCATAAATGCATCAGGGCCAGCTAATTTAGCTCCATGCAATCTAGCCTCAAGAACCCTCCGTGTCACATAAATCTCCTCTCGAAGCTCCCTCACACCACGATCAATATCTGTAGTTCTGATGATATGCTGCAGCTCTCGGATCTGTGCCAATAAGGAATCACGCTCCAGTAGAAGAGCCTCATACCGGTAATAAGGAACAAGATGTAATGTAGACTGGAATGGGGCACCCGCAACTGAATGCCCAGTGGAATCTGAATCAGCATGTGGGGGTCCTCTAATAGGTGGCCTCATGCCTGAGGGTGGAATAGCCTGCAGTGGTACAGGCTGCAACATAGGTGGAGGTAAAATAGCCAATACTGGTGGAACAGCAGGACGTGGATCTGAAGATGGTCCTCCAACTGAGGGCTCTGAGTGATCAGCTGATACGGGGATGAAAGAGTCGGGCATCGCTGCTATCTGAAATCATATCGCAAAAATAAGAATCTCGAACCACAACACGAATCATACTAATACCTGTTATACCGTTGTACTCAACCTTTCGGTGTTCTATCTTTCTATTTCTTACTTTTAATCCTAACCCTCTACCCATTCCCGTCAATCTAGGCTTGTGTCAGTGACTTATAACCTGTAGCTCTGATACCAAACCTGTGGCGCCCTCCAAACCCGGGTAAGAAGTTTGGGGTCCACACACACTCACCTTATTTATAACCTGCTTATAATAATAATAAAGATAATAATGATATGTAGTGACCCTACTTACCAACTACCACGGATCGCAACAGGTTAAAGTATGCACACAAGCCACATACATACTTATATTACAAACACCCAAATCCCAACTATTCAAACTTACAACTGAATATTAAACATTATTACAAACTTTACAAACTTAAACTATCTCAAAAGCTGTCAGCTAGCTTAACTCGATCAACCTGGACCCCTAGCTCTCGCACTGAATTGGGGATCCTCGCTACCAACAGGTTCATTCTTAACTGGAAAAGAACATAAACAACATCGCACAAATGAGCTAACTAGCTCAGCAAGTCACATTGACAATACTGAGAATAAAATGATTAAGTGAAATGATTTGAGGTATCAACTGAACAATGAAGAATGATATAGAATTGGATATTATATTTTCATTTTAAAAACCAAGGTTAGGGTGTTGATCAATCACGCACTAACCCTGAGCAAGGCACATAGCTCTGCTCTAATTACTGGATCCAAGGTACACATTGGCCTAACTTGACCACCAATCCGGTCTGACCAAGAATCTAGTCCACAATTTTATAAAACAATCCAATTCTATCACAATAACAGAATAAACAATATAAAGCAATAAACAAAATCATAAACAATATTGAATTTCTAATCATGAAATGGTTTCAATCTTCATAAGGGAACAATATGGCAATTTCAAGGAATGGCTATCAGGTGGTGAAAGAATTGGATAACAAAAGAATCAAATTTTCAAGGTTATAAGGATTTGGTCTTTCAAAGCATAGGGTACAATGGTTTGAATATGTAGGCAATCTTGATTCAGTGTTCAGTATTTAGTTTGTATGTATTTGTGGAGTAGTATCATATATCTGTGGTTCGTGTTCAGGCATTCAACAATCAATGGTTCAGAAAGAATAAGGCTTGTGGTTCAAAGACCAATAACTGGAATCAAGGTTTAGGGTTCAGTGCTTCAAAGCACTTACAATATAAAACATAACCATTAGCTATTCACAATATATCTCGAGAAAGTTCAGAACACTTTCCTGATATTAGCTTGCTATACTTCACTAACTTCCAATCACAATCTCCTATTCCTCGACTACTTGCTTCCCTTTCCTACGCCTTGCCTCTTCTGCTCACATATCATAAGTATCGATCAATACTCAACTCATACGAGAGCGGTATTGCTCCTTTTTTCATTTATTTTTTATTTAAGGATTCTACTCGATATACACTTCTATCTACCCTTCGTTTTACCCAAATCCGATTAACGGATTGGAAGTTATGCTAAAAACAAGTAAACACTGATCACATAGTCCGACAGTCAAACAAACAAGTCACGTATAACACATAGTACATCAAACAATCAATGAAATTTCATTTATAAGGAAGTCTCGAGTCCTAAACAGTCTTTCAGGTATTTAATATGATTCTTAAAACATTTTCCGGAGTCAAAACAGGTCATTGGATGATTTTAAAGCAATAAACAGGGTTCGGTTGGCCAAATCTGGCTTCAAAGGATTTTATAATAATTTTTGAGCCTTGAAAATAATTTAGAATAATATTTTAAAGCTCGAAACCATTTTTCGGAATTCTTAAATCAAAAATAAATAATTAAATCTAATTAAATAATTAATTAAAATCAATTAATAATTAATTAAAATCAATTAATAATTAATAAAATTAATTAATCAATTAATTTTTGAATTAATTGACCAATTAACTGATTAATTATTAACTAAAATTAATTAACTAATTAATTCAGATTTATTTTAGAATTAAAAATAATTTTTGGAATTAAAATAATAATTTTTGGAATTTTTAATAATTAAAAACGAATTTTAATAATTAAAATAAATGGGAAATATGATTTTTAAATAATTTATAAACAGGAATCCTATTTTTGCAATGTTTACAAACAACGGGGACTAAACTGTTTCTCTTTCAAAACTACAAGGACCTGTTTATAATTTTGCCAGCCCCGTCATCGACTTCGCCGGATTGTGGCCAGAGAACACGATTCCGACCACCTCAGGCCACCACACTCTCCAGAATTAAAGTATGGACCACCAGGAACTTATACCAGCAATCAAAACACACAACCTATTCCAGAATTGGCCGAAAATGGTCGAGAAGTTCGCCGGTTTCCGGTGAACTTGTTTGCTTCGATTTGAGCAAACCACGAATCGTCAGTTGTTGTAATATACATGAATCGATTGCAAATTCAACAAAGAACACGAAGCAATCAACAAAAACGTCTAATAATCCCTAGAACAAAAAGGCCCAAATTTCAATTAAGAACATTCATACGGGTTATAAACCTTAATTTTGAAATTCAAGAATTTAACCCAATTTTGAACATGTTATTGAACTCCAAATCAGTCATATGACATATCAAAATCATTAGGAAGAAAAGCTCTACAACATGCAATCATCAAATCATCTAAACAATCATCCGAACAAAAATTCATAATTTTAATCAAAATAATTTGAAAATAAAGAAAAATATAGAAATTAAACCTTGATTTCTGCAGTAAAACGAGTTCTGGAATCTGAAAGTACACTCCAAATTCTTCGTTTTGGTTACTCCAACTTTCCCATCCGATTTCAATAACACCTTGAAACTGTAGTTTGATTCTTAGAAGATTTTATGAAATTAAGGTTTTTCTCTGAAAAATTCTATAATTACTGTTTGCAAATGATTTTCGGTACGAAGTAAAATACGGTAAAGGCAATTTACATTTACGGAAAATTAGTATCCCGTTGGATCATTCCGGATATAAAGTAGTACGTTTATTTATAAATACAGATCCAAACGATACCGATTTTCGGGATAATTATCCAAATCTGTACAATTTGTACTGCGGTCTTGGTCTCAGCGCCTGGTTACACGTATTACGAGGTGATAATTATAATAGTTTTATAAAAAGATCCCGTTTATCAAAAATACGAGTTTTATTGATTTACCGAAACAATTTTGTATCGAAAATATTGCGCCGGGACCCGCACAGGACAAACCGTACGTCGGATCGAAAAAGTCAAAATATGGCAAATGCTCGGAATATTGCAATTGGGTTAGGAAGGAGTTTTCGGAAAAGTTTCGGGTTATAAAAACGTAAAAACGGGTGAAGTGGGCTGGTTCCCGATTATATAAAATAGTTTATACATACTCGGAAAAAGAATTTATAAAATCCATAAATTTTCTATAAAATCATAAATCATCATAAAAATAAATAGGAAGATATGACAATTATCTATATTTTATTTTGGACATATAAAAATTAAAATACTCAATTTATATTATTTTTACACATCCAAACACATATACCACTTAACAAATAATTCATAGAATAAATACTGAATATGCATAATATTTATTTATTAGCAAAAATAATTACACGATATATCCCATATATTACAATTTGTCCTGTCAGTTTTTA
Organism: Apium graveolens; assembly: GCF_009905375.1. Classification (NCBI taxonomy): domain Eukaryota; kingdom Viridiplantae; phylum Streptophyta; class Magnoliopsida; order Apiales; family Apiaceae; genus Apium; species Apium graveolens. Next base: position 218,610,939 of record NC_133654.1, read on the forward strand.
CTTTATAAGATGCATTCTTAGTAGTATTGACAGAATAAGCAATTTTATTAAACTTGGTCGAATGTTCATAATAGTTGTGATACAAATTATGATAATCACTATAAGTATACATTGAATTTCAAATACTACCACGGTAAAATCAAGGATTTTGTGGTTTATAAAATATTGATTTACCCATAACATCAGACTTAGGATTAACAACAACCTTCTTTTCAATTTTCCAGCAATCAATAGCAATATGATTAACCTTACCACAATTAAAACAAACTTTTCTATGGGCATCTGGATTATATTTATAATTGTTTTACTTTATTAATTTTTTATTTTCCATTTCTACCTCTTTTGGAACCCTGATTCTGAGATTTACCAGTTATCTCACCTATCTTCTTTTTCAGTTGTCCCTTAGATAGAAGACCTACATTTTTACCTTTATTTTCAACTTCTTTCATCTCAACTTTCTTCTTGTCAGGATTTCTAGAAGTAGATCTGTTTTTATAAAGTGATTTAGGTTCATTTTCTACAGTACTGACAAACTTAACTGGTGTTGTATTAATGATGTTCTTATCAATGTTTTTATCACCATATTCATTATAACCTATACATTCTTTCTAGTTTTTATCAGTAATCATACTATGAACATTTCTTCCTGAATTTATCCAAGTTTTGAAAACTTATCTTTCCTTTTTAAGAACCTCTTCTAGCATGGTATATAATTTTCTTCTGAGTTTCATTATGCTTGGCCCTATTGTGTGCAACTTCAGTTTCATGCAAGCAAATTAGTTCAGCTTCTAGATGATTATTTCTCTTTTTAAGTTCTCTATTCTCAAGGACTAGTTTTTTTAGATAATGAATCACACACAGGGGGGTGAATGTGTTTTTATATTTTTATGCTTTTCTTGAAGTATTTATGGTGATGAACAAAGTAAATTAAAATCTTCTAGTTAAATGTGTTAGTGCTGAATTTAGACAGATGAAACAGTAAATACAAATCTTTCAAAACTCACTTAATTTTATATAAAAATTAAGAATGTTTTGCTACAAAATTTCTAGGGGCTTTGTTGATAAAGAGCTTAGCTTTTTCCTTGAGAGAATACAAAATTTTTCTGATCTAAATTATTACAGCTAACAAAGCATTCAGTGTTTACTTTATAGAATAGTAAACACTGGTTATTACACAGCATGCATTAGCATGTACTAAACCCTATTTTTGGATAATAAAATCTTTCTATTTATGGCTTAGTCTATCTTTGCTAATCTTGCACGCCTGTGACTTTACTTTTCCAGTTAATCTTGGCCTTTGATCTTGTACTCTTCAAGCTGCTTTTGTAGACTTGTCAATCCAACTGATTAGATTGTTTGTTGATTGATAATCTTGGATATTGAACTGGTCTGCACTTTGTACTTTGAGTTTTACCTCGAGATCTCCAGTTTGGTATATAGAGAACTTGACATCTCGATAAGTATATTGGCTTATCAAGATCTCTAATCACTCTAGAGTTATTTTGACTTATCGAAGTCTCTGAGTTCTCAATAAGAGAATTTGGCTTGTCGAGATCTCTCATCTTCATGTCTTCACTTTGGCTTATCGATAACTCTGAGTTCTCTAGTGTTAACTTGGCTTATCGATAACTCTGAGTTCTCTAGTGTAACGCCCTCCAAACCCTGGTCAGAAGTTTGGGGCCCACAACACACACACCATATTTAAACATGTGTATGAATATAATAATATATATGAAATGACCCTACTTAACATAATCCATGGATCGACGCAGTTTAAAGTATGTCCACAAGCCATAATCTTATTTATTACACAAACGTACCAAATCCCAGTTTACTTATCTTCAAATGGAAGTTTAAACTTTATTACAAACTATCAACATAAACTAAGCCAAACATCATCTGCTAGCTTACTCCACCTCAACCTGGATACCTAGCTCGCACACTTGCCTGGGGATCCTCGCTACCACCAGTTTCCTTTTTTACTGGAAAAGAATATAACAGGTTTGCAAGAGTGAGCTAACTAGCTCAGCAAGTCACGATGACAGTAACTGAGATTTACCATGATCAATTGAAATGATGTAAGAAATCAAGTTTACTGATAAGCAATAATTAGAATTGGATATTCATTTTCATTTTAAAAACCAAGGTTAGGCTGCTGATCAGTCACGCAATAACCTCGAGCAAGGCTCCCAACTTTTCTCTATATACTGGTCCAAGGCACACATTGGCCTATTATGACCACGAATCTGGTCCGACCACGAATCTGGTCCATATTTAAAAATAATCCAATTCTAGAATCACAATATGATAAGCAATGTAATACAATAGTTGAATCATAAACAACATTTATTTTGAAGCATATGATGATCTAAAATTCCATGAAATTACAAGGAATTCATAAAGGTTGGGTTTCAATCAAGGAAAGAATCAGAAAGCAGAAGACCCAAGGGTTCAAAAGTTACATAAATTGGTCTTCTATTATGCAAGATATAAGGGTTGGTATGTTAAGCAATTTTGTATCAGGAATCTGTATATGGTAGATATGTATTTGTGGAGTAGTATTGTATAGGTGTGGTTTGTATCTGAGAATTTAACAATCAACGGTTTATGAAGAATCAGGTTTATGGCTCAAGATCTATAAGAGTCAGGGTTTGGGTTAAGTACTTCAAAGTACTTGCAATATAGAATACGAACTGTTTGGAACAATTGCAACATAATGAAGGGAGTTCAAATACTTACAATATAATCAAGAAGAATAGAAATACTGGCCTTATCAATCTGCTTTTACTTTACTAGCGCTTGTCAGTTGGTTCCTGTAATAACCCCAATTTTTGGAAATTTTTGAAACCCTTATGAATAGTGTTTTTGCTGAATGAGAAAACTTTTCATGCCACACTATGTAGGGGTTCTGTTATGGATATTCTGAGATTTTATTAGTACTCTATATGGTATATAAGTGTATGTAAAGATCGTCAGAATCCAATTCCGAACACTTTGATTTTTCCCGAAAATCTACCAGATACAGAAAGAATTGAGTATAAGGTAACAAAATAAAAAGGATTTAAATTCAAGGATTATAAGAGAGGATCATGAAAGGAATATAATGTATTGAGAAAGGTTAAAGAAACCTAAGTAATAAGATCCCGGGTATGATCCCTCAAACGATAAACAAAAACGAAAGTTAAGCGAACCGTATAACAGATCAGCGGTCATTAGGCAAGCAATTAGGAGTTAATCAAGGAGGTTAGGGATGATGATGTCATCAAACCAACAAGGTGTGGACAAGTGGAAGCATTATGACATGTGCAAGATGACATAAGCATGACAAGGGGTTTTGTTTTGTTGGTTGATTTTGGGCCATGTAAAATTTACCATGGTAAAAAGCTAAAATATTTTCCAAGGCCAAAAAGGAGAAGCAACCAAGCAAATATCATAAAACACAAAAATTAGAAGTTGACTTTCCCGTTTCAAGAAGAAAGCTCTCGGCTAAAACAAACCCAGCAACTTGAAACTGCCATATCTCCTTCAATACTCACTCAAAAGTTGTGTTCTATAGCTCGTTTGAAAGGTATTGAGATGTCCTACAACTCTTGTTCACAAGTCTCTTACAAATAAGCATGGTAAGACCCTCATTTTTACAGTTCTTTAAATCCGACTTTTAGAAACTTCAAAGCCTAACTTTGTGTTCTTGATTTCTTTGAAAAGATCAAGCTTGTAGGAGGCTCCCTAAGGCTTCCTAGAAACTTAACACCTCCCAAGGAAGGTATAAATCTTCACACCCTTTAGTAATAAGTTTGAATGTTGAAGTTTGGAGATGGTTTGGATGGATGAGTAGTAATTTGAATGATAAGCATGATTCGAGCTTAATTGTTAAGTAGTTTAGTTGAATTTGGAGATGTTATAATATATGATTGGATTGATATCCTTGAGCTTATTATGACTGAAATCAGTAGCATTGATGTGTATATTGAGTTGTTGTTGATTGGTAGTTGGATTGATATGATTTGCAATGGTAAAAATTTGGGAAATCGCGTAAACATAGCCGTCGTAATGTCCGATTTACTTTAGACTGCTTTTGTTCATAACATTAGGACCCGAGAACTCCCTGCTAGGTTTTGACCATTGCCATGTTTAGATAGTTCATGTTACGAGCTTCGTTTTGATATGTAGTTCGTTTGATTCCGATGTACGGTTTAGGAGAAATGACCGTTTTAAGTAACGGCGTTTCGCGACCGAACCATTACCCCTCGCCTTACTTTGAAACCTTGGTTAAGGACCTTAAAGGATTAATTAGTGTATGAAACAATTATGTTAAGTGTGTTAGGCAGTTGGTAAGACACTCGCGAAGGAATCGCCTTAAAACTCGTAATGGTTAAATTATTAAAAATGGTGGAGACGAGGGTACTCGAGTGACTTAAGAGAATCAGTAAGCGCAAAGCAAGCGTTAGAGTCTAAGTTGGTTAAAGTATAGATTTACAAGTGACTTTGGTTTAATTCCAACTTACTTGTTGTTTATAGGTTACCCGACTCGTCCCGAGCCATTTGTAACCCCCAGTCGCTCAGGCAAGTTTTCTACCCGTTATACTGTTGTTGTGATGTATATGTGTATATGCATGATCTTGTGATAAATGCATATTTGTTATTAGCAAATTCTTGCGATATATTGTAGCATGTGATATGGTATATATGCATGCCTGTTTCGTATTCTTGATTTATATATCTGTTGGTTCAAATGCTTATTCGTTGCATAATATCTATGCTAGAGATAAGCGGTATTTGCGTATACCCTTAGTATAGGGGATCAAAAGGTGAACTTTTTCTAAAACCGGGAGGCGAGGCTCCCGAGTATAATATATTTATATATATATATTGATATAGTTTTTAAAACTATTAATCGAATAAGGTTTATTTGATAACTTTATTTTATTTAATGAATATTATTACGAATATTCATTCGAGGGCTTATGACTCCTTTATTTTATTTAATGAATATTATTACGAATATTCATTCGAGGGCTTATGACTTCTTTATTTTATTAAATGAATATTATTTTGAATATTCATTCGAGGGCTTATGACTTCTTTATTTTATTAAATGAATATTATTTTGAATATTCATTCGAGGACTTATGACTTCTTTTATTTTATTATTTGAATATTATTTGAATATTCATTCGAGGGCTTATGACTCTTTTATATTATTTATTGAATATTATTTGAATATTCATTCGAGGGCTTATGACTCAGTTTATATTATTTAATGAATATTATTTGAATATTCATTTGAGGATCTATGACTCCGATTATTTGCTGAGATATGTTCTTTATTTTATTAAAGAATAAGGTGTCGATAATCAAACTTATCTTTGATTATTCAAATAAAGATAGTACTTTCGTATAAGTATATCTTTGATTATTTAATACTCATTTCAAGTATAAGTTTTAAAACTTCTACTTCAATTATTTTTATAAAGATTATTCTTTATGGGAATATTATTTAAATAATAATATTCAGATATTTTCTAATATATTGGGACTGATTTATTTCATTAAATCAGCATTACTCCAAACACTCTTTAAAGTGTTTTCGAGTCTTCAAAATGATTTTTAAAAGTTAGAGCGGATCCCAAAACTCATTTTTATATTTAAGATCTTCCTTTTAAAGGGGATTTAAATACTCGTTCAAAACTTGAGGGATCCGGCTCAGTGGTGTATTTTACATTCGCAACGAGGTTGCTGTTTTGAGAAAACATCTTGATTACTTGCCCATCGTTCGGGAAGTAAGTTCATCTATTTGAGTCGGCATAAGCAACATGGGCTCAGTGGGCGTCCATGAAAGTGTAAGTGGCTTAGTGGGAGTCCATCAAATACGTAAGTGGCTGAGTGGCAGTCCAGCATAAGGTCCTATTGCGGCCAGGGTGATGACCAGTGGGGAATTCGTCCATCTACTAGTAGAAAAGGTTACTTATTGGTATCTTTGCCTGATCAGCAAGATATCAGGTTTATGCCAAGGTTTTCTCCTTACCAAATTCATTGGATATTGCAACTCTGTTTATAATTTTCATAACAGAGGTTTTCAAGGAGTGTATGAAATGTATATATATAGGTGTATATATATATCGGGATTTAATGAAGTATCTCGTAACTTCATTATTTATAATGATATTCAAAGATTGAATCTATTCAAATCTTGTCTTATAGTCTCATCTATGTGATGAACTTTTGAACTGATTATAACTTGAACGGTGGTAGTTCAAGTAATATTTGGAAAAGATATAAGTATATTGGGGTATCTTGTAACTTCATATTTTCAACTTATATCTAGTTAATGATTATCTTATGCATATCAAAGATTTTCAGAAAAATGTTGAGACAAGGGTAGATATATGAGATCACCTTGCAACGATATTTTTATACAGTTATAAAATGGAACTCTGTGTATATTATGCATGGAAGAGGACTTCCAAGATTTTGAAAAGTATATATGTATATATACTGAATATTTTGCGACTTCATCACATTAAGATATCAAACTTGGTTCATTTCTTTTGACCAAGACTTTCATGAGTACTATGAGAAGGCTCATATATTGTTAATCATTATACATATTATTTTGGTGGGCTTGCTGCTCACCCTTGCTTTCTTCTTTCATCACACAACAACAGATAGAAAAGATGAACAGGACCAAGCTCCCGATTCGCAAGCGGTTAGAAAATGTTCCGCAGTCTTCTGAAAGCGTTGATGCCGCCGTAGCTGAGGTAGGAGCTACCAATAGGCTAGGTTTTCAACTATTGATGAACCAAACTTATGTATAATATGAATTGTAATAATGGCAAGGAATATGTAAATTTATTCAGAACCTTTTTAAGGTGTAACGGTTTATAATTGTGGAATATAAGGACTTGTGTTATTTTTGAGTGTTCATCTCTGAGACTATAACTTGTGGTGTGTGTGTTTATTATGGGGTCACAGTACAGAGTAGTTGATTATTTATTAAGATTGGGTGTTATTAAGGGAAATGGAACTCGTGACAACCCGGATCCCCGACCCCGGATTTGGGGGTGTTACAGAAGTGGTATCAGAGCTAAGCGTTATAAACCTCAGAGATGATGTGACGTTAAGATAATAACTAAGATAATAAGAACTCTTGCCAAGTTCATAGTCGGGCTACCTAACGTAATATTGACAGTTAAAACCCTTATGGGAACCCTTATAAATATCGTGATATAAGCGTAGTTTGTTATCGTATATGGTAGCGGGACTCCGAACCCTGAGGTTGAGGAGTAACAGCGTGATGATGTTTTATTACTAATTGGAGATCGGATTGTGGATCCGATAGAGCGTCCTAACGCAGGACCGGATGATGTTGATATTGAGGATGTAGCGGTTGAGGATGTTGTCCTAGAAGGGATTGTTGCTGAGGAGGATCCCGTGAAGGATCCTGACAAGAATGAATAAAGGACCACTGAGGAATTGATGACCATGGTTAGGGCAACTCCCAGAGGTAGGATTGGCCGGTCACTACCAGAGGTTCGTTCAAGTTTGTAAAGATAGTAGCCCCTTTAACGCGGCTTACTCGTAAGACTGAGAAGTTTGAATGGACAGAGAAATGCGAGAACAACTTTTAAGAACCGAAGCAAAGGTTGGTGACGTTCCCTATGTTGGCGTTGCCGGCTGGAAAATGAGATTTTGTGAAGTGTAGTGACACTTCGCATAAGGAGTTAGGGTGCTTCTTATACAGCACAACAAGGTAATCGCGTACGCGTCAAGATAATTAAGGGAATATAAAATTCGATATCCCCACCTATGAGCTTGGGCTCATGGCAATAGTTTTGCCCTAAAGATTGGAGGCACTACTTGTATGGAGAGAAGTGCGAGAATTACCTAAGCCATAAGTGCTCTAGTACATTTTCACGCAGAAAAGAGCTCAACATGTGCCAAATGAGGTGGTTAGAGCTAATCAAGGATTACGATTACGAGATTCTTTATCATTCGGGGAAAGCCAATGTGGTGGCTGATGCCCTTAGTAAAAAGGAGAGACTCAAGATGATAATGTCTTTGAGAGAGTTTATAAGAGATTTTGAGAAGATGGAAATAGAAGTGAAGTTAACCGGAGCCGGTACCGAAAAGCTGTTTGAGATTGCAATAGAGACCGAATTATTGGAAAAGAGCATATTGTGCCAGAAAAAGGTGATGAATGAAGGCAGAGAGCCAACAAATAAATATGAGATTAATACCGAGAAAGATGATAAGGGAATAATGAGGTATTCCTATAGAATTTGGGTTCCGAAAGTTCAAGAGCTTAAGGATGAGAACTTAGATGAGAGCCATAGTTTGAGGAATAAGATTTAGGGCAAACCCTGAATGTGATAGTCAGGGAGGTTGCCATCAAGAAAGAAAGAACCCATAACATAATAGAGTGGAAAATAAGGTTTTTAATGTATAAGATAACCCCGATTATGGGAGAAGGTTGAAACATTTCATACTAAGGAAACAGAAAGTCGAGTAAGGAAAGGAGACCCGAGACGGTACTCCTATACGGCAATTTATGGACCTGTCTAGACAGAACTTAGACTATTATCCCCAACCACCACCTTGAGGAAACAATGCGATAGGAAATTCTTTCAGGACCTTTAAGTCTCTAAGCTCTCAGAGTTCCAAGGAACAGGTTGACCTAGTCGAGGCAAGAGCCTGGCTAAAGGAAATAGATGAATCATTTGAGATTCTGAATGATTGACGAACCACAAAAGACTGTTTTTGTCACTTACCCTCCTAAGAGAGAGGCCACCCGCTGGTGAAAGACCAAGGAAGGCACGGAGCAAGAGATTATAATAAACTGATTAAAGTTCAGACAATTGTTTTCGGGAAAGTACTTCCCAAGGTTATGGAGGTAGTGTAAAAGCTTTAGAGCCAGAACAAAAGCGGACGAGTATGATGAATTATGAATCTAAGTTATAAAAGTTGTCAAGATTCGTTCTGAGGACATGAATCCAGAATGACGGGATGTTTGAAATCAATGCTTATGTTGTGTTGGTTCATGTAATGGTTGTAATGGAAACGAAAATAAAAGACTGAAAAGGGAAGGAGTATAAAGGGATATAAAGGAAATAGAGTTGAGAAGTGATAAGGGAGTTAGGTATGGGAAACCCTAAGAAACCCTTGCAATAAATATAGAGAAGTGTGTCATCATCAGCGCGATGGTGACTAATCATGAGATAAATTCAAGGTTTGAAGGCGTAAGCGATATGTAAAGTTAATTCCCTTGAAGTTGACAGTATTCGATGAAAATTTGAGATAGATCGATTGATTAATAAGGAAACACGGATGGATCGAGGAGACAAGAAAGTAAGAAATTAGGAAAATTGGATGAAGGAAGTGACCTTCAAGAATGTGAAGTGTAAGACCGGGGGCATGATACCCAGAAAGGGAGACGCCAGGTATGAAAGATATCCCAACATTGAGATGACTGTTGAGATAAATAAAAGAGGTAAATGAGTAGTTAGAACTAAAAGGTTCACGTTGAACACGACAAACATCTTATAGAACATCCCTGTTATCATTACTGAATCAGGAAAGAAAAGCGGATAACCGTTCTTATCTTTTGGAGGCCATATTGATTGACCTCATTTTGAATACAGATGTTATTGTGAAATTAGGCATATACTATCGAGGTGGGAATGATTGAATAAGATACCCTTATCAGGGATATATGACTTGATTTATCCATGGAAGGATGCATGTACCTTTTTAAAGGTGGAATTAAGGATAGAACATCGGTAACTTAAAATGAATCCTAGGGGAATGCATAAAGGTTGGCAATTCACCCTTAATAGGGATAGTATAAGTTTTGACAGTATGAATTGGAAAGGATTAAGGTAATAACAACCTTTAAGAATCAGTGGAGAAATTTTTTCAGAAGTATATAGACAATGATTCTGGTATTAATAAATGGTATCTTGATATGCCCTGTATCTAGGGAATACAGGAGGAACGATTCAAGGATAACCTTAGAGGTTTTACAAGGAGAAAGGTAATATTCAAAATTCTCAAGAATAGAAATGTTGATAAAGGAAATGTGACGTAATTATAATGATGCCAAGTGGGGCACGTGTTACACCACGAGAAAGTATGGATCGAACCAGTAATGGTCGAAATTGTTCAGGGCAATTAGGACTTAAGATAAAAGATGTTCTAAGTATGATTGAGAGTCAGTCGTGACAGTGATTAACCTCTAAAGACCGAGGCAATAACTTATGGAAAAATGGTGATATTTTTTTTACTTATCAGATTTTAAGGAAAACATCTTCACATAAGCTGTGATTGAAATGAGATAGAAAATTATTTGGAGGTGGTTAAAATGACATTGACTGTAAGGAAATTTTACTATCAGGAAAGGCCAAAGAGGTGGCCGACACTTTAAAGGTAAGAGGATAATTATAGGCGCTTGTGCCAAAAGAATACAGTGATGATGGTTAAAGCTGTGAAGGTTGTATTATGGTTTGGAAGATTGACATTCCTTCTGATGACTGTGCAATACCCAACCGTAATAGTAGTTGGTAAAGGTTTAATTCGTGTAATCACCATGAACGGGCTATCTATCTTAGAAGGTCCTATCTTGAGATAAGCCAGGACCATGTTTCAAAAAGGACTAGACGAACCTTTGAGTAAGTCTTCTATTTAAGGCATATGATTTAGAATGGTATTAACCTGCTATCGTTGCTTTGATTGAAACTCTTCTGCAATTTTATCTGCTTCATGTCATGTATGTATGTCAGGATCAGGAGTGTTCTTCATGAATCAGGAATGGTGATTATGTTACCTCCTTAGAAGGATTTGATACGACATGTATGGACTCCGTATGGTTAGATATTAAGATTTCATGGAACGTGAATGACGACAGTAGGTCAGTAGTGGACCATAGTAATGCAGCAATGATTCTGCGAGTAATGAGCTGGTTACAACCGTGAGAGTTGTATTTGAATGGATGTTGAGATTGAGTACCACTAAACGGGTCGTGGTAGTGTATAAGTTATCATTGATAGACTAATTAAGTCGATTATCTACCTATTGAATACTTATTCCTTCTTATCAATAGAGACTCGTATTACTATACGAGGAAGGTTGCAGTGCAAGCATAGAATTTTAGTAACGGTGATGTCTAGAATGAAAACCCAGATTCGATTTTCGATGTCGAGGGAGTTTCAAAGGTGATTGTGTATAAGCTCGAGCAAGAGCATGGGTCCATAGAATGATGGATGGAATAGTAAATATTTAAGCATGTAAAATGTGATGCTATAATACTTGATGTTGATATAAATACACATATGTTTTGTTCTCCTATATCAAACCTCTATAGTTCAGAGGTAGGTTCCAAGCCAGATATTTGGTGGCAGTATATTTTTTTTATCACATATACAATTCTCTTCAATTCGTTCTTTTCTCTTCTTTTCATTTCATATAAGCTGAGAAGAACAACCCTTCCAGAAGGGGATGTATTGCCGAATGACTATCTATCTGTGTGATAGAAGCCGAGTAGGATACCATATATTGTTTAATTGCTTGTCAAGTACTAAAGGCTGGCCACCTTCTGTACTAACTATGCAATGTAACAAGTGTTCATGATCATAGTGATCTCTCAATAAATTCTTTTACTTCTATATGAAGGACTAAGCTTTCGAAGATAGAAGCAGCTGAAAAAGGAGTAGTAAAGTTGTGGTGGTATGCGGAATGGAAACACATTCGTGATACTAAGGTTGACGAGGTTATTAAAAGGTTATAGAACGCTAACGAGCAAAAGTATAACCAGTATAATATTAGGAACGGAAGGTAGTAGCGATTACGAACTGGAAAAGAATGGGTATTGAGAAGCAAAAGCTCTAATGCTAAAAGCTATAATGAGAGTCTCTGCAATAGACTTGAAAGAAATTGGAATGATCACTTAACACGGATTGAGTTTTCTTACGACAATAGATCTTATGTCATTATCGAGTTGTCACCTTATGAGATCCTTGAGGGAAGACAATGTCGATCTCCCTTATGTTAGGATGAAGTTGTAGAGCGCAAGATGCTCGGACCCGCAGTAGTCCAAAGGACCAAGGATATAATAGATCTAATCAGAGGACGGCTGGTAGTAACCCAAGATGGACATAAGAAGTATGTTGATTTGACACGAAAGGACAAAGAATAGGAAGTAGGGGACCTAGTGTTGTTAAAGGTATCCCCTTGGAAACCCTTGGAATGGATTGATGAGATTCGGAAAGAAAGGAAAGCTAAGTCCACAATTTGTCGGACCCTTGGATATATTAAGAAGTATTGGGAAGTTAGCATATGAGCTAGCCTTACCCCAGAACATGTAGCAAGTCATAACGTGTTTCACGTATCAATGTTAAGGAAGTGTAATTCGGATGCCAGATAAATAGGGGCATATGAGCACATAGACATGCAACCAGACGTAACTATAAAGTGAAAAGGAACAATTGCTTAGGAAAAGGGTTATCAAACTAGTCAGAGTTTGATGGTAGAACCACAATGTGGGAAAATTTACTCGAGAGTTAGAAAGTGCAATGCTAAGAGAGTATCCCTATTCATTTTCTATTTGATTCCGGGACGGAATCCTTTTAAGGAGGGGAGACTGTAATAACCCCAATTTTTGGAAATTTTTGAAACCCTTATGAATAGTGTTTTTGCTGAATGAGAAAACTTTTCACGCCACACTATGTAGGGGTTCTGTTATGGATATTCTGAGATTTTATTAGTACTCTATATGGTATATAAGTGTATGTAAAGATCGTCAGAATCCAATTCCGAACACTTTGATTTTTCCCGAAAATCTACCAGATACAGAAAGAATTGAGTATAAGGTAACAGAATAAAAAGGATTTAAATTCAAGGATTATAAGAGAGGATCATGAAAGGAATATAATGTATTGAGAAAGGTTAAAGAAACCTAAGTAATAAGATCCCGGGTATGATCCCTCAAACGATAAACGAAAACGAAAGTTAAGCGAACCGTATAACAGATCAGCGGTCATTAGGCAAGCAATTAGGAGTTAATCAAGGAGGTTAGGGATGATGATGTCATCAAACCAACAAGGTGTGGACAAGTGGAAGCATTATGACATGTGCAAGATGACATAAGCATGACAAGGGGTTTTGTTTTGTTGGTTGATTTTGGGCCATGTAAAATTTACCATGGTAAAAAGCTAAAACATTTTCCAAGGCCAAAAAGGAGAAGCAACCAAGCAAATATCATAAAACACAAAAATTAGAAGTTGACTTTCCCGTTTCAAGAAGAAAGCTCTCGGCTAAAACAAACCCAGCAACTTGAAACTGCCATATCTCCTTCAATACTCACTCAAAAGTTGTGTTCTATAGCTCGTTGGAAAGGTATTGAGATTTCCTACAACTCTTGTTCACAAGTCGCTTCCAAATAAGCATGTTAAGACCCTCAGTTTTACAGTTCTTTAAATCAGACTTTTAGAAACTTCAAAGCCTAACTTTGTGTTCTTGATTTCTTTGAAAAGATCAAGCTTGTAGGAGGCTCCCTAAGGCTTCCTAGAAACTTAACACCTCCCAAGGAAGGTATAAATCTTCACACCCTTTAGTAATAAGTTTGAATGTTGAAGTTTGGAGATGGTTTGGATGGATGAGTAGTAATTTGAATGATAAGCATGATTCGAGCTTAATTGTTAAGTAGTTTAGTTGAATTTGGAGATGTTATAATATATGATTGGATTGATATCCTTGAGCTTATTATGACTGAAATCAGTAGCATTGATGTGTATATTGAGTTGTTGTTGATTGGTAGTTGGATTGATATGATTTGCAATGGTAAAAATTTGGGAAATCGCGTAAACATAGCCGTCGTAATGTCCGATTTACTTTAGACTGCTTTTGTTTATAATATTAGGACCCGAGAACTCCCTGCTAGGTTTTGACCATTACCATGTTTAGATAGCTCATGTTACGAGCTTCGTTTTGATATGTAGTTCGTTTGATTCCGATGTACGGTTTAGGAGAAATGACCGTTTTAAGTAACGGCGTTTCGCGACCGAACCATTACCCCTCGCTTTACTTTGAAACCTTGGTTAAGGACCTTAAAGGGTTAATTAGTATATGAAACAATTATGTTAAGTGTGTTAGGCAGTTGGTAAGACACTTGCGAAGGAATCGCCTTAAAACTCGTAATGGTTAAATTATTAAAAATGGTGGAGACGAGGGTACTCGAGTGACTTAAGAGAATCAGTAAGCGCAAAGCAAGCGTTAGAGTCTAAGTTGGTTAAAGTATAGATTTACAAGTGACTTTGGTTTAATTCCAACTTACTTGTTGTTTATAGGTTACCAGACTCGTCCCGAGCCATTTGTAACCCCCAGTCGCTCAGGCAAGTTTTCTACCCGTTATACTGTTGTTGTGATGTATATGTGTATATGCATGATCTTGTGATAAATGCATATTTGTTATTAGCAAATTCTTGCGATATATTGTAGCATGTGATATGGTATATATGCATGCCTGTTTCATATTCTTGATTTATATATCTGTTGGTTCAAATGCTTATTCGTTGCATAATACCTATGCTAGAGATAAGCGGTATTTGCGTATACCCTTAGTATAGGGGATCAAAAGGTGAACTTTTTCTAAAACCGGGAGGCGAGGCTCCCGAGTATAATATATTTATATATATATTGATATAGTTTTTAAAACTATTAATCGAATAAGTTTTATTCGATAACTTTATTTTATTTAATGAATATTATTACGAATATTCATTCGAGGGCTTATGACTCCTTTATTTTATTTAATGAATATTATTACGAATATTCATTCGAGGGCTTATGACTTCTTTATTTTATTAAATGAATATTATTTTGAATATTCATTCGAGGGCTTATGACTTCTTTATTTTATTAAATAAATATTATTTTGAATATTCATTCGAAGACTTATGACTCCTTTTATTTTATTATTTGAATATTCATTCGAGGGCTTATGACTCTTTTATATTATTTATTGAATATTATTTGAATATTCATTCGAGGGCTTATGACTCAGTTTATATTATTTAATGAATATTATTTGAATATTCATTTGAGGATCTATGACTCCGATTATTTGCTGAGATATGTTCTTTATTTTATTAAAGAATAAGGTGTCGATAATCAAACTTATCTTTGATTATTCAAATAAAGATAGTACTTTCGTATAAGTATATCTTTGGTTATTTAATACTCATTTCAAGTATAAGTTTTAAAACTTCTACTTCAATTATTTTTATAAAGATTATTCTTTATGGGAATATTATTTAAATAATAATATTCAGATATTTTCTAATATATTGGGACTGATTTATTTCATTAAATCAGCATTACTCCAAACACTCTTTAAAGTGTTTTCGAGTCTTCAAAATGATTTTTAAAAGTTAGAGCGGATCTCAAAACTCATTTTTATATTTAAGATCTTCCTTTTAAAGGGGATTTAAATACTCGTTCAAAACTTGAGGGATCCGGCTCAGTGGTGTATTTTACATTCGCAACGAGGTTGCTGTTTTGAGAAAACATCTTGATTACTTGCCCATTGTTCGGGAAGTAAGTTCATCTATTTGAGTCGGCATAAGCAACATGGGCTCAGTGGGCGTCCATGAAAGTGTAAGTGGCTCAGTGGGAGTCCATCAAATGCGTAAGTGGCTGAGTGGCAGTCCAGCATAAGGTCCTATTGCGGCCAGGGTGATGACCAGTGGGGAATTCGTCCATCTACTAGTAGAAAAGGTTACTTATTGGTATCTTTGCCTGATCAGCAAGATATCAGGTTTATGCCAAGGTTTTCTCCTTACCAAATTCATTGGATATTGCAACTCTATTTATAATTTTCATAAAAGAGGTTTTCAAGGAGTGTATGAAATGTATATATATATCGGGATTTAATGAAGTATCTCGTAACTTCATTATTTATAATGATATTCAAAGATTGAATCTATTCAAATCTTGTCTTGTAGTCTCATCTATGTGATGAACTTTTGAACTGATTATAACTTGAACGGTGGTAGTTCAAGTAATATTTGGAAAAGATATAAGTATATTGGGGTATCTTGTAACTTCATATTTTCAACTTATATCTAGTTAATGATTATCTTATGCATATCAAAGATTTTCAGAAAAACGTTGAGACAAGGGTAGATATATGAGATCACCTTGCAACGATATTTTTATACAGTTATAAACTGGAACTCTGTGTATATTATGCATGGAAGATGACTTCCAAGATTTTGAAAAGTATATATGTATATATACTGAATATTTTGCGACTTCATCGTATTAAGATATCAAACTTGGTTCATTTCTTTTGACCAAGACTTTCATGAGTACTATGAGAAGGCTCATATATTGTTAATCATTATACATATTATTTTGGTGGGCTTGCTGCTCACCCTTGCTTTCTTCTTTCATCACACAACAACAGATAGAAAAGATGAACATGACCAAGCTCCCGATTCGCAAGCGGTTAGAAAACGTTCCGCAGTCTTCTGAAAGCGTTGATGCCGCCGTAGCTGAGGTAGGAGCTACCAATAGGCTAGGTTTTCAACTATTGATGAACCAAACTTATGTATAATATGAATTGTAATAATGGCAAGGAATATGTAAATTTATTCAGAACCTTTTTAAGGTGTAACGGTTTATAATTGTGGAATATAAGGACTTGTGTTATTTTTGAGTGTTCATCTCTGAGACTATAACTTGTGGTGTGTGTGTTTATTGTGGGGTCACAGTACAGAGTAGTTGATTATTTATTAAGATTGGGTGTTATTAAGGGAAATGGAACTCGTGACAACCCGGATCCCCATACCCGGATTTGGGGGTGTTACAGTTCCCACTCGTCAATCACTTGGTTTCCCTTTCTACGTCTCGCTTCCTCTGTTACATATCACATTTACTTATGAATACTCATTCTCATCTCGTTCTATTCGTTATAAGCTTCTATCTACCCTTCGTTTCACCCAAATCCGGCATACGAATTGAAAGTTATGAATAAAACAGCCAAACAATGCACTTACAATCATTTTATACACTAATCAGACCACATTTGGCACATAGCACGTAAGATATTCAATTAAAATAATTATAAAAGAAGATTCGGGGTTAAAATGATTTTCCAGGTATTTAAAATGAATTTTTAAACATTTTTCGAAATTAAAATGGGTCTCCAAATCATTTTAAAATTAAATAACAGGGTTCGAATACCCGAATCTGACTTTAAAATAATTTTATAACAATTATCGAGCCATGAATATAATTTTAAACAATATTTTAAAGCTCGAAACTATTTTGCAGAATTTTTAAATCAATAATAAATAATTAAATCTAATTATTAAATCAATTAAAATTAATTAATAACTAATTAAATTAATTAATCAATTAATATTTAAATTAATTGACTAATTAAATAATTATTTATCAACTAAAATTAATTAATTAAATAATTAAGATTAATAATTAAAAATAATTTTCAGAAATTAAATAATGAATTTTTGGGATTTTTAAATAATTAAAACAATTTTCTGAAAATAAAATATAAACAAAAATATAGTTTTTATAAATTTTTAAAACAGCAATCTAATTTTTATAAGATTTTAAAACAGCAATCCAAGTTTTGGAAAACTAGCAAAGACACAGGGACCTTTTTGCAATTTGGTCCCCGTCCCTGTCATCACCGTCGCCGGTTGCCGGCGATCGCCATTAACGGCGGTCCCGAGCTTTTCCGGCGACACTGAACCAACCCAGAAACACACGAAAGTCACAGGGATTCATCTACACTTCTCCAGGAACTCTGTTATGCAATCAATTTGTGCTAACAATTAACCAATCGGGCGGAAAAGCAACGGAAAAATCCGTCACCGCTGCTTTCGTTTTCCGATGAACACCTTCCAGGAATCGTTCGTTGATTCCAAATATAGCATTCAATTCGTCATTAAACGATCTATTTAAACATGAAATCAATTCTAACAGATAACCCCTAAACAAGAAACGCCTAAATTCAATTAAAAACATTCATATGAACTATAAACCCTAATTCAACAATTCGAGAATCAAACTTAATTTTATACATGTTATTGAACTCCAAATCAGTCATATAATATACCAAAATGACCAGGAAGAAAAGATCTACATGATTATGCCATCAAATCATATCAAAAAATCAAGAACAAAAATTCCTAATTTAATCCATAAATAATTCGAAATAAATGAATTAAATAGGAAAAATACTAGTGATTTCTGCACACATATAGATGGCTGATTCAGGAAGAGTTTTTCGAGAGCTTCGTTTTGATATGTTACACGCCCGAATCGGAGTTCGATAACGCCTTCGTTTGTACGATTGATTCTCAATAACGTAACGTTTTTAGGGTTTTTCTCTGTATTTCTTATATGTTTACTGATTGATTATGATTTTACGAATAAAATGAAATAATAAAAGGGCTATATATATATTTATGGAATATTGGTTCGTGTTGGATCGATAAATTAGTTGCTTAGCCGCTAAAAAACTGCAAAAATGATCCGATTTAATACCCGTATTAGATAATTATCCCAACCAGGCTTTTTATAAAATACTTTATACGAAAATATTGTAATATTATACCGTCTTTCGAGAACACGGGTTTTATTGATATATCGAAATAATTATCGTATCGAAAATTATACGCCGGGACACGCACGGGTCAAACCGTAATCCGGATTGAAAAAGTTAAAACACGGAAAATGTCCGAAATTACCAGATTAGGTTAGGAAGGAGTTTTTGGAAGAGTTTCGGGTTGTAAAAATGTAAAAACGGTTGAGGTTGGACGATTCCCAACTTTATAAAATAACTTTTGTAATTATTCAGAAAATAATTATTGAATCTGTAAATCATTATAAAATCATATAACGATATAAAAATTATCAAAAAAATACCATTTTTATCTAAATTTTATTCTGGACATATTAAAATTAACATACTCACATTTAATCACATATATACATCTATTTATCAATATCAATCAACAGATAATTCACCAAAAATTACAGAATATTCATATAATAATCATTTATTGATAAAATAATTACACGCGATATCCCGGATATTACATCTAGTGACAAATTGGCTTATCGATAACTCTGAGTTCTCTAGTGAAAAAATGACTTGTCGATATCTCCATTCTTCATGTCTTCAAATTGGCTTGTCAATATCTCTGAGTTCTCTAGTAGCTTTCTTGACTTCTCGATAAGTCATTCTGGAGTTCTCGAATGACTTCTCTATAATACTTAATATGTGACTTGTAGAGATCTTGACTTAGAATATTTTTCCTAAAACATATTTATTCAACTCCAAGCTTCTTCACAATTCTCCTGAGGCATGATCTTCTTGATCTTCTTCCAGATAGAATTCTTAGGCTTGATACTGTTTACAGAAAAAGACTCCAGTCTGCCCTTGAACATTTTTACAGAATTAAGTGATTTAATACAAAATGCAAACTTAGATTACAATACAACTTACTTAGGATAGTCAATTTGACTTAGTCTTGTTATTGTACATGCATGTCTTCCACAACAATCTCCCCCAATTTGTGAGAAGATTGCTTATCACAAATTCATGCATGTTAACAAGACTAACCCAAGCTACAATGGAAAATAAGACTAATACATAAAAATTGACACAATTACAACATTTATATATTAGGCGATTTCTTGAGTTTATATAGTTACATGCATCAGACAAAGACTTTTTTTGCTTCTGTTTCTTCTCTAATGAGGTCCTTTAAGTAAACAAGAATTTCAATTTCTTCTAATGATTGGTGTCCCTCTTAAAGCTTCCACAAGTTTGAGTCTGTCTGGCTTTCGATAACCATCTAGAAAATCAATCCTAAACTTTGAGAATGTGCCAGCTTTAACATTTAGGAATCTTCTATCCTTGGAAATTCTGCTCATCCCTTTTGCTTTGAGTTCTTATGATCTCTTAATATACATTTCAATCTCCTCATTATACTTTCTTATCTTCTCCTCAAATTCAGCCTTATTCCTTGCTCTCCTTTCCTCCCTTACAATCAACCATTCAGCTAAAATAGATCTCCTTGCTCTTGTAGCAGTATCCTTATCCTTCAGTAATCTTATCACTCTCTTAATTTCTGTGGGTGAACGTGTATCCATTAAGTTGCAGCCAAGAAATGTGAAAGACCCATCTTCATAGTAGATTCTTACTTCCCTTAGTGTTACAACCCAAACTCTGATTATTTCCTCAGCTAGTTTTTGAAAGTAGTCTTTATCTGAGCTGCACCAGTTTAGAGGTAGAAAATCACTTTGCTTGTAACAATTTCAGATGGCCCTCTCAGTGACTTGTACTTTTTCAATATGCTTAGCTTTCTTAGGTTTTCTCCCAACAGACTTGCAGTTAACTTTGAGTGATGGCTTGACAGAAGGTAGGTTTATAATTTTCTTGAGAAATGTTTGGCTTGTGGTGATTGGTATTTTCAGAAAGTTGTTAGCAGTTTGTTTTTATAGGAATTTAGGCTTTGAAGTAGGAAGTGGTTTAGTGTACGAGTTTGTTGGCTTTGAAGGTTGAGCTTGATTTGTTTGGATTTTTAGGGTTTGTTGTTGTGGTCCTGAATTGTCCTCTTTCTTTTTCCTTCTCTCCTCACCTCTCCTTTTCTCCTCCTTCTTCTTATCTTTGCTTCCAGCTTCCTTAGAAGATTGACTTAGATTTGAACCAGAAGGTTTTTGATCATCTTTCTTCTGCTCATCATCATCCAAGTTATCCTTATTGATTTGAGTTTTAGGCAAGTTGGCTTCATAATTTCTCAAATATCTCCCCAACAACTTAATCATCTCTTCATCTTTAACAGTCTTGTTTTGCTTGACCTTCAACTCAGTCTCCAGAATCATGATTAGCTTTTTTTATACATGACACATTGCTTAGGGATCTAAAAGTATTTACAATGTTTGGTGGTAGGACAGATGTATGTCACTCCCTTGCTTGATTGCAGATATGCTTCAGGAAAAGCAGGCACTTGAGCATTTTTCAATTCAGTTAGCAATTGAGTGTCTTCAGGAATCACCCTTTTGATTTTGTTTATCAGGATGTCCAACTCAGATGCCCTTCAAGAGATAAGATAATTAAGGGACGCCTGTATACACCTGTCTACCCCTGAGTCATTTATGTTGATCACAATTCTTTTCTCCTAAAAACTATCCTTAGTCACTAAGATCACCCTTATAGAGTGTATTGTCATGTTCAAGGCCTTTTTGTAGGTGAAGAAATTGTTATTGAGAGAAGCCCTGAGAGCCTTGAGCAACTCATCAAATTCCCTGCTCAGACTAGGTGCCTCAGCTACTCTAATAAGCCTCTCCATTCCAATATCAACTTCTTGAATTTTGCTCTTTTCAACAGCTTGGACAGTTTGAGTAAATGATGATCTTAACAGCCTAGCCTATATCTCCCCCTTAGTCTTGTTGGCAGGCATGAGAAGGGGAATAGGAATTTCAGGCCTCACAGCTTCTGGAAGTGCAGGCAGAGGAATGTTAAGCTTGCCCATGATAGCTCCCAAAGCCATAACATTTTGCATTTGTAGGTGCTTATGGGAGTCTACTAAGGTTTGCATATCTGTCTGTTGACTTTGCACCAATGAGGAGAGAGCATGCACTTGTATTGTGAGTGAGTCATTTGAAGACTGCAAGTTTGAGACTTGGTGTTGAAGAGACAGGATTTGAAGGTTTGTAGATGTTGAGAAAGGTTGATGAGAGCTTATAGATATTGAAGAGCCAAAAGTTGCTTCCACAGCCTGTTTGATACCATCCATAAGCAATGCAGAGGGCTCATATCTGGTTTGGTGAAGCTGGTCCAACTTGATCTTTGTGTCATTTGAATTTGTGATTTGTTGTTGGACCACTTCATGAAGAGCAATGAAAGATTATCTCAGATTTTTTACATATGTTTCCACAGAAGTCAGATCAAGCCTTGCCTTTTGATCAACAAAATGTTTAAACTTGGAGGTGATCTTGACTTGAAATGGTATGATCTCATCCATTTTCTCCTTCACCAGCTTCCTTATCTTTTCTTCATGACCAGTCATCTTTACTTCTAGAGATTTACCAAAGAGGTGAAAAGCCTTGAGCTGAGCTTTGTAAACTTCTGTGACTACATCATAAACATCCTGTGGAGTCAAGGCCTTGGCATTGCTTCCAAGAATAGTGAAATATTCATCCCTAAACTAGCCAAGACTTGATCCATCTCCAAAACAAAATCCTTGGATATCCATGCATCTACATTCCCATCTTGTTCTGCATTATTTACAATTTTCTCCTTTTATTTCTTAACTTCTTCATTGTATGTTAGCATAATGGCTTGATAGTCCTGATTGCTCATATCTGAAGTAAGTAGATGTTGTATGATGTTTGCTAATCCAGAAATTTGCTCAATAAGAAGATCATCCACAGATAGAGGTTGAGAGTTAGTCGTTTGCAGCCATTGTTAAAGGAGGTGTGGTTGTTGAGGTTGTGAGGTTGATGGTTGGTGTGAGGGATCAGAACCACCTGTGACAGAAGTCACAGTTTGACTCACAGATTTCTCTGTGTTTATGACAGGGTGTTGTTCCTCACCAGTTGTGGGAACCTTCATTTGAATTGGAGGGGATTTGACTGTGCAACTGTCATTTACAACAGCCTCAAACCCTTGTGTGTCTTGCACCACACTGTCACTTGAATGTGCTATTCTTGCCTCCTCTATGACAGGATCATTGGCAATTATACTCCCAGCTTCAATTATCAAAGCAATTTCAGCCAGGGTTTTGAGGGGAATTGTTCCTGGAACAGGAACCTCCAATTGAATTGGAGAGGATTTAGATAGCTCCCCCCAGAAGTACTACCCTCAAACTTAACAGTCTGTGAAGACTGATTTGCACATGAAAGTGCATTTGTGATCTCCACGGGGTCTTCAATAAAAACTGATGAATCCCCAATGTAATATCATGGATAATGCGTGTAATTATTTTATCAAGTAATAATTATTATATGATTAGTATGTGATTTTTGGTGAATTATCTGTTGATTGAAATTGATATTTAGATGTTTATATGTGATAAATGTGAGTATGATAATTTTATTATGTCCAGAATAAAATATAGATAATTGTGATATTTTTTTGGTAATTTGTGGATCATTATATGATTTTATAATGAATTATAGATTTAATAATTATTTTCTGAATAATTACTGGGAATCGTCCAACCTCAACCGTTTTTACGTTTTTACAGCCCAAAAATATTCCGAAAACTCTTTCCTAACCTAATCTGGTAATTCCGGACATTTTCCGTGTTTTGACTTTTTCAATCCGGATTATGGTTTGACCCGTACGCGTCCCGTTGTACAATTTTCGATATGATAATCATTTTGATATATTAACAAAACCCGTATTCTCAAAAAACGGGATAATATTACATTATTTTCGTATAAAGTGTTTTATAAGAAGTCCGGTTTGGATAATTATCCAATATGGGTATTAAATCGGTTCGTTTTAGCAGTTACTTAGCGGCTATGCAACTAATTTATTGATCCAAAACGATCCAACACGAACCAATATTCCATAAATATATATAGCCCTTTTATTATTTCATTTTAGTCGTATAATCACAATCAGTCAAGTTAAAACTATTAATTTAGAGAAAAACCCTAAAAACGTTACGTTCTTGAAAATCAAACGCACAAAAGAAGGCATTATCGAACTCCGATTCAAGCTTGCAATATATCAAATCGAAGCACTCGAAAAATCTTTTTTGTTACAACCAACCATTTTTGTGCAGGAATCAAGGTATTTTTCTTATTTAATTATTTTATTTCGAATTATTTAAAGATTAAATTATGGAATTTTTTCTTGATGTTGTTGATATGATTTGATGATTCCATCGTGTAGATAATCTTTTTTTGGTCATTTTGGTATATTATACTTCAAATTTGGAGTTCAATAACATATAGAAATTGATGTTTGATTCTGGAAAACTGAATTAGGGTTATAAATGTTGGGATAATCTTAATTAGAATTGGGAACTTTTACTCCATGGATTCTGGGTTCGATTGATCAGTATTAGTCAATAGATCGTAATAAAACAAGTTCAGTCATGTGCTTGATTTAACCCAAATCCCGAAGTTTTGCTAAATCAAATTCTTACAACTGTTTTTTCACTTTAGTCACTGGAGTTGTAAAATTTTACAAAAAATGGATTGCTGTTTGGTTTATTTTAAAAATGATATTTTTATTATTTTAAAAATCAGAAAAATTGTTTATTTAATTATTTTAAATTCCAAAAATTATTTTAATTATTTATTTATTCAAAAATAAATCTGATTAATTTTATTAATTAATTTTAATAAGTTTTTTAATTATTTTAATTAATCGATTAATTCAATTTTAACTGATTAATTAATTTAATTAATTATTAATTAATTTTAATTAATTTAATAAATGGATTTAATTTTTTAGTTTTGATTTAAAAATTCCGAAAAATAGTTTCGAGTTTTAAAGTATTATTTTAAATTATTTTCAAGGCTCAATAATTATTATAAAATTATTTTAAAGTCAGAATCGGGTATTCCAACCCTATTATTTAATTATAAAATGATTCGGAGTTCCGTTTTAATTCCGAAAAGTGTTCAAAAATTTATATTAAATACTTGGAAAATCATTTTAACCCCGAAACTTCTATGAAAAATTATTGTGATCGAATATCTTATGTGCTATGTGTTATATGTGA
Source organism: Apium graveolens (assembly GCF_009905375.1). Taxonomy (NCBI): domain Eukaryota; kingdom Viridiplantae; phylum Streptophyta; class Magnoliopsida; order Apiales; family Apiaceae; genus Apium; species Apium graveolens. Next base: position 218,635,709 of record NC_133654.1, read on the forward strand.
TCTAATTGCTGCATAATATGACTGTACATGCATTCTTTCACTGTTTTATTCATAATTTTCAATCCGTACGTCAGATTTGGGTGAAACGAAGGGTAGTTAGAAGCTTGTAATGAGTAGAACGAGATGAGAATGAGTATTGATAAGTAAATATGATGTTTAACAGAGGAAGCGAGACGTGGAAAGGGAAAGCAAGTGATTGACTGTGGCGCCCTCTAAACCCGGGTCAGAAGTTTGGGATCCACAACACATACACAATATATAAACTGTATATGAAATATTATTTGTATTGACCCTGCTTTACATAACCACGGACCGCAACAGGTTAAAGTATGAAAACAAGCCACAACCTTAACTTATTATTACAACGTACCAAATCCCAACTAATTTAACTTACAACTGATAATTAAATTATTCTTACAATCTTACTATCTCACTACCGCAATAAGCTCCTGCTAGCTCGATCCAACTCAATTTGGAATCCTACCTCGTACATTGAACTGGGAAACCTCGCTATCAACCGTATCCTTTTTAACTGTAGAATATATAAAAAGATTCGCAAGAGTGAGCTAACTAGCTCAGCAAATCACAATGACAATAATTAAGGTTAATCAATGATCAAACGAGATGATTCAGAGGAATCAGGTTTATTGATAAACAATCATTAGAATTGGATATTCATTTTAAGTTTTAAAAACCAAGGTTAGGCTGCTGATCAGTCACACACTAACCCTGAGAAAAGCACAAAGCACTGCTCTAACTACTGGATCCAAGGCACACATTGGCCTAACTTGACCATTGATATGGTCTGACCACGAATCTGGTCCATATAAAAAAAACTATCCAATTCTAAAGTAGTTCAATATGATAAACAATAATTCGATAAAACCGAATCATAATCAACAGTAATAAAACATTTGCATAAGAGCATGGTGAAAATTTATGGGTAACATAAGGGTATGTTATAGTATATAAAAGAAATGGCCTCCAGCCTGTAGGAGAATCGGGTATTAGGTGAACAATGTTTTTACAAGGTTTTAGTTGTTTGATGTCATAAGGTATGGTTGAGTACAAAAGTTTCTGTATGTTTAAACAATTTTGTTCCAGTGTTTAGTATATGATGGGTATATATTTGTGGAGTAGTATCGTATTTGTGTGGTTTAGTATCTGGTAAATCAACAAGAAGTAGTTTACAAAGAATAAGGCTTACGGCTCAAAGATCAAAGGATGTGGCTCGGGTTCAAGGCTGAAGGATTCAAAGTATTTACAATATAAAACAGAGCTATTTTGAATACTTAACAATATGTTATGAGAAAATTTTGAAATAATTGCATTATATCTCGAAAAAGGTTTAGAAGTACTTGCCTTATCACAATCGATTCCAACTTCACATGTACTTGTATAATGACGTTATTCAACACCCACTCGTTTACTTTTCTATGGCTTGCTTCTATTCACGGATCACCTGCCGTATTTTCTACGCATCGATTTCATTTTCTGATCACCTGTTTTCCCTTTCTACGCCTTGTCTACTCTGCTAGACATCATAAATATCTATGAACATTCATCTCACATTATTCTAATCGTCACATGGACTTCATAAGGTTTCATCTACCCTTCGTTTCACCCAAATCCGATTTACGGATTAAAAGTTATGCTAAAACAAGTAAACACTGGTCACATAAACCGACAGTCAACCAAATAAGTCACATATAGCACAGAGCACGCCAAACAATCAATGAACTTTCATTTATAAAGAAATCTCGGGTCATAAACAGTCTTTCGGGTATTTAATATGATTTTTAAAACAATTTTCGGAGTCAAAACGAGTCGCTGGATCAATTTTAAAGCAATAAATACGGCTCGGTCGGCCAAATCTGGCTTCAAAATAATTTTATAATAATTATCGAGCCTTGAAAACAATTTAAAATAATATTTTAAAAGTTGAAACTATTTTTCGGAATTTTGAAATCATTTATAAATAATTAAATCTAATTAAATAATTAATTAAAATTAATTAATAATTAATTAAATCAATTAATCAATTAATTTTCTAATTAATTGACCAATTAATCAATTAATTATTAACTAAAATTAATTAACTAATTAATTCAGAATTATTTTTGAATTAAAAATTATTTTTGGAATTAAAATAATAATTTTTGGAATTAAAATGAATTTTAGAAAATGAATAATGAATTTTTGAATTTATTTTCAAATAAAATTTGCAGAAACAGATTTGTAGCAACAGAATTAGGGGAGAGTGGATCAAAAACTGGTCAGAATTATAGCAAAATGGGTCGAATGTTGGGTTCTCAAGAACAGGGGCACGACCCGCCGGAGTTATAGCCGGAATCTGGATTTTCCAGATTCCGTCGTCTTCTCCGGTGTGCAGCCAGATTCCGGCGAGTTGCAAATCGACTCGGTTAGCCACGATTCTGAATCCAAAACACTCCACAGAAGTCCAGGAATCCAGAAACACAACGAATAAGCTACAATCATCAAAGGAACTCGAACTCCGGCCAAAATCGATTAAAAACCGGCGAGTTTTCGACGAACAGCGAAATCACAGATTACTTTACCAAATTCAAAGATGTTTATACCAAAATGAAGCTAGTGATTCGTACAATGAAACCAAATGTTCATAATCAACAAACAATCGATAATAACCTCGTAAAATCGATTGTATAAAATAGTTTATAAAGATTCGGAAAAAAAGAATTTATAAAATCCATATATTTCTTATAAAATCATAAATCAACATAAAAATAAATAGGAAGATATGACAATTATCTATATTTTATTTTGGACATATAAAAATTAAAATACTCATTTGGTATTATTTTTAAACATCCAAACACATATATCACTTAACAAATAATTCACAAAATAAATATTGGACATACATAACATTTATTTATTAGCAAAAATAATTACACGATATATCCCAGATATTACATCCTTCCCCCCTTAAAAGGATTCTGTCCTCAGAATCACTTAAGCAAATGACTCAGGGCAGTATTTCACTTATATCATTTTCTAAACCTTGAGCTATCCTTTCAACCCTTTGGTTTCCACAATAATCTTATTAACTTTATAACTTTCTTTCTTACTACTTTCTCTTTCTTTTCTACAGTCTCTATTGGATTCTCAACATAGGACAATTCGGCCTGAAGTTCTATCGGCTTACATCCTATCGCATATCTAAAATTCTATACCGTACTTTTCTAACCTTGTCACATAGAAACATTATGAATATGCTACCCATGCTGGGTAAAACTAATTCGTATACTATTTTACCGATATATTTCGAAATTTCAAAAGGTCCAACGTATCTCGGACTCATCTTTCTTTTCTCTTCTGATTCTGGATATTCCCTTTTTATGGTAACACTGCTAACAATATTAAATCTTCTTCTTCTTTAAATTTTGTATTCTTTTTAGCTTGATCTACACATTTTCTATAGCAATCCTGCGTGGTACTTATCCTTTTCTTAATAATCTCAATAGCTTCCTTTCCCTGTTATAGCAAATCTAGTCCAAATCTTTCACGTTTGCCAACTTCATCTCAATATAATGGTGATCGACATTTACGTTCATAAAGAGTTTCGTATGGCGGCATCCCAGTATTGGTACGATAGCTGTTGTTGTAAGCAAATTCTACTAAGGCAAATGCTCGCCTCAATTTCTTTTGAAATAAATGGCATAACCACGTAACATTCTTCAATTGATTGGATCATCTTCTCGCTCTTGACCGTCAGTCTGCGGACGATAAGTTGTGCTCATATTTGACTTGGTGTCCATTATTCTGGAAAGCCTTTGCAAAATCCTGAATTGAATCGTGGATCCTGACTTTATACAATAGACGCAGGGATCCCATAACAAATTACTATATCCTTCAAATACATGCGAATCAACTTATCCAGTGAATATCTTTCATTAATACGCAAGAACTGAGCTGATTTAGCCAACTCGCTCACCATAACTTAATTAGCATCGTGGTTTTCTTTCGTTCTTGGTAATCTGATTATAAAATCCAGAGTAATATACTCCTATTTCCATTTTGTATTTCTAATGGTTTCCATAATCCACTAGGCCTCTGACACTCGCCTTATTTATTTAATATGCCTAACACCCCCTGATCCGTTGTGAAATTTCCTTTTCGTATTCGGCTATCAATATTCTTCTTTAAACTTCTGTATAATTTGGTATTTCTTGAACGAATTAAATACTTAGGATTGTAAATTCCCTTTAGGATCTCATTCCTAAATTCTGCCACTTGTAGCATTCAAGTTCTGAAAGAAAATCTAAGGGTACCGTGATCATTCTTTTAAGTGCATAAATTTCCTTTCATTAAACTTTTAATATCGTGATCCATTATCTCTTTTTGCTAACTTTTAACATTCTGATCCATCATCTTCTTTTGATATCTTTTTATCTTCTCTTAACAATTTCGACTGAAAGTTCATACTATCCATTCTTGCTCCTTTTGGATCATGAACCCTGACTTCCAATTCCAACTTCTAAAATTCCATAAATAATCCTTCTTGTGCAGTCTCCATGTTCGTTCTCTCCTTTTTGCTTATCGCTTGCCACTACATTTGCTCTTCCTCATGAATACCCACTTTCAAACTCTTACGGTCCGTATATATCTCATATCTTTCTTCATACATATAATGTTTCCCAATCTTTCAAATTGAATATTATTGTTGCTGCTAATTCCCAATTATGAGTAGGGTACTTCTGCTCATAAGGTTTCGGTTGTGTGGATGCATATGCAATAACTTTATTGTGCTGCATCAACACACATCATATTCCCTTATAATAAGTATCACTACAACCTACCAACTCTCCTTGATACTTTCAAAATAATAAAACAAGTGTTTTAACCATTCTTTCCTTTAACTCCGCAAAATTTTCTTCACACTTTACCATTTCATATAAACTTTCCGCTATTCCTAGTAAAATTCATCAAAGGTGTTGCAATCTTCAAGAACCCTTGAACAAATTTCCGATAATAACCGGCCAATAATAAAACTTCTTACTTTTGTTGGTGTTTTTGGTCTTTCTTTATTTAATATAACTTTAATTTCTGCTAAATTCCCTTTTGTCTCCTTCTCACTGACTATTTATGCTAAGAATTATACTCCCTGCCATTAAAGCTTTCATCTTGTAAACTTTTCATACCACTTTTTTTTTCTTTGACTGCCCAGCTATCATTAAATAATTTGCATGGTTCTCCTTTGACCTTAGGTAACACAAATACATCTTATCTAGATCCTCCTTCAAGATTCTGCTCATCAAATTTAAATATTACTGGTATATCAGTTCATCTAAATAACATTACTAGAATTTTATAACAACAGTACTTAGTTCTGAAAATTATCTTTGATATGTCCCTAGGATCAATCTTCAATGGGTAATATACCCAGTCTTAAATCAATCTTATAAAAATACTTTGCTTCTTTCATTTGATCAAACAGATCATTGGTTCGAGGTAACAGATAATTGCTCTTGAGAGTAAACTTGTTGAGCTTCCGCTAATCGACACATAATCTCACACTTCCATCTTTCTTATTAACAAATCATACCGGTGCACTTTAGGGGGTACGCTAGGTCCAGTTGCTTCCTCTTCTAATTATCTCCTGCGTTTGCTCTGGTAACTCCTTTATTTTGTCTGGCGCCATTCTGTGCGGGGCTTTGGACACTGGCTTCATTTCAGGTGCTAAGTCAATCAAAAACTCACTTTCTCTATCTGAAGGAAATATTGGTAACTCGTCTGGGAACATATTTTGAGACTATAAAATCTTCAAGTTTTGTTTGCTCCTGACCTTTATTTATAATCGCCATAGCACTTACATTTTGGTCACTGTAATCTCAAATCATTGTTAACAAGTTCTTTACCTTCCTTCGTCCTCTAAACTTCTTCATATTCTCATTTGGCATCTTCAGAACTATCTTCCATCACGATGGTCTATCTGGGCATCACGCTTAAATAATTAATCCATTTTTTTAGAATAATGTCCAATCCTCTAATCTCAATTAATACCAATTCCTCGCAACTTATTGCCAGAAATCTCAATTCCACCATTGGTACTTACTTATTTAATAATTGCACGTGCTTAACTTGCTAGTCCTCTAGTCATAATCTTATCAATTCAACAGGGTGATTCATCTTATCAACAAAACCTTGAGAGATAAATGATCAAGTTGCTCCCACATCTTTCAATACTTTAACGCATAAGGTATCTGAAATAATCATTCACGTCATCACATCCGTATTCTAAATAACCTATTTCACAGGAAAATCACAAATTCTCGTTCTCGGAGACGTATTTCTTATTGAAGTAGATTTCCTTGACTCTTAGTGCATCCCTGGCTAGGGCTAGTGATTTGCAATCCTTGTCATATGCCCTTGTTTCCTTTTTATGCATGAGAGATAGATGGAACTTTTCCCACTTGGTTCATAATACGTTGACTTTTATTTGAAAAACCCTTGCAAAAAATGACTGTACAATGAAACAACTAGAAGGATTCACAATTTTAATAAACTTAGAGTTGAAAAGAAAGAAGAAGTAATGATTTGAATATGAATGAGACAACCACATTGGTACTTAAGATGGCCAGTCTTTCATACCATATGGCATACAACACATGATTAGGTGGCGTCCCACCCGACTCTTCGTCATTCCGAAAGAGCGTCTCACCATAACACTGTTTGTCCCAATCAGAGAGCAAAACTTGAAAGGAATGCAACATCCTCCTTTTTGATATCATCAGAAAGAATTTATTAAGAAAAGAAGTTCATACATTTTTAGGAATTAAAAAGGAATATACGCTGTAATAGTGAGGACAAGAATGATACCATTGGTCGCCATCCACATTTCACTTGTATTCATCTTTCGAGCTTGTTCAATCATATCCCAATTATGTCCTATAACAACTTTAGAAGGTACGCTGAAATGCCTTCGCGAACTAAGTATTATGGAAAATTCTTACTTGTTAAGTCTTGCGTCTGTAACATCGTATCTACACGTATAATACTTTAACAATTCGATCATAATGACGTTCTTATCAGATAACCTCGAGTTTCATCTTTTTAATTTAGAATAACCATGAATCATTCAACATAACGATCCTTTTGTTAAATATATTCTTCTTTTAGAAAAGTCTGGAAATCTTCCCGATCTTCTTCGGTCATGCTCAGGCTTCCGTTAAATCAATGAATTCCTTGAACTCTGATAATCCCAGTAATTGGACGAATAGTTACTCCGAATGCTAGTTCTGTTGTTAATCTTATCAAACAATACTTGCACATTACTGTTAGGAATAATCAACTTCTTCATAATCGCAGGTTACTTCGTTCTCTGAATTAGCAATACTAAGTCTGAAACAACATCCTTCCAGGTAATCCGGGTCTTTTAACAAACAAGAAACTCATGTAGTAACTTGACAACCGATGTTTAAAACTTATTTTATTCCAAAAAGGCTTTTAGAAATTTTTATAAGGGAAAAATCTTTTTCGAAAACTTGTTTAAAAATGTTGAAAATCACACATCTGGTTGTCCTTACTATATGAGTTAGTTGTTGTCCTTCTTATAACCAGATACCAAGTTAAAGAAACGATCACACAAAGGTCCATTTTACTTCCATTTATCTCCTCTCCTTCCTTGTGTCTATTACCTTCCTTAATTGATAAAAACTTCATCTGTCATTGCATATTGTCTTATTCGTGGCTTCATTTCAAAGCTCCCATACTGGTAGTACGCCTATCATCATCTTTGCAGTCATTAAGTGAAACAGGTATATCCAACAGCCAACAAGTCTATTTCATAGAACAAAGTTTGCTTATGTCACGTCACATCACTACTTATATATCACATTTATCATAGCACCATTATCTAATTCTACAAAAATTCCAGATCTATACTTTTCTCTCTAACTCTTTCAAAATTCCTCTAGTCCATTCCATAACTAATCAAGGGTGGTCTATTCACTAGTGGCCCCATTTAATCTGGTAGAAGCCATCCTCCGAAACACGTGAATCTTCTTTCTAAACTCCTTCTCACCTTTATTAATATCTCATGTACTTACCATTTACTATAGCTATCGCATCCCTTCTCGTAAATACTGTTGTTCCGTAAGACAGGTTTTTAAACTGAGGGTATAGAACATGGTGTAGAGTAGACTGAAAAGATACATTCATAGTTGAATGTACAGAAGAACAAGAATAAGCAAATGGAGGTTCTTGAATAGGTAATCTCGTATCAAGAGGTGATAGAATAGCGTGGAATAACTTGGAGAGGCACAACTGTCATAACAGAAGGTAATACCATTAATACCGATGGAAGAACAAAGTGCAAATCAAATCTAGAAGAAGATGATGATCCTCAAACGGAATTCTCCAAACGATCAGATGATGCAGGGAAATCGGAATCTGCCATTATCATTGTCTGGAAATCACGTCAAAAGCTAAGAATCCCGAATCGCAACACGAACCGTGTTGGAGACCTACTATACAGTCGCACTCAACCTCCCGATGACTTATCTTTTTATTTCCTATTCCTAATCCTAACCCTCTACCCAATCCCGACAATCTAGTCTTGTTTCAGTGACTTATAACCTGTAGCTCTGATACCAACCTGTGGCGCCCTCCAAACCCGGGTCAGAAGTTTGGGGTCCATAACACATACACAATATATAAAATGTATATGAAATAATATTTGTATTGACCCTGCTTTACATAACCACGGACCGCAACAGGTTAAAGTATGAAAATAAGCCACAACCTTAACTTATTATTACAACGTACCAAATCCCAACTAATTTAACTTACAACTGAGAATTAAATTATTCTTACAATCTTACTATCTCACTACCGCAATAAGCTCCTGCTAGCTCGATCCAACTCAATCTGGAATCCTAGCTTGTACATTGAACTAGGAAAACTCGCTATCAACCGTATCCTTTTTAACTGTAGAATATATAAAAAGATTCGCAAGAGTGAGCTAACTAGCTCAGCAAGTCACAATGACAATAATTATGGTTAATCAATGATCAAACGAGATGATTCAGAGGAATCAGGTTTATTTCTAAACAATCATTAGAATTGGATATTCATTTTAAGTTTTAAAAACCAAGGTTAGGCTGCTGATCAGTCACGCACTAACCCCGAGCAAAGCACACAACACTGCTCTAACTACTGGATCTAAGGCACACATTGGCCTAACTTGACCATTGATATGGTCTGACCACGAATCTGGTCCATATAAAAAAACTATCCAATTCTAAAGCAGTTCAATATGATAAACAATAATTCGATAAAACTGGATCATAATCAACAGTAATAAAATATTTGCATAAGAGCATGGTGAAAATTCATGGGTAACATAAGGGTACGTCAGAGTATATAAAAGAAATGGCCTCCAGCCTGTAGGAGAATCGGGTATTAGGTGAACAATATTTTTATAAGGTTTTAGTTCTTTGATGTCACAAGGTATGGTTGAGTACAAAAGTTTCTGTATGATTAAACAATTTTGTTCCAGTGTTTAGTATATGATGGGTATATATTTGTGAAGTAATATCATATTTGTGTGGTTTAGTATCTGGTAAATCAACAAGAAGTGGTTCACAAAGAATAAGACTTACGGCTCAAAGATCAAAGGATGTGGCTCGGGTTCAAGGCTGAAGGATTCAAAGTATTTACAATATAAACAGAGCTATTTTGAATACTTAACAATATGTTATGAGAAAATTTAGAAATAATTGCATTATATCTCGAAAAAGGTTTAGAAGTACTTGCCTTATCACAATCGATTCCAACTTCACTTGTACTTGTCTAATGACGTTATTCAACACCCACTCGTTTACTTTTCTATGCCTTGCGTCTATTCACTGATCACCTACCGTATTTTCTACGCATCGATTTCATTTTTTGATCACCCGCTTTCCTTTTTTACGCCTTGTCTACTCTACTAGACATCATAAATATCTATCAACATTCATCTCACATTATTCTAATCGTCACATGGACGTCATAAGGTTTCATCTACCCTTCGTTTCACCCAAATCCGATTTACGGATTAAAAGTTATGCTAAAACAAGTAAACACTGGTCACATAAACCGACATTCAACCAAATAAGTCACATATAGCACCGAGCACGTCAAACAATCAATGAAATTTCATTTATAAAGAAATCTCGGAATTTTTAAATCATTTATAAATAATTAAATCTAATTAAATAATTAATTAAAATCAATTAATAATTAATTAAATCAATTAATCAATTAATTTTCAAATTAATTGACCAATTAATCAATTAATTATTAACTAAAATTAATTAACTAATTAATTCAGATTTATTTTTGAATTAAAAATAGTTTTTGGAATTAAAATAATAATTTTTGGAATTAAAATGAATTTTAGAAAATGAATAATGAATTTCTGAATTTATTTTCAAATAAAATCTGCAGAAACAGATTTGTAGCAACAGAATTAGGGGAGAGTGGATCAAAACCGGGTCAAAATTATAACAAAACGGGTCGAATGTTGGGTTCTCAAGAACAGGGGCACGACCCACCGGAGTTATCGCCGGAATCTGGATTTTCCAGATTTCGCCGTCTTCTCCGGTGTGCAGCCAGATTCCAGCGAGTTGCAAATCAACTCGGTTAGCCACGATTCTGAATCCAAAACACTCCACAGAAGTCCAGGAATCCAGAAACACAACGAATAAGCTATAATCATCAAAGGAACTCGAACTCTGGCCAAAATCGATTAAAATCCGGCGAGTTTCCGACGAATAGCGAAATCACAAATTACTTTACCAAATTCAAAGATGTTTATACCAAAACGAAGCTGGTGATTCGTACAATGAAACCAAATGTTCATAATCAACAAACAATCGATAATAACCTCATAAAATCGATTTGAAAATCTTGTAAAATTCCAAAACTCGTTTTTACTATTCACTGAACCAAATCACGCAAATAATATACGGAACTGATCCTTAGAACCTCTACAATCATAATCAACCAACAAAATCATCAAACAATTCCTTTAAATCAAAAACCGAATTTAAGTCTAAATAATTAAAAACTGAAAAATATGAAATTGAAAAATAAATACCCTTATTCAAAGATTTTGGTACGGATACGATCGTCTCGTCGAGGGCTTCGTTTTGACTATTCATACGCCTCCATCAGATTCCAATAACGTCTTCAAACCCTTGTTTGATTGCAAAGAACACGAAGAACATGGCTCGTTTCTCTGGATAATTATCTATTTTTACTGTATAATAATGTCTATCTGTACAAAATACAATATTGTGTTGGCTATTTATATTTACGGAATATTGGTACCCCGTTGGATCATATCGGATATAAAATATAACGTTTATTTGTGAAAACAGATCCAAAACGGTACCGGTTTTAAGATAATTATCCAAATCTGTAAAATTTGTACTGCGGTCTTGGTCTCAACGCCTGGTTACACGTATTACGAGGTGATAATTATAATAGTTTAATAAAAAGATCCCGTTTATCGAAAATGCGGGTTTTATCAATTTACTGAAACAAATTTTGTATCGAATATATTGCGCCGGGACCCGCACAGGAAAAACCGTATCCCGGATCGAAAAAGTCAAAACATGGAAAATGCTCGGAATATTGCAATTAGGTTAGAAAGGAGTTTCCGGAAGAGTTTCGGGTTATAAAAATGTAAAAACGGATGATGTCGACTGGTTCCCAATTGTATAAAATAGTTTATAAGGATTCGGAAAAAAAAGAATTTATAAAATCCATATATTTCCTATAAAATCATAAATCAACATAAAAATAAATAGGAAGATATGACAATTATCTATATTTTATTTTGGACATATAAAAATTAAAATACTCACTTGGTATTATTTTTAAACATCCAAACACATATATCACTTAACAAATAATTCACAGAAAAAATACTGGACATAAATAACATTTATTTATTAGCAAAAATAATTACACGATATATCCCAGATATTACATTGACAAGTGCGAACCAACTGACAAGTGTTAGTAAAGTAAAAGCGGATTGACAAGGCAAGTGTTCCTATTCTTCTTGATTATATTACAAGTATATTGAACTCTCTTCATTATGTTACAACTATTCTAAACAGTTCTCATTTTATATTACAAGTACTTTAAAGTACTTAGTCATAAACCCTGATTCTTATTGATCTTGAGCCATTAGCCTGATTCTTCATAAACCATTGATTATTGAATTCTCATATACAAACCACACTTATATGATACTACTCCAAAAATACATATATACCACACACTGATTCTTGATACTGAATTGCTTGATATACCAACCCTTATGCCTTGTTGAACAGAAGACCAATCCTTGTAACCCTTGAACCCTTGGTCTTCTACTTTCTGATTCTTTCTTTGATTGAAAGCTAACCTTTATGATTCCATTCTTATACTTTCTTGGAATCTTGAATCACCCTACGCTTCGAGATAAGTGTTGTTTATAATTCAGCTTATTGATTTACATTGTTTATCATATTATTATTCTGGAATTGGATTATTTTTAAATATGGACCATATTCGTGGTCAGACCAGATTCGTGGTCATAATAGGCCAATGTGTACCTTGGATCCAACATATAAAGCAAAGATGGGAGCCTTGCTCGGGGTTAGTGCGTGACTGTTCAGCAACCTAACCTCGGTTTTTAAAATAAAAGTGAATATCCAATTCTAATCATTACTTATCAGTAAACTTGATTCCTTATATCATCTCAATTGATCATTGTTAATCTCAGTGACTGTCATTATGACTTGCTGAGCTAGTTAGCTCACTCTTGTAAATCTATTTATATTCTTTTCCAGTGAAAAAGGAAACCGGTGGTAGCGAGGATCCCCAGAAAAGTGTGCGAGCTAGGTATCCAGGTTGAGATGGAATAAGCTAGCAGATGATGTTGGTTTAGTTTGTGTTGATAATTGTAATAAAGTTTACTTCCATTGTAAGATAAATAAACTGAGATTTGGAATGATTGTAATATAAATAAGGTTGTGGCTTGTGGGCATACTTTAAACTGAGTCGATCCGTGGATTATGGTAAGTAGGGTCATTACATATATATCATTGTTATATTCATAAACAAGTTTAAATATGGTGTGTGTGTTGTAGACCCCAAACTTCTGACCCGGATTTGGAGGTCGCTACAGGTTTGGTATCAGAGATAAGGTTTAAAGTCACTACCACAAGCCTATATTGTCGGGAATGGGTAGAGGGTTAAGATTAGTATTAGAAAATAAAGAGATAGAACATCGAGAGGTTGAGTGCGACTAAATAGCAGGTTTTAGTATGATTTGTGATGAGATTTGAGATTCTTATCTAGCAACGTGATTTTCATATAACAGCGATGGCTGATTCCTTTATTTCGATATCGTCTGATTATTCGGAGCCTTCAGTCGGAAGATCGTCATATGATCCACGTCATGCTCTTTCGCCGATATCAGCTGTAATACCTGTTGCGACGGTTGCACCAATGCGAGCTATTCCACCTCCAGGTGTGAGACCACCTATTCGAGGACCTCCACCTGCTGATTCTGACTCTACTGTACATTTAGTTGCGGGTGCATCTTTTCAGTTTACTTCACACCCTATTCCATATCAGAGTTATGAGGCACTTCTTTTGGAATGAGAAGCCCTGTTGGCACAAATCCAGGAGTTACAGCATATTATAAAAACTATTGATGTGGATAGGAATGTGAGAGCACTTCGGAATGAGATTCTGGTGATCCGGAGAGTACTTGAGGCCAGAATTCATGGAGCTACTTACGAGTATGAAGCCCCGGATGCTCTTATGGGGTGGGCCAGAGAGGTATTGGAGGATTTGGAGAGGCTTGGTGGACCAGAGTTTCCCTGAAGCTTAACGATGGAGATGATGTGACAGCTAATATATGTATAATAATGTGTGATATGTATTATCAGACTTTCGGTGGGTATATAAATAAACAAGATTTGCTGAATAATGGATGGGCATGTTGTACCTTATCCTTAATAAAAACCTTTTGTGCTTGTACCACCAAAGTTTGATATATTTCAGTACCTTTCCTTTCTAGTATTGTCATTTACTTTACCATATCAGTTTTATCTTACTGCACTAGTAATAAAACTCTTGTGATAACATGTACCCTTTTTCCCTTAACCGTTTACATTTTGTAAAGAAGAATGCAATTTACTTAGTTCAAATATTGAAAATGTTTTCAAAAAGAGAGATTTCTGTTTTACAAAATCTTTCTATAAAAAAGATTTGATTTAAAGGCTAAATAAATTGTTTGATTCTTTACAGAAAATGCCTCCTAGAAGAAACACCTGTTCCACCAACCAAAATGAAGAAACCAACAACAACAACAACAATACCCAAGACAACAATAACCAGAATATGAATCCAGGTCCCATAGATCCAACCGTAGCCCAGATTCTTCAGACCTTGACCCAACAGACAGTCCACCTGAATCAACAACAGCAAAGACAGACTAATCCACGGGTAACCTTTAAGACCTTTCAAGCAGTGAATCCACCAGAGTTTAAAGGTTCTGTAGATCCTATTGAGGCAAGGGTTTGGTTGAAGGAGATTGAGAAGGCATTTACCATAGTCAAGGTGAGAGAGGAACAGAAGACTGAGTTTGCAAGTTACAATTTGAAGAATGAAGCCACCTACTGGTGGGAAACTGTTAAGGTGTTGGAAGGTATAGATGATGTTACATAGGAGAGATTCAAGGAATTGTTTCTAGAGAAGTATTTTCCTCAGTTTGTCCAGGACCAAATGGAATTGAAATTTCTGGAGCTCGAGCAGGGGAATATGTCAGTGGCAGATTATGAAAGTAAGTTTGAGGAACTGTCTAGGTTTATGCCATCCTATGTGGACACTGATAGGAAGAAGGCTAAGAGGTTTCAGCAAGGACTCAAGCCATGGATCCGTGGGAAGGTGGCCATATTTGAATTGAACACGTATGCAGGAGTTATACAGAAAGCTATGATCGCGGAGACAAAAAGTGAAATGTCTCAGAAAGAGAAGGAAAGTTAGAAGAGGAAGTTTGAAGGGAGTGAAGGATAGTCTTAAGTAGGGAAGTTTCCAAATTTCAATTAGAGGAAAGGCAAGTTCCAGCCCGAGAGGAATTTTAATAGGCAAAATATAGGAAACGGAGGACAAGGTAACCGTTTAGCCACTGGGAACCATCCAACTTAGCAGAGGCCAGCTATACTAGATTGCCAAGTCTGCGGGAAGAAGCATGGTGGAATTTGCAATAAGTTGAATGTGGTCTACTACAGATGCAACCAGAAGGGGCATTATTCAAGGGAGTGCCGTAATTATCCAGTCAGGGAGCCAGTCAACAAGGAGCTGCCTACCAAGAATCAGGCAGGTAAAGTTCCAGCAATTGGGTATACCTGTTTCAAGTGCGGAAATCCAGGACACATAGCCAGGGATTGAAAAGCACTAGTTTCAGTCAATAATACACTTCGAATCATGGGAGCTACTCCAATAGTGAATGAACCTCCCAGAGCTAGAGTTTATGACATGTCTGTGAAGGATGTTATCATGGACACTGATGTTGTGGCAGGTACCCTTACTGTAAATTCTTTAAGTGCTAAAGTGCTGGTAGATTTAGGAGCAACTCGATCATTTATTTCTCAAGTTTTTGTTGATAATCTGAATTGTCTAATTGAATTGCTAAGTGAAATTATAACGTTAGAATTAGAATCAGGAATGTGTACTGTTAACCAATTGTGTAAGAGCTGTGAGATTGAGATTTCTGGCAATAAGTTTGATGCTGACTTGATACCATTTAAGTTATGAGAATTTGACATTATCCTAGGAATGGACTGGCTATCTAAGCACGATGCTCAGATAGACTGTCATAATAAGAAAGTAATCTGGAAGATGCTAGACGAGAAAGTGGTGACGTTTAAAGGCCAGGAGCAAGCAAAGAAGTTCTTGACGATAATTCAAGTCAAGAAGTTATTACAACAAGGATGCGAGCACTTCATTGCGTATGTGATAAATAGAATTCAGGAGCCAGCAAAACTGGAAGACATTCTTGTAGTAAATAAATTTCTAGACGTGTTTCCAGATGTGTTTCCAGACGAATTACCAGGACTTCCTCCAGATAGAGAAATTGAGTTTGCGATTGACTTAGCACCTGGAACGGAACCAGTATCTAAAACTCCGTATAGAATGGCGCCAGTTGAAATGAAGGAACTAGCAAAACAATTGCAAGAACTATTAGAAAAATGAGTTATTCGACCCAGTATATCCCCATGGGGTGCACCGGTACTATTTGTTAAGTTTAAAGATGAAAGCATGAGGTTATGCATCGACTATCTAGAACTTAATAAGCTTACGATCAAGAACAAGTATCCATTACCGTGAATCGATGATTTGTTTGATCAGCTAAAAGGAGCTAAGTATTTTTCTAAGATTGATCTGAGGTCCGGATATCACCAATTGAAGATCAAACCTGATGATATACCAAAGATAGCTTTTAGAACAAGGTACGGTCATTTTGAATTCTTAGTAATGTCTTTTGGATTGACAAATGCCCCAGCTGCATTTCTGGACTTGATGAATAGAATTTTTAAGGAATATTTGGACAAGTTTGTAATTGTATTTATCGATGATATTTTGATCTACTCAAAGTCAACGGAAGATCATGCGGAGCATCTAAGGATATCTTTGGAAATTTTAAGAAAGAAGCTGTATGCTAAGTTTTCAAAGTGTGAGTTTTGGTTGCAAGAGGTTCAATTCTTAGGGCATGTCGTAAGTAATGAAGGAATCAAAATGGATCCAGCAAAGATTGAAGCCGATATGAATTGGGAAAGGCCAAAAACACCAACAGAACTGAGAAGTTTTTTGGGATTAGCAGGATATTATCGACAATTTGTTCAAGATTTCTCGAAGATTGCGACGCCTTTGACAAAGCTTACCAGGAAAAGTGAGAAGTTTATATGGAACGAGAAGTACGAAGAAATTATTCAAGAATTAAAGAAGAGGTTAATCACGACACCTATTTTATCACTTCCAGATGATCAAGGGAATTTCGTAATCTATAGGATGTTTCTCATAAGGGATTAGGTTGTGTTTTGATGCAGCATGATAAAGTCATTGCATATGCGTCTAGAAAAGTGAAACCTCATGAGCAGAAGTATCCTACTCATGAGTTGGAACTAGCATCGATAGTATTTGCCTTAAAGATTTGGAGACATTATCTATACGGAGAAAAATGTGAAATTTTTACGGATCATAAGAGTTTGAAGTACATATTCACGCGAAAAGAGCTTAACATGAGACATAGGAGATGGCTGTAGTTGATTAAGGACTATGATTGCACAATTAACTATCATCCAGGAAAGGCGAATGTAGTGGCAGATGCGTTAAGCATAAATGAAAGACTGAACGTGTTAACAATACCAAAAGAATTATACAAGGATTTTCAAAAGTTAAAATTGGAAGTCAGGATTTGTAAGCCTAATAAAGCAAATATGTATAGTTTGACATTTTATCCAGAATTGCTAGAGAGGATAAAGAAATATCAAGAGGAAATAATGAATCAGGATATCAATCGTTTGGTTGGAGAAGTATTATGCACTCAAAAGGATGATCAAGGTATTCTCAGATTTTCTTCCAGAATTTGGAATCCACCAATAACAGAATTGAAGAATGAAATTCTATAGGAAGTTCACAACTCAAGGTATTCAATCCACCCCGGAAGTACGAATATGTATAGAGATTTGAAAGAGAATTATTGGTGGCCAGACATGAAAAGAGAAATTGCAGAATGGGTTAGCAAATATTACATGTTCAAAGAGTTAAGGCAGAGCACCAGAGACCAAGCGGATTATTACAACCGTTAGAGATTCCAGAATGGAAATGGGAGCACAATGCTATGGATTTTATAGTTGGCTTACTAAGGACGAAAGCGAACCACGATGCCATTTGGGTTATAGTGGACAGACTAACCAAATCAGCTCACTTCTTGCCTATCAATGAAAGATTTTCACTGGATAAGCTGGTTCACATATATTTGAAAGAAATAGTAGTTCGTCACGGAGTCCCTGTGTCTATTATATCTGATCGAGACCCCCGATTCAATTCAAGATTCTGAAGAAGTTTTCAAAAATGTTTGGGAATCAAGTTAAACATGAGTACGGCTTATCATCCGCAGACCGACGGCCAAAGCGAGAGAATAATCCAAACAATTAAAGATATGTTACGTGTGTGTGCCATTAATTTCAAAGGAAATTGGGGCGAGCATTTACCCTTAGCGGAATTTGCTTACAATATCAGTTATCACGCCAATATCGGAATACCTCCCTACGAAGCTCTTTATGGACGTAAATTTTGATCACCAGTATATTGGGACAAAGTCGGAGAATGTAAGATACTTGGACCCGAATTGGTACAGCAGACAAAAGAAGTTGTGGAAGTCATCCATAAAAGTTTAATTGCAACACAAGATCGTCAAAGAAAATACGCTGATCAATTAAAAAAAGACATGGAATTCAAAGTAGGAGATATGGTGTTATTAAAAAATGTCACCATGGATAGGATTGTCAAGATTTGGAAAGAAAGGAAAGCTGAGTCCTAGATACGTTAGACCTTTTCAAATTTTGAAACGTGTCTGCAAGGTAGCATATGAATTGGCATTACCCCCGCACATGGAGCATATTCATAATGTTTTTCACGTATCGATGCTTAAGAGATATAATCCAGATTCTAGGCATGTAATCGAGTATGAGCCGATAGAACTTCAGGCAGATTTATCATATGTAGAGAATCCAATAGAGATTCTAGAAAAGAGAGAAAAGATATTGAGGAATAAAGTTGTAAAGTTAGTTAGAGTATTGTGGAGAAATCCAAAGGTTGAAGAGTCAACCTGGGAACTAGAAAGTGATATGCGAAAAAAGTACCCTTAGTTGTTTACTTAGCAGATTCTGAGGACAGAATCCTTTTAAGGGGGAAGGATGTAATATCTGGGATATTGCGTGTAATTATTTTATCAATTAATGATTATTATATGATTATTATGTGATTTTGGTGAATTATCTGTTGATTGAAATTGATATTTCGATGTTTATATGTGATAAATGTGAGTATGTTAATTTTATTATGTCCAGAATAAAATATAGATAATTGTGATATTTTTCTGGTAATTTGTGGAACATTATATGATTTTATAATGAATTATAGATTTAATAATTATTTACTGAATAATTACTGGGAATCGTCCAACCTCAACCATTTTTACGTTTTTACAACCCGAAAACTCCTTCCTAACCTAATCTGGTAATTACAGACATTTTCTGTGTTTTGACTTTTTCAATCCGGATTACAGTTTGACCCGTACGCGTCCCGGCATATAATTTTCGATACGATAATCATTTCGATATATCAATAAAACCCGTATTCTCAAAAGACGGGATAATATTACATTATTTTTGTATAAAGTGTTTTATAAGAAGTTCAGTTTGGATAATTATCCAATATGGGTATTAAATCGGATCGTTTTTGTAGTTACTTAGCGGCTATGCAACTAATTTATCGATCCAAAATGATCCAACACGAACCAATATTCCATAAATATATATAGCCCTTTTATTATTTTATTTTAGTCGTATAATCACAATCAGTCAGTTAAAACTATTAATTTACAGAGAAAAACCCTAAAAATGTTACGTTCTTGAAAATCAAACGCACAAACGAAGGCGTTATCGAACTCCGATTCAAGCGTGCAATATATCAAATCGAAACTCTCGAAAAACCCTTTCTGAATCAACCATCCATTTTTGTGCAGGAATCAAGGTATTTTTCTTATTTAATTGTTTTATTTTGAATTATTTAAAGATTAAATTATGGAAATTTGTTCTTGATGTTGTTGATATGATTTGATGATTTCATCGTGTAGATAATCTTTTTCTGGTCATTTTGGTATATTATACTTCAAATTTGGAGTTCAACAACATATAGAAATTGATGTTTGATTCTGGGAAACTGAAATTAGGGTTTTAAATGTTTGAATGTTCTTAATTAGAATTGGGAACTTTTACTCCATGGATTCTGGGTTCGATTGATCAGTATCAATCAATAGATCGTAATAAAACAAGTTCAGTCATGTGCTTGATTTCTGTGTTGGATGCCAGAAAAGTATCGCCGGAAAAGCTCGAAGCTTCGCTGGCGATAATGGCGGTTTAACCGGGGGAAGATAAACGGGAATGTCTTTGAGAGCAAAAAGAACCGGGTTGTGTTTCCGGATCAGTAGGAAATTAATTGGGGTAAAAAACAGGCAAGAATCGTCCATGTTTTGGCTGGATTTAGCCTCGCCGCAAACCTCCTCGGCCACCGGATTCTGCAAACTAGCCGGTGTTCTTCAGCAAATGGGGTGACCCGTTCGGGTCGACTGTGAACCGGGACTTAACCTGGTTTTAATCCGAAATTTTGCTAAATCAAATTCTTACAACTGTTTTTACACTTTAGTCACTGGAGTTGTAAAATTTTACAAAAAATGGATTACTATTTAGTTTATTTTTAAAATGATATTTTTATTATTTTAAAAATCAGAAAAAATATTTATTTAATTATTTTAAATTCCAAAAATTGTTTTAATTATTTATTTATTCAAAAATAAATCAGATTTATTTTATTAATTAATTTTAATTAGTTTTAATTATTTTATTTAATAGATTAATTCAATTTTAATTGATTAATTAATTTAATTAGTTATTAATTAATTTTAATTAATTTAATAATTAGATTTAATTATTTAGTTTTGATTTAAAAATTCTGAAAAATAGTTTCGAGCTTTAAAATATTATTATAAATTATTTTCAAGGCTCGATAATTATTATAAAATTATTTTAAAGTCAGAATCGGGTATTCTAACCCTATTATTTAATTATAAAATGATTCAGAGTTCCATTTTAATTCTGAAAAATGTTCAAAAATTTATATTAAATACTTGGAAAATCATTTTAACCCGGAAACTTCTTTGAAAAATTATTGTGATCGAATATCTTATGTGCTATGTGTTATATGTGATGTAATTGCTGCATAATATGACGATACATGCATTGTTTGACTGTTTTCTTCATAACTTTCAATTCGTGCGTCGGATTTGGGTGAAACGAAGGGTAGTTAGAAGCTTGTAACGAATAGAACGAGATGAGAGTGAGTATTGATGAGTAAATGTGATGTTTAACAGAGGAGGTGAGACGTAGAAAGGAAAGCAAGTGACTGACGAGTGGGAACCAACTGACAAGTGTTAGTAAAGTAAAAGCGGATTGACAAGGCAAGTGTTCGTATTCTTCTTGATTATATTACAAGTATTTTGAACTCTCTTCATTATGTTACAACTATTCTAAACAATTCTTATTTTATATTACAAGTAATTTGAAGTACTTAGTCATAAACCCTGATTCTTATTGATCTTGAGCCATAAGCCTGATTCTTCATAAACCATTGATTATTGAATTCTCATATACAAACCACACCAATACGATACTACTCCAAAAATACATATATACCACACACTGATTCTTGATACTTAATTGCTTGATATACCAACCCTTATGCCTTGTTCAACAGAAGACCAATCCTTGTAACCCATGAACCTTTGGTCTTCTATTTTCTGATTCTTTCTTTGATTGAAAGCCAACCTTTATGATTCCATTGTTATACTTTCTTGGAATCTTGAATCACCCTACGCTTCGAGATAAGTGTTGTTTATAATTCAACTTATTGATTTACATTATTTATCATATTGTTATTCTGGAATTGGATTGTTTTTAAATATGGACCAAATTCATGGTCAGACCAGATTCGTGGTCATAATAGGCCAATGTGTGCCTTGGATCCAGCATATAGAACAAAGATGGGAGCCTTGCTCGGGGTTAGTGCGTGACTATTCAGCAGCCTAACCTTGGTTTTTAAAATAAAAGTGAATATCCAATTCTAACCATTGCTTATCAGTAAACTTGATTCCTTAAATCATCTCAATTAATTATTGTTAATCTCAGTGACTGTCAGTATGACTTGCTGAGCTAGTTAGCTCACTCTTGCAAATCTGTTTATATTCTTTTCCAGTGAAAAATGAAACTGGTGGTAGCGAGGATCCGAGACAAGTGTGCGAGCTAGGTATCCAGGTTGAGATGGAATAAGCTAGCAGATGATGTTGGAACGATTGTAATTTAAATAAGGTTGTGGCTTGTGGGCATACTTTAAACTGAATCGATCCGTGGATTATGGTAAGTAGGGTCATTGCATATATATCATTATTATATTCATAAACAAGTTTAAATATGGTGTGTGTGTGTGTGTGTGTTATAGACCCCAAACTTCTGACCCGGGTTTGAAGGTCGCTACAGGTTTGGTATCGGAGCTAAGGTTTAAAATCACTGCCACAAGCCTAGATTGTCGGGAATGGGTAGAGGGTTAAGATTAGTATTAGAAAATAAAGAGATAGAACGTCGAGAGGTTGAGTGCGACTAAATAGCAGGTTTTAGTATGATTTGTGACGAGATTCGAGATTCTTATCTAGCATTGTGATTTTCAAATAACAACGATGGCAGATTCTTTATTTCGGTATCATCTGATTAATCGGAGCCTTCAGTCGGAAGATCATCATCTGATTCATGTCCTGCTCTTCCGCCGGTATTAGCTATAATACCTATTGCGACGGTTGCACCAATGCGAGCTATTCCACCTCCAGGTGTGAGACCACATATTCGAGGACCTCCACCTGTCGATTCTGAATCTACTGGACATTCAGTTGCGGGTGCATCTTTTCAGTTTACTTCACACCCTGTTCTATACCAGAGGTATGAGGCTCTTCTTTTGGAATGAGAAGCCCTGTTGGCACAAATCCAGGAGTTACAGCATATTTTAAGAACTATTGATATGGATAGGAATGTGAGAGCACTTCAGAATGAGATTCAGGTGACTCGGAGAGTAATTAAGGCCAGACTTCATGGAGCTACTTGCGAGTATGCAGCCCCAGATGCTCTTATGGGGTGGGCCAGAGAGGTATTGAAAGATTTGGAGAGGCTTGGTGGACCAGAGTTTCCCTGAAGCTAGACGATGGAGATGATGTGACAGCTGATACATGTATAATAATGTGTGATATGTATTATCAGACTTTCAATGGGTATATAAATAAATAAGATTTGCTGAATAATGGATAGGCATGTTGTATCTTTTCCTTAATAAAACCTTTCGTGCTTGTACCACCAAAGTTTGATATATATCAGTACATTTCCTTTCCAGTATTGTCATTTACTTTATCATATCTGTTTTATCTTACTGCACCAGTTATAAAACTCTTGTGATAACATGTACCCTTTTTCCCTTAACTGTTTACATTCTATAAAAAAGCATGCAATTTACTTAGTTCAAAAATTGGAAATGTTTTCAAAAAGAGATATTTCTGTTTTACAAAATCTTTCTATAAAAAAGATTTAATTTAGAGGCTAAATAAATTATTTGATTCTTTACGGAAAATGCCTCCTAGAAGAAACACCCGTTCCACCAACCAAAATGAAGAAACCAACAACAACAATAATACCCAAGACAGCAATAACCAGAATGTGAATCCAGGTCCCATAGACCCAACTGTAGCTTAGATTCTTCAAATCTTGGCCCAACAGACAGTCCACCTGACTCAACAACAGCAAAGACATACTAATCATCAGGTAACCTTTAAGACCGTTCAGGCGGTGAATCCACCAGAGTTTAAAGGTTTTGTAGATCCTATTGAGGCAAGGGTTTGGTTGAAGGAGATTGAGAAGGCATTTGCCTTAGTCAAGGTGAGAGAGGAACAAAAGACTGAGTTTGCAAGTTACTATTTGAAGAATGAAGCCACCTACTGGTGGGAAATGGTTAGGGTGTTGAAAGGTATAGCTTTTTTATGTGGGAGAGATTCAAGGAATCGTTTTTAGAGAAGTATTTCCCTCAGTTTATCTAGGACCAAATGGAATTGAAATTTCTGGAGCTTAAGCAGGGGAATATGTCAGTGGCAGATTATGAAAGTAAGTTTGAGAAACTGTCTAGGTTTATGCCATCTTATGTAGACAATGATAGGAAGAAGGCTAAGAGGTGTCGGCAAGGACTCAAGCCATGGATCTGTGGGAAGGTGGCCATATTTGAATTGGACACGTATGCGGGAGTTGTGCAGAAAGATGTGATCGCGGATACAGAAAGTGAAATGTCTCCAAAAGAGAAGAAAAGTAAGAAGAAGAAGTTTGAAGGGAGTGAAGGACAGTCTCAAGTAGGGAAGTTTCCAAATTTCAATTAGAGGAAGGGCAAGTTCCAGCACGGGAGGAATTTCAATAGGCTGAATTCAGGAAACGGAGGACAAGGTAACTGTCCAGCCACTGGGAACCAGCCAACCTAGCAGAGGCCAGCAATATCAGATTGCCAAGTCTGCGGGAAGAAGCATGGTGGAATTTGCAACAAGTTTAATGTGGTCTGCTACAGATGCAAAAAGAGGGGGCACTATTCAAGGGAGTGCCGTAATCAGCCAGTCAGGGAGCCAGTCAACAAGAAGCAGCCTACCAGGAATTAAGCAGGTAAAGTTCCAGCAATTGGGTATACTTGTTTCAAGTGCGGAAATCCAGGACACATAGCCAGGGATTGCAAAGCACCAGTTCCAGTCAATAATACACTTCGAATCATGGGAGCTACTCCAACAGTGAATGAACCTCCCAGAGTGGAGTTTATGACATGTCTGTGAAGGATGTTATCATGGACACTGATGTTGTGGCAGGTACCCTTACTGTAAATTCTTTAAGTGCTAAAGTGATGGTAGATTTGGGAGCAACTCGATCATTTATTTCTCAAGATGTTGTTGATAATCTGAATTGTCCAATTGAATTGCTAAGTGAAATTATGACGGTAGAATTAGCAAATCAGGAATGTGTATCTGTTAACCAAGTGTGTAAGAGCTGTGAGATTGAGATTTCTGGAAATAAGTTTGATGTTGACTTGATATCATTTAAGTTAGGAGAATTTGACGTTATCCTATAAATGGACTGGCTATCTAAGCACGATGCTCAGATAGACTGTCGTAATAAGAAAGTAATCCTGAAGACGCTAGACGAGAAAGTGGTGACGTTTAAAGGCCAGGAGCAAGCAAAGAAGTTCTTGACGATAATTCAAGCCAAGAAGTTATTACAACAAGGATGCGAGCACTTCATTGCGTATGTGATATATAGAATTCAGGAGCCAGCAAAACTGGAAGATATTCCTGTAGTAAATGAATTTCTAGACGTGTTTCCAGACGAATTACCAGGACTTCCTTCAGATAGAGAAATTGAGTTTGCGATTGACTTAGCACCTGGAAAGGAACCAGTATCTAAAGCTCCGTATAGAATGGCGCCAGTTGAAATGAAGGAACTAGCAAAAAAATTGCATGAACTATTAGAAAAAGGAGTAATTCGACCCAGTATATCCCCATGGGGTGCATCAGTAATATTTGTTAAGAATAAAGATGGAAGCATCAGGTTATGCATCGACTATCGAGAATTTAATAAGCTTACGATCAAGAACAAGTATCCATTACCGCGAATCGATGATTTGTTTGATCAGCTAAAAGGAGCTAAGTATTTTTCTAAGATTGCTCTGAGGTCCAGATATCACCAATTGAAGATCAAACCTGAAGATATACCAAAGATAGCTTTCAGAACAAGGTACGGTCAGTTTGAATTCTTATTAATGTCTTTTGGATTGAGCAATGCCCCAGTTGCATTTATGGACTTGATGAACCGAATTTTTAAGGAATATTTGGACAAGTTTGTAATTATATTTATTGATGATATTTTGATCTACTCAAAGTAAATGGTGAAAGAGATGTGTCCTAAGTCCAATCATGTATGATGATTTAGGAATAACTTTTATTTAATCTGTTTTGATTTCATTGATATTAATAAAAGACTTTTTTGATTTTATTGCGGGCTTTATCTATTTAAGTGTTTAAATAAGATATACCATAGTTTATAGTAAAGCTTTTTATGGATTATGATGAGATCATAATAATGAGACCTAAAAGATGATAACTCTAAACTTAAATATTTCCTGGTCGTAGGATTACTAACTGGTAATTAGTAATCCACAAAGATCGGTACATACTATGCTTGCTTCATTATGAAGGATGTCTGTTCTCATAGACATTTGTGTGGTGACACTATAGCTAGTATGTAGGTGCTTATTATAGAATAAGTTCACCGAACATGACTCACACAGCTGAACAACTGATGGAGTTCACTCACGTGTTAGCAGTTGTTCATATAGTGATAGTTGTACAAGTATCCTTAGACTTGAGGTCATCATAGTCATCTTGTGTACACTGAACTATGCTTTGGTTTAGTTCTTAGTCTCTAGGGACAATTATAAGGGCTCTACTGGGTATAGGAATTTGTACACGAAGATAGTGTATGATCAATAAAGGATCTACCCCTTCCAGTGAAGGAAGAGAATATTCAATGCTGATCCACTTATGCTAGTTCAGGAATCTCTGGCCAGAGTGAATGAAATTAGAAAGGAGTTTCTAATTTACATTAAATAGAACTAAGCATAGTGAATGGGAAAGCAAATGATTAAATAAGATAGGCTTGACACAAGTTCCATGCCTTGTATTTAATCGTGACATTGCAGGGTAGAAGGAATTGATTGTACGATAACTACTCACTGAATAGGTTCTTGGTATTCTAAGTAGTGAATTCGTATTATCCGGATAGTCGCGATATGCTGAGAAGTATCCCTCACGATGTAGAATAAATATGATTAATTTATTAATTAATCATATTTAATGAATTAGAAAATTTATATAAATAATGATAAAATAGTTTTATTATTATTTATATCTACTACCGGCTTAATATTGAACCTACAGGGTCACACCATAAAAGAGAATGATTTAATGGTGGAGGAATTAAGTAATAATGGCTGGTAATTATTTATTTGTGAAATAAATAATTAATTAGCAGATTTAATAATTGATTAAATGAGATTTAATTAATTCTTAATATTATTAATTAAGAATTTAATTTTGGAAATTAAATCAAGTGAGAGAATTATTTTTCTAAAGTGTTTAGAAAAGGGATTAATGATTAAAAGGTGTTTTAATTATTAGTTAATTGGTTAATAAGAATAATCAATTAAAGGGTTAATAATAATAATATTTTATGGAAAATTTTTAGCTGAGAATTTTGCCTATAAATATACTATTATAAACCCTATTTGCCTCAACCCAAAATAATTAACCCTAATTCTAAAGTAGAACAAGAGGGATGCAACTAATTCTCTCAACCTCTTCCTCCTCCATTACATTGATCTCTTGGTGGATACCGGTGGAGTGCTTCACACTTGAGGAGCAGCTGCTAGGGATCTCCGCTCATCATTCTTGGATCGCTATTAAAGACCTCCATCTTTCCATTAATGTAAAGCTTCTTAAGGTAAACATACTGAACTACGAATTAAATATTATTTTTCGCATGGATCCTGCGGAGGGTTTCGGTTTTTTTAAGATTTAAATTTACATTTTCGTTGCATTTATGTGCTAAAAACCCTTCAATGGCATCAGAGCTACTTGCGAAAAGTCTTTAATTCGTTTATGTGTTTAACTATTTTCGATATATGAGCATGTACGTGATTCGCCATGATTTGATGTTGATATAATATGCTTATATATGTATGGTTTTGAATATATGATATTCATGTGAGTTGTATAATCATAAGATGATTATATAATATGTATAAATACTGATATATACATGATTTATGTTTGTTCTAATTATGAGAATCATATTAGATACGGATTCTGAATTGGCTGCTGCAGATTTGCTGAAATCTGGGTCTGGTGTCCGATTTACGCAAACGAATACCCTATCCCATAGGTAAACGAGCGTCTGAACAAAATTGATAGCTTAATCTATCAACGACTCGTCTGTAAGGCGTTTGACGTCGTTTACTGCCCGTAAACAGTGATTCTTGTTTTTCTGATTTGATTCTGATTTTTCTGATTTTTGTCATATTTTTTTTATGATTAGATCATGGATAATATGATATGTTAAGATCAGATTATGTGTTTTAACATGCTTTTATGTGTTGTATGAGCATGGTGGATGGTTATGGCCTTTCGACCTTAGTGTAATGGTTTTGGTTTTGGTTTTAAATACGACTTGCATGTCGTCAATCTTTGTAATCATAAATCTCGAATGTAACTCGAGTTATTCTTGTAAGTTCATTAGATTAGTTTTACTTTAAATCAATGTAATGTAATTGAAGACTCAAGAAGGCTATCCAATAGAGGTGATACAAAGAAGAAGACGAGGCATACAAGAAGTCTAAACAAAGAAGAAGACTTATGTAATAAGTAATTATATTTATTTCCATCATCATATTAGATTGACCTTGATCTTTATCATGAGCTTGATAAAGATCACATAGGATGGGGCCATAACCAAACACATTTACTTTATTGCACTTTACATTTACTTGTTTATTTAATTTTATATATGAGATATATGCCTATGTTTACCATGCGATGATAGATTTAGGTGAACTTAAATCAATATAAGGCGTGCTCTAGAAAATCTAGAATAGGAATCGTTTCTTGCCTTAACAATAATATTATGAATACAATCATGAGATTCTTGTGTTTATGAAACACGTAATTAATATGAATTTTCAATATTGAGAGAAAGGATGATTCTGTCAAAAGCAGATTTCTATCTGTAAGAAAAGGGTATTAAGTGACGCCTCTTGACAATGCTCCCCCCAATCTGGGAATCATCTGATTATCGATTATTGATTTGAAATATTTAATTTAAAAGGAAGAATCTCTTTATAATATGATTATAATTGTAACATAATATAATCCCTCTAAAATTAAATAATATCAAGTAGTAATTGGCCAATGACACAACGGGCTTGTGTCGGTCATAGCCTTCCAACATGGTAGAAAGTGGTTCTTATTTTTAAATTATTGTCGTTTCGTGCTACAGCCGAGGGCTTTGATTTTGAAATAAGAAATACTTGTCTATTACATAGAGATGTGTACATTGAATTAGAATCTAAAGGTCGTTACGTGCTACAACCGTAGGCCTTTGGAGACTGATTCAATTGTACAAAATGTTGGGTTAGACTTGACTTATAATATTGAGTTTGTCGTGCTACAACCGTGACTCAATTATTCAAGAGGCTAAAGTTTTATTAGGGAATAACATAAGATGTAATTGACAAGAGTTGTCTGCCTATTGAACATCACATGACGTTTCGTGCTACAGGCGAGGTTGTGTGATGGAATGTAGGATCCCTATTCCCACTTGCATTATGAATGCTTAATTTTCACTTAGGAGTTGTATAAATTAGATAAACTAGTGGGAGCCACTTATGAATAAAGACCCGATTCATATAGTGTCTTGAAATGAAATTGAATATTTGCTAAGTGTTGTTATGTGTTCATCATTTACAGATTTACTATATTAGTTATGTCTTCTGCACTATCACTCCGGAGTATACTAGATGCTCACAAGTTGACTGGTCCTAATTTTCCTGACTAGCTTCGAAACTTGAGAATTGTTCTCAGGGTTGAGAAACTGGAATATGTGCTTGACTCACCTAAGCCTACTGAACCTGCTAGCGATGCACATAATGATGAACATGTTGTGTATCGTAAGTGGATAAATGATGCAAATGTTGCTCAATGCATCATGTTAGCTTCCATGAACATTGAGCTACAGAAGCAACATGAGCATATGGATGCTCACACTATCCTTATGCATCTACAAGAGTTGTATGATGTGGCAGGGAGGACAACTCGATATGAGATATCGAAGGAACTGTTCGGTTGTAGGATGTCTGAGGAATCATCTGTGAATGACCATGTACTTAAGATGATCAATTTGATTGAACATCTTGGACAACTTGGTTTTTCCATGGATGGGGAGCTGAGCCAAGACTTGGTCTTGCAATCACTTCAGAGTTCGTTCTCGCAGTTTATTGTGAACTTTCACATGAATAAGCTGGATGTCAGCCTGCCTGAACTCCACAACATGTTGAAGACTGTGGAATCGAATTTTCCCCCTAAGAAGAATTCTGTTCTTCTAATTGGTGAAGGTTTCAATCCTAAGAAAAGGAAGAAGAACCCTTCCAAGAAGAAGAAAGTAGGTGAGAAAAAGCCGGTTCCACCAAAAGCTGAAGACCCCAAGAGCAAAGCTGTTTGCTTTCACTGTAACAAGGTGGGGCACTGGAAGAGAAACTGTAAGGTTTACCTTGCAGAATTGAAGAAGAAGAAGAAGGGTAGTGAGACTACCGCTTCTGATTCAGGTATATTCATGATCGAAGTTAATATGTCACTAAGTCAAATTTCTACTTGGGTATTAGATACCGCCTGTGGTTCTCATATTTGCAATTCGTTGCAGGGACTAAGGAGAAGTAGGACTCTTGAAGAAGAGGAGGTGATTCTACGGATGGGAAATGGAGCAAGAGTTGCTGCTGAATCTGTAGGATCATTTCATTTACATATGCCTACGGGCAAGAATATTGTTCTAAATAATTGTTATTTTGTTCTCTCGATTGTGAGGAATATTTATTCTATTCCATGTTAGACTTGGCTGGATTTTTGTTTGTTATTCAGAATAATAAATGTTCAATTCTTAGAGATAACGTTCTTTATGGAAGTGGTATTTTAAACAATGGTTTGTATGTATGTGACGTAGAGCATATTTTACTACAAATTAAACATACTAATAAAAGAAAAAGGGATGATGAAAATCTCACTTTCTTGTGGCACTGCGGACTTGGTCATATTAGTGAAAATAGACTGCGGACATTGCATAAGGAAGGGTTACTTGACCCCTTTGATTTTGAATCATATCATACATGCGAGTCTTGTCTATTGGGTAAAATGACCATATCTCCATTTAGTGGACATGGAGAGAGGGCTGCAGATTTGCTAGGATTGGTACACACAGATGTATGTGGACGAATGTCTACGCAAGCCATGGGTGGATTTTCATACTTCATTGCTTTCATAGATGATCGATCTAGATTCAGATATGTGTATTTGATGAAACACAAGTCTGAAGCCTTTGAAAAGTTCAAAGAATATAAGTATGAAGTGGAGAAACAAACCAATCATAGTATTATAACTCTTCGATCAGATCGAGGTGGTGAATACTTGAATGTAGAATTTCTAGCTTATCTCAAATAAAATGGTATAGTCTCCCAGTGGACTCCTCTATATACTCCACAGTTGAATGGGGTATCTAAAAGGAGAAATCGAACTTTGTTAGACATGGTTCGGTCCATGATGAGCTATACGAATTTCCAGTATTCCTGTGGGGTTATGCATTGGAAACCTCAGCATATGTACTGAATAAGGTGCCTTCCAAATCTGTTCCTCAAACTCCATATGAGATATGGAAAGAAAGAAAACCGAGTCTTAAACACGTTAGGATTTGGGGATGTCCAGCTTATGTCAAGAAAGTTGACCCAGATAAGCTGGAATCTCGATCTGTAAAATGTAATTTTGTGGGATATCCTAAAGAGACTTTAGGGTATTACTTTTACACCGATCATCGGGTGTTTGTCTCCAGACATGCTACCTTCTTGGAAAAGCAGTTTATCCTTGAAGGAAATAGTGTTATTCCTAGAAATCTAACAATGAGATTTACAGAAGGGGGGTTGAATGTAAATCTCAAAACTTTTTCAAGTTTTGAGCAGTTTATAAAGTTGTGTGTTCAAGAAGAACAAGTGTGTGAATTGCTTTAAGCTAATACAGACAGATATATATTCAAGCACAAATGTAAAGAACACAACAGACCTTAAAAACTTTTCTGGTGGATTTGTTGTTCCACCAGAGATGGTATATTAGAAAATCTGTGTTCAACAATGTTGATCACAGCTGCATCCTAGTACAAACTAGATGAATTTTCTCTCAAGATATTTCTTAACAGCTCTGGAAAAAATCTCTCTAATTACTAGCTTCTTCTTGGTTCATATATATTACCAAGTGTACAAGTGAAAAACAATATAAAATTACAATAGTAAAATAAGTTCTTCACTTGCTTCTTTTCCTGTTCACTCAAGTACTTTGTTGACTATTGCAACTTTGTACAAAAGAAGAACGGCTGCTTTTTCTGTTGATCCTGAAATTCGGCTACCACATCTCAGTTTTCTCTGTCAACCCACGTGCCTCTGCTTGTAGGTACAACTACCACTTATCAACGGCTGATTAGCAGAACATCCGTTGAAGCTTTCATCCGTTGATGACTTCATCCGTTGAAGGATGTTATCCGTTGAAGCTTTCATCCGTTGATGCTCTCATCCGTTGAAGGATGTTATCCGTTGAAGCTTTCATCCGTTGATGCTCTCATCCGTTGAAGGATGTTATCCGTTGAAGCTTTCATCCGTTGATGCTCTCATCCGTTGAAGGATGTTATCCGTTGAAGCTTTAGAGACATCCGTTGAAGCTTAGCTTCTCATCCGTTGAAGGTCTTTTAAGTCATCCGTTGATACCACTTCATTTATACAAAATTACAAGGCATGAAATATTTACAATTGGCCTTCCTATCTGCATATCATCTAGTAGTCAACATGACTCATAGTTTCTCTCAACTTCTAAGAATTACAATTTTAAATACAGAGACTGAAATATGCTACAATACTAGACTTATTTCTAAGTAAAGCTACACCATCAACGGATAGCCAAAGTGGTCTTATCCGTTGAGGCTACAGACACTAAATTTCTACTTAAGTGTTTTGTTAAACATATCATCAAACTAATGCACATATATTCCTAACAATCTCCCCCTATTTATGTCTATAAGAACTGTAGGCATAAATTCAGAGTTAACTTGATGATAACAAAACACTTAACAAATATTTGAATTGAAACTAAGTAGAAATATAAAAAGTGCTGCAAAAGTGTATGTACTAGGAGGTAATTGAAGATTTACAGTATTTCCAAGGGTGCTCCTCTAGCCTGAGCAAAACATCATTTTCTTCTTTGTTCCCTGGTTTTCTTTCCTAGCCCTTTGTCATTTCCCTCAATTTGGAGTTGGAGTTTTCTGAAGAATTCAGCTTCATCTTCATCACTGATATCCAACTTAGATTGCATTTCCTTGAGAGTTTCATTGCTGGCAATCTTGAGTTGGTCTTCAAGTCTGAAAAATCTTCTGACTCCTCTGTCATCTCTAAATTCCATCAACCAATGAGGTGATTTGTGAATTTTAGTTCCCCTTTCTTGTATGAGTAAGGTTCTGGGCAAAGCATTTGGTTCCCTCCAAGTCTTCCTTATGTTGGCAATCTTGTTGAGAATTTCAGTCTTGGCTGTTCTGGTAAAGCCAGAATCCTTTTTGATGGCTGAAAAGACTCTGATCAAGGTAGAGTAGCCTTCATTTAGAATCCTGTGGAGAGGCCATGTTCTTTCCCCAGCTCCTTTATATCTGAACACTAATCTTTCTGGTAACTGTCTGTAGGCAGCTATTCCCCTTACATCCTCCAGCTCATCCAGATAGAGTTCAATGTCTGAAATTTCTTTTATGTCACAGATGTGAACATAATCATCTTTAGAAATGGGTGACTTAGGTTTAGGTTTTTGTTTTTGAGTGAATTTCTTAGAGGTTGTGGGAGGTGTAGATTTTGGTTTTCTTTTCTGTTTCTTTGGTGGTGGAAGAGTGGTTAGAAAGGTAGGCAATGTGATGTTGTCCCAATCAATAGGTTCCTCTTTGGAATGATTGGTTCACCATGGATATTTATAGAGGGATCAGTAACAAAAGGTTCAGGTATGGAAGGTAGTGGTTTAGATGTAGATTTGGTATCTTCAGGGTTATCTTCACTCCTTCTGTGTGCCTTGGCCTTTCTTCTGTTTCCCTTCTGCCATTCCTCTCTTTCCTCCATATTTTCACCAAATATGCTCCCAAGAACCTCATCTAAGTTAGCAATCTTTTCTTCACCCCTGACTTCAATTCCTTTCATTTCTTCAACTTGGCTTGACTTTAGCTGTTTTTCAAGCTTTGCTTGTGCTCTTTTGTCAGCCTTTAATTGCTTGGCTTCTTCTTTCTTAGCTATTGAGAATTTGGGATGTCCTTGCATCACACATATGCTCTTTCCCTCTCTAATGATAATAGCTCTATTTCTCCTTACAGCCTCATCCATGGACTTTTTGAGATAGGCAATACTCCTGCCTAAGATCTTGTTCTCATCATCTTTTGAAGGAGGAAAGTCCACTTCTTTTAAAGGATTCTTTGTTGAGTCCTTATTGGATCTTTCATTGGGCTTGAGGATTATAGCTTGTAGCTCTTTGGAAGAAGCTTCTCCATCCTTAAGACTCCCTACTGGCATGAGCTCCATGTTGATTGGTTCAATCTTTGTGCTAAATTTCACAGATGTTGATTTGTTTTGTGTAGAACCAAACACCAATTGCAACCTTTCATCAATTCTCCTCCATTGTTCTTTCATTTGTATTTCAGCTGCTGCTAGCTGAATCAAATCAATTCCATCAGATTTTCCCTTGATTTGAATGATTGGAGAGGTAGTGATGGCAGGAACTAGCACTTTAGATATCTGAATCTTTGTAGAGGGCTCTCCTTCCCCTTCCCTGTTATTCTCCCCCTTTTTGTTATCATCAAGGAGAGGGGTCAAGCCTTGTGCTTTTGCCAGCTGCATTAGGAGATTGGTTTGAGATTGTTGGTTGAGAAGAAGGGTGGCCACAGAATCTTCAATTCCTTGAACTCTGTCTTCCAACTTGGCCAGCCTTTGTTCAGTAACTGATTCCTTTTTCAATCTCGAAACCAAGTCCTGCAAAGTACCATAGGGCATGACTGAATCCAATTTTTCTGAAGTGAAGGATTTCAAGTCAGCAATATCTTTCCTGAGATCATTTAGACTCATATCTTGCTTTACTTTCTGCAACTTCATGAGATGCAGTGAGTCCAGGTGAGCTTGGAGGATAGCCTTGATATTTGCATTTGAAGTGTTCTGAATGGCCTGTTGAATAGTGATGATTTGTTTGACCAGGTGGACATTGAATTCACCTGTTCTATGCTCCTTAGTCAGGGCCCATTCAGGTAGATTAGAAATGGAACTAGGGTCTTCATCTCCCCCTATGTTCATGCTTCCATCAGAAGAAATAGAGTCATCATCATCAGAATTTACTCCAAATTCCTCAGATGGCTCACCAGCTGTAGAAGGCATCCTGTTAATAGCAGCTTTATCCCTTTGAAGAGATTCTGTTGAGTGCACTAGATGTAGTGTCCTCTCTGCCTCCTCATTGCCCTGAGCAGCCAACAGTTGATAGGCTGTCACAGGATGAGTAAAAGTGTCAGCATCCAAGGAAATGTTATCAATTACAGCTTTGTAATGTTGCTGAAATTGTCTTTCCTTTTCAGCATCATCCACAATCATTGACTCATGAGCAATGGCTGGTTCCACCCTTGTATCAACTGTACCTGCTTTTCTCTCTTTTTCTCTATGTTCTTGCATCAGGGGCTCCCCCTGGCTCACACATCTCACTCCCTCACCTTCACCTTCTAAGGTGGTACTCCACTCACTGACTTTTGCCATGCTGGAAGAAATAGCATGCATTTTTGTGCTCTCAATCTCTCCTTTTGCCTGGGAGCAACCCAGCCTCTCACTCAAATTTTCACTCCCTGCCCTCAATCCTAAAAGTGATTGCACAGTATTCATGTCTTCTACACTTGGAATCATTTCAGTTGTTTGTGTAGAGACTATCAACGGATGTGGAATATCCGTTGAAGTTGAAACTGTTGTTATCAACGGATAACTGCTGTTAAGCTTATCCGTTGAAGAGCAACCACTTGTCAACGGATGAGTGATATCCATTGAAGAAGGAAAAGAAGATGAAATTGAAAGTGATATAACTGTTGAATCTGTATAGATTGATTTGATCTGTGTCACCAAAACTCAAATCAATCCACACAGATTCAACAGTTATATCACTTTCAATTTCTACTTCTTTTCCTTCTTCAACGGATATCACTCATCCGTTGACAAGTGGTTGTTCTTCAACATAAGCTTAACAGCAGTTATCCGTTGATACCATCAGTGTCACCTTCAACGGCTATTCCATATTTGTTGATAGTCTCTACACACACAACTGAAACAATTCCAAGTGTAGAAGACATGATTACTGTACAATCACTTTTAGGACTGAGGGAAGGGAGTGTCAATTTGAGTGAGAGGCTGGGTTGCACCCAGGCAAAAGGAGAGATTGAGAGCTCAAATATGCATGCTATTTCTTCCAGCATGGCAAAAGTAAGTGAGAGGAGTACCACCTTAGTAGGTGAAGGTGAGGAAGTGAGGAGTGTGAGCTAGGGGAGCCCCTGATGCAAGAATAGAGAAAAAAAGAAAGGCAGGTACAACAGATATAAGGGTCCAGCCATTGCTAGTGAGTCAATGATTGTGGATGATGCTGAAAAGGAAAGACAATTTCAGCAACATTACAAAGCTGTAATTGATAACATTTCCTTGGATGCTGACACTTTTACTCATCCTGTGTCAGCCTATCAGTTGTTGGCTGCACAGGGCAATGAGGAGGCAGAAAAGACACTACATCTAGTACATACAACAGAATCTATTCAAAGGGATAAAGCTGCTATTAACAAGATGCCTTCTACAGCTGGTGAGTCATCTGAGGAATTTGGAGTAAATTCTGATGATGATGACTCTGTTTCTCTTGATGGAAGCATGAACTTAGGGGGAGATGAAAGCCCTAGTTCTATTCCAAATTTACCTGAATGGGCCTTGACAAAGGAGTCTACACCAGGGCAATTCAATGTCTCCTTAGTCAAACAAATCAATACTATCCAACAGGCCATTCAGAAAACTTCACATGCTAGTACCAAGGCAATCCTTACAGCTCACCTGGACTCACTGCATCTCATGAAGTTGCAGCAAGTAAGCCAGAATCAGAGTATGGATGAACTCAAGAAGGATATTGCTGACTTGAAATCCTATAATTCTGAAAAATTGGATTCAGTCATGCCCTATGGTACAATGAAGGACTTATTGTTGAGATTGAAAAAGGATTTAAATACTGAAAAAAGGCTGGCTAAGTTAGAAGACAGAGTCCAAGTTATTGAAAATTCTGTGGCCAGCATTCTTCACAACCAACAATCTCAAACAAGTCTACTTATGCAGCTGGCAAAGGCACAAGGCTTGACCCCTCTCCTTGATGATAACAAAAAGGGGGAGAGAAAAAGGGAAGGGGAAGGAGAGCCATCTACAAAAATCCAGATATCTAAAGTGCTAGTTCCTGCCATCACTACTTCTCCAATTATGCAAATCAAAGAAAAGCCTGATGCAATTGACCTAATCCAGCTAGCAGCAGCTGAAATTCAAGTGAAAGGGCAAAGGAGGAGAATTGATGAAAGGGTACAACAATTGTTTGGCTCATACAAGATAAATCAATATCTGTGAAATAGCAGCACAAAGGTTGAACCAATCATTATGGAGCACAAGCCAGAAAGGAGGAATAAGGTTGGAGAGACTTCTTTCAAGAATCTAAAACCTATGGTTCTCAAGCCCAACACTAGATCCAGCAAGGACTCCACAAAGAACCCCCTAGACTTTGCTCAGATGAAAGAAGTGGACTTTCCTCTTCCAAAGCCTGATGAAGACAAAGTTTTGGGTGCTAACATCATAAAGTACAAGGAGACCAAGGACATAGCTGAAAGAATGAAAATGGCCATTATCTTTAGAGAGGGAAAGAGTATCTGTGTGATGCAAGGACATCCTAAATTTCTAAAGGCCAAGAGGGAAGAAACCAAAAGGTTGAAGAAAGAAGCTGAAAAACTCAAGGCTGACAAAAGAGCATAAACAAAGCTTGAACAACAGCTAAAGTCAAGTCAAGTTGAAGGAGAGAAAGGAATTGAAGTCAGGGGTGAAGACAAGATTGCAAACCTAGATGAGGTTTTTGGGAGTATATTTGGTGAGAGTATGGAGGAAAGAGAGGAATGGCAGAAGGGAAACAGAAGAAAGGCCAAGGCACATAGAAGGAGTGAAGATAACACTGAAGAAACTAAATCAATATCTAAACCACTACCTTCCATACCTGAACCTTGTGTTGCTGATCCCACTATAAACATCCATGGTGAACTAATCATCCCAAAAGAGGAACCTATTGATTGGGACACCATCAAATTGCCTACCTTTTTAACCACTCTTCCACTACCAAAGAAACAGAAAAGAAAATCCAAATCTATACCTCCCCTAACCTCTAAGAAATTCACTCAAAAACAAAAACCTAAGCCTAAGCCACCCATTTCTAAAGATGATTATGTTCACATCTGTGACATAAAAGAAATTTCAGACATTGAACTCTATCTGGATGAGCTGGAGGATGTAAGGGGAATAGCTGCCTACAGACAGCTACCAGAGAGATTGGTGTTCAGATACAAAGGAGCTGGGGAAAGAACATGGCCTCTCTACAAGATTCTGAATGAAGGCTACTCTACCTTGATCAGAGTCTTTTCAGCCATACAAAAGATTCTGGCTTTACCAGGACTGCCAAGACAGAAATTCTCAACAAGATTGCCAACATAAGGAAAACTTGGAGGGAGCCCAATGCTTTGTCCAGAACTTTACTCATTCAAGAAAGGGGAATTACAATTCACAAATCACCTCATTGGTTGATGGAATTTAGAGATGATAAAGGAGTCAGAAGATTTTCAGACTTGAAGACCAACTTAAGATTGCCAGCAATGAAACTCTCAAGGAAATGCAATCTAAGTTGGATATCAGTGATGAAGATGAAGCTGAATTCTACAGACAACTCCAACTCCAAATTGAGGAAAATGACAAAGGGATAGGAAAGAAAACAAGGGAACAAAGAAGAAAAAGATGATTTGCTCAGACTAGAGGAGCACCCTTGAAAATTCTGTAAATCTTCAATTACCTCCTAGTACATACACTTTTGCAGCACTTTTAAACTTCTACTTAGTTTTAATTCATATATTTGTTAAGTGTTTTGTTATCAAAGTTAACCCTGAATTTATGTCTACAATTCTTATAGACATAAATAGGGGGAGATTGTTAGGAATATATGTGCATTAGTTTGATGATATGTTTAACAAAACACTTAAGTAGAAGTTTAGTGTTTGCAGCCTCAACGGATAAGACCATATTGGCTATCCGTTGATGGTGCAGCTTTACTTAGAAATAAGTCTAGTGTTGTAGCATATTTCAATCTCTGTATTTAAGATATAATTCTTAGAAGTTAAGAGAAGATATAAGTCATGTTGACTACTAGAAGATATGCAAATAGGAAGGCCAATTGTAAATATTTCATGCCTTGTAATTTTGTATAAATGAAGTGGTATCAACAGATGTCTTAAAGACCTTCAACGGATGAGAAACAAAGCTTCAACGGATGTCTCTAAAGCTTCAACAGATAGAGCTTCAACTGCTAACACATCAACGGATAAAGCCATCAACGGATGAAGGCTTCAACGGATGTTCTGTTAAATAGCAGTTGATAAGTGGTAGTTGTAACAGCAGACAGAGGCACATGGGTTGTCAGAGATAACTGAAATGTGGAAGCCTAATTTCAGGAACATCAGAAAAAGCAGCCGTTCTACTCTAGTACAAAGAGGCAATAGTCAACAAAGTACTTGAGTGATATGGAGAAGAAACAAGTGGAGAACTTATTTTATTATTGTATTTTTATCTTTGTCTTCACTTGTACACTTGGTGATATATAAACCAAGTAGCAGCTAGTAATTAGAAGAGAATTTTTCCAGTGCTGTTTAGAAAAATCTTGAGAGAAAAATTATCTAGTTTGTACTAGGATGCAGCTGTGATCAACATCTTGAATCACAGATTTTCTGAAATACCATCTCTGGTGGAACAACAATCCACCAGAAAAGTTTTTAAGGTCTGTTGTGTTCTTTACATTAGTGCTTGAATATATATTTGTCTGTATTAGCTTAAAGCAATTCACACACTTGTTTATCTTGAACACATAAAGCCTTTAAAACTGCTCAAAACTTGAAAAAGTTTTGAGATTTATATTCAACCCCCCTTCTGTAAATCTCATTGTTAGTCCACTAGGAATAACAGTATGAGTTTTGATAGTATGGAATGAAGGATTAAGGCAAAAACAATCTTTAAAGATCAGTGAAGAAAGTTTTCAGAACTCTATAGACAATGATTCTAGTATTAGTAAATGGTATCTTGATATTCCCTATACCTAGGGTGTACATGATGAAGGATTTAAGGATAAGCTTAGAGGTTTTACAAGGAGAAAGGTAATATTCAAAGTTCTCAAGAATAGAAATTTTGAGAAAAAAAGTATATGACGCAATAATAATAATGCCAGGTGGGCACGTGTTAAACCTAAGAATTATAGATTGAACCAATGAAGGTCAGAATTGTTAAAGCAAGAAGGGCCCAAGATAAAAGACGTCCTAAGTACGATCGAGAGTCAGCCATGATAATGTTTACATTTAAAGACTAAGGCAGTGACTTATGGAAAAATGGTGATTTTTTTTACCACAAGGACTTAAGAAAAGCATTTTCACATAAGCAGTGATTTGAAATGAGGTAGAAAATTTAGTGAAGGTGGTTAAAATGACATTGATTGTAAGGAAATATTACTATTAGGAAATGCCAAAGAGGTGGCTGACATTTTAAGTGTAAGAAGACAATTATCGGCGCTCGTGCCAGAGGAATACAGTGATAATGGTTAAAGCCATGAAGATTGTATTATGGTTTGAAAGATTGACATTCCTTCTGATGATTGTGCGATACTCAACCGTGATAGTAGTTTGGTAAAGATTTAATTTATGAAATCGCCGTGAGCGGGCTATCTATCTTATAAGGTCATATCTTGAGATAATCCAGGACCATGTTATGAAAGGACTAAATGAACCTTTGAGCTTCATGTCTCCTAATAAAGACATATGGTTAATAATGGTATTAACCTGCTATCGTTGCTTTTATTGAAACTCTTCTGCAATTTTATCTGCTTCATGTCATATGTACGCCAAGTTCAGGAGTGTCTTCATGAATCATAAAATGGTGATTATGTTGCCTCCTTAGAAGAATTCGATACGACATGTATGGACTCCGTATGGTTAGCTATTATGATTTCATATAAAATGTATGACTACAGTAGGTCAGTGGTGGACCATAGTATTGCAATAATGATTCTGCGAGTAATGTGCCGATTACAGCCGTGAGACTTGTATTGGAATGAATGTTGAGATTGAGTACCCCTAATGGGGTCGTGTTGATATATAAGTTATCATTGATAGACTACCTAGTGGAGTATTTACATAAATATTTATTCCCTCTTATGAATAGAGAGTCGTATTACTATACGAGGAAGGTTGCAGTGCAAGCATAGAATTCTAGGAACAGTGATGTCTAAAATGAAATCCCTTATTCGAGTTTCGATGTCGAGGGAGTTTCAAAAGTGAGTGTTTATGAGCTCGAGCAAGAGCATGGATCCATGGAATGATGGACGGAATAGTAAATATTCTGGCACGTGAAATGCGATGCTATAATACTTGATATTGATATATATATACATATATTTTGTTCTCCTATGACAAACCTCTATAGTTCAGAGGTAGATTCCAAGCCAGATATTTGTTGCAGTATTTTTTCATATACAATTCTCTTCAATTCGTTCTTTTCTCCCTTTTCATTTTGTATAAGCTGAGAAGAACAACCCTTCCAGAAGGGGAGGTATTGCCGAATGACTATCTATCTGTGTGATAGAAGCCTAGTAGGATACCCCATGTTGTTTAATTGCTTGTCAAGTACTAAAGGCTGGCCACCTTCTGTACTAACTATGCAATAGAACAAGTGTTCATGATCATAGTGATCTCTCAATAAAATCTTTTACTTCTATATGATAGATCAAGCTTTCGAAGATGGAAGCAGCTAAAGGAAGTAGTATCAGTGAGGTGGTATTCCGAATCTAACATGTTCATGATACTAAGGTTGAGGCGGTTATTAAAAGGTTATAGAATACTAACGAGCAAAAGTGTAACCAGTATAGTATTATGTACGGAAGATAGTAATGACTACGAACAAGAAAAGAAGGAGTATTGAGAAGCAAAAGCTATAGTGCTAGAAGCTATTATGAGAGTCTGTGTAATAGACTTGAAAAAATTTAGAATGATCATTTATCGCGGATTGAGTTTTCTTACGACAATAGATCATATGTCATTATCGAGATGTCGCCTTATGAGATCCTTGAGGGAAGACAATGTCGACCTCCCTTATGTTAGGATGAAGATTGTAGAGCGCAAGATGCTCGGACCCGCAGTAGTCCAAAGGATCAAGGATATAATAGATCTAATCAGAGGACGGC
The DNA here is from genome assembly GCF_009905375.1 of Apium graveolens. Classification (NCBI taxonomy): domain Eukaryota; kingdom Viridiplantae; phylum Streptophyta; class Magnoliopsida; order Apiales; family Apiaceae; genus Apium; species Apium graveolens. The sequence goes on from NC_133654.1 coordinate 218,678,091, forward strand.
TGGTAGTAGCCCAAGATGGACATAAGAAGTATGTTGATTTGACATGAAAGGACAAAGAATAGGAAGTAGGGGACCTAGTGCTGTTATAGGTATTCCCTTGGAAAGGATGGATAAGGTTCGGAAGGAAAGGAAAGCTAAGCCCACGAATTGTTGGACCCTTGGATATATTAAGACGTATGAGGAAGTTAGCATATGAGCTATGCCTACCCCCGAACATGTAGCAAGTTCATAACGTGTTCCACGTATCAATGTTAAGGAAGTATAATTCGGATGCCAGACAAATAGGGGCATATGAGCGCATAGGCATGCAACCAGACGTAACCTATATGGAGCAACCAGAAAGGGTTATAGATCGAAAAGGAACAAGTGCTTAGGAGAAGGGTTATCAAACTAGACAGAGTTTGGTGGTAGAACCACAATGTGGGAAAATTTACTTGAGACTTAGAAAGTGCAATGCTAAGAGAGCATCCCTATTCATTTTCTATCTGATTCCGGGACAGAATCCTTTTAAGAGGAGAGACTGTAATAACCCCAATTTTTGGAATTTTTTTTTGAACACGGATGAATAGTAACTTTTGCTGATGATGCTGATTAAGGAAAATTATCAGAACACGCTATATAGGAGTACTGTTATGGAAATTCTAAGATCGTATTAGTACTACATAATGTAAATAAGTGTATGTAAAGATCGTCATAATCCAAATTCGAACACTTTGATTTTTCCCAAAAATCCACCAGATACCGAAAGAATTGGGTATAAGGTAACATAATTAAAAGGATTTAAATTCAAGGATTATAAGAGATGATCATAAAAGGAATATAAATTATTAAGAAGGTTTAGGGGAACCCAAGTAATAAGATCCCGGGTATGATCTCTCAAACGATAAATGAGAATGAAAGTTAAGCTGATCTGTTATACGGTTCGCTTAACTTTCATTCTCGTTTATCGTTTGAGGGATCATACCCGGGATCTTATTACTTGGGTTCCCTTAACCTTTCTCAATACATTATATTCCTTTTATGATCCTCTCTTATAATCCTTGAATTTAAATCCTTTTAATCATGTTACCTTATACTCAATTCTTTCGGTATCTGGTGGATTTTCCGGAAAAATCAAAGTGTTCGGATTTGGATTCTGACGATCTTTACATACACTTATATACCACATAGAGTACTAATAATATCCCAGAAGATCAATAAAAGAATCCCTACATAGTGTGGCATGAAAAGTTTTCTTATTCAGCATAATCAGCAAAACACTATTCATAAGGGTTTCAAAAATTCCAAAAATTGGGGTTATTACATAAACTGTGGTATATCTTATTTAAATATTTAAATAGATAGAGCCCGCAATAAAAACATAACAAGCCTTTTATTAATATGAATGAAATCAAAACAGATTACATAAAAGTTATTCCTAAATCCTCATACATGATTGGACTTAGGACATATCTCTTTCAAACATAACATCACAAATATATCTAACAATCTCCCCCAACTTGTAAATTAGCATAATATACAAGTTTAACAGATATTTGATGATGTCAAAAACATTAAGTACAAATGCATGAGAATTTGACTAGATAACTAGAACTTACAGTCCTTATAGCTTTACCATCCTCAAAGGCCGATATCAGATTCAGTCTGTATACACTTCAGAATTTAAGCAGTTGTAGATCTTTGACTTGACTTCAATTTCTGATCTCTTTGATGTCAGGAGTTGTTCTGAGATAGTTCTTCAACAAACATCTCTCAACATATTCAAGTTCATTGACCATCCTCCTTTTAGCAATTTTCAGTTCAACTGTATCTTCACCAGTTTGGAAAATAGCAGCCCTGAGATAATTTATTTTAGCTTTCCTTATATCCTGATCTAGTCTGATGATATAGGATTTCATACTCTAGATTGAATTCAAGTCCCTTAATACCAGAAAATGTAGTGATGATTTTAGCAGTATTAGGCTTCATTTCAACAATTTCTCCTCTGTGAGATCTGTACTTAGGACAGTATGGGCTGTCAGACTTTACAGAGTAAAGCTTCTTCTGTCTTTGAATATTTGATTTTAAACACCCTGTAGCACCATCTGTTGATCTGTTTTTTCACTTGAAGCAGAAATAAAACATGTTCCAGTTCTTCAAACTTCAAAATACTTCAATGAGATAACATTCTCCCTGATCTGGAATACCCTCCCATCTGTCATAAAGTATAACATGATATCTTCTTTCAAAACAGAGTGGTAAACCATTTGTACAGATTCAAGTTGATTCAATCTCTCAGGAGTTGCTCCTACACCTGGTTCACTTAAGGAAGTTGGATCATTGGTAGTATTATGTACTCTCTTCTCCTTAGAACTACCCAGTCCTGATTTATCTCTTGCTTCCTTTCCCATAATAACTCTTGCTTCAAAACCACTTGATATAGTCTTCAAAGGTTGAGTCTGTTGAGCTTTGGTGAATCCTGGTAGTAGAATCTTTGAAGGTTTAACATGAGCAATGCCAAGGTTTCCTTTTCCTTATCTTCTGAAATCAAGCCAACTTGAGCTATGTTAGAGGTTGCTTGCTTCACTGAAATATCAGAATTTACTAAGTCCTGATCTTGAACAACATGAGCTATGTCAAAGGTTGTTTGAATATCCTTTTTCTTCAAAATCAGACTAGCATCTTCATCAGATTTTTCTTCCAGATCTATAACTGGCATATATACCTTTACAGGTTCACCAATTTTTTCTTTGCCCTTGGATCTTGGATCTAATTCCATTTGTGATTTGGCTTTAGTTGCCTCAAAATTTGTCCTCTCCTTAATCACAATACTCTTAGGTTTTGGAAGTTTCTTTTCAAAAAAGAAGCTTTAGAATTGAAGTTGACTTTTTCTGCTTTAAGTCTAGCTTCTTCTTCCTTAGACTTTCAAAGTCCATTCTAGGATTTTCTTTGAGAAATAATCTCTTTGAAATCTCTTCATCAAGTTCCAGATGTTCAGTAGAACTTATCCTTTTACCAGTATTAGAACTTATTCTTCTCCCAGTATCAAAAATTCTTTTTTGACTTGTAGTTCCAGCTTTGCTTGATAAAAAACCTTTGCTTTGACCATGACCTCTACCCATTCCAGAGTTTCCCTGGTCATCATTTCCATCATCCTTACCATCATCCTTACCCTTCAGTACTTGACTAGATTTGCATTTGGACTTAATTACTTTCTCCCCCTTTTTGGCATCAGCAGGTAAAAGAAGAGAGACAAGCAATTCTACTGAGGATTGGATCTCATTGAGCTGAGTTTGCTGAGAAGCTTGATTCTTTAGAATTTTAGAAATTTGATCTTGTTGCTTCTCCTGAGTCTTTTCAATATACCCAATTCTGTCAAAGTCTGGCTTGAAAAATCTGTTCTTTTCCAGTTTTATATTCATATATTGCTGGATTAGAGATTCTTGAATTTTATTCACCTTGTCATGAGTTATTGAGTGTTGACCTTGAAGGTGCCTAGTACTCATTGCAGTAACTCTCAGCTGTGCCTTGAAATCATCATTTATCAGCATTTCATCAGCTTTGGCAAGGTGCTCAGCAAGATTTTTTTCTGTAGGAACAAAACTAACTGTGTTCCATTCCTTAGTCCACTCATTTCCTCTAGGAGTTTCACTCCAAGGTACTGGTGTATCCTCTCGAACAAACTTCTTGATCAAATCAGCTTTGCATGGAGCTTGTTGAGGTGCATGTCCAGATGGACCAGCTGCATCAGCATCTACATTTGCATCAGCTTCACCAGTAAGTTCAGCATTATCAGCATCAGAACTTACAGAGCCTGCAGTATCAGCATCCTTTGATAGAATTACTGTATATGAGGCTATAGAGGCTTCAACATCATCCTCTAAATTCTGATCTGCAACTAAGTTCTGATCCACATCCAAATGTTGATGCCCACCTAAAATCTGATTTTCATCATCCAGATTCAGAATTGGCAGTGTTGGAATATCTTCATTGAAATCAGCATCTAGAATTGGTGTTGTTGGTGGAGTGAGTTGAGTTGGTGGAGCTTCCAAGTACAAAACCTCAGGCACAATCAAGTTTGAATATCAATTTCAGCACTTGTACCTGGGTCTTCAACATGTACTGGATCACTTATTAGAGACACATGAGGTGTAGGCACTTTCTCTGGAATATCATGTTGTTCTTGAATAGGAGACTTGTGAGCTGATTCAGCAGTAGGAAGTAATTCAATGACTATAGGTTCTGTTGGGATCAGAGATTCTTGACCCCTTCCTTTGCTATTGCTTCCAGAATATCTTCAGAGTGAGATGATTCACTTACAGCCCTCCTGACTCTTTGCTTTTTAAGTCTCTTTACAGAATTAGAGACTTTGGGAGCTTCATCATCAGAATTTAGCTTTCTAAGCCTTTTTAGGGGCCTAGAACTCCCAGTTTCAGTATCTTTCTGAGAAGAGATCTTCTCAGCTTCTGCAACAATAGGTTCTGATATTGGAACCTGTTCCTCATTGTCTGACTCATCTCTCAGAATAATTCTCCTTCTCTTCTGTTAAGACTGAGGTACTATCTTAGTCCTCTTGGGTTTTAAAGATGAAGGTTTCATTGGATGTGTTGAAGGTTGAGGTTGAGATGACTGTGTTGGTTTGAAATATGTCCTAATGGATGGTTGAGTTGGTTGAGGTTGAGAAGATTGAGGTTGGTGAGAGATGGTAGGTTCTGATGGCTGTTGTGTTTGTTGTGATGTGTTGGTGGGTTGGACATCAGGGTAAACAGATGTGTATGTTTGTGGATCAGCATTTAGCAAGATCCGTTTTACTAACTGAGGAATCTGTAAGGGTCTCTGCACTTGTTTCTTAAAGTAAGCATTTAAAAAATCATTAAAAGCCCTTTTTGCAAGCATAAAGGGTGGAATTAAAGTACTGGCTAGTTGGGATTCATCAGCACAATAAAAGTATATATAAGCTGGCAGAATCTAGGAAAGTATACTACATTCCTATCCTCTGTCATCCTATCCCCTATGAAACCTAGCACAGCACTTGCAAAATCAAAATAAGTTTGATGAATAAGGGCATACCTGATTTTCTGACTCATGATGGGAATATCATCAAAGTTGGAGCATTTTTTTGGCGAATGCCTTAGTGATACAATCAAAGAAAATGCTCCATTCCTTTCTGATATTTTCTCTTTTCAGTTGACCCGGCTTTCCCAAAATTCTCATAGCCCAGACTGGCCATAAGCTGCTGTAAGACAGGATCCTCCACTGTTGAGAATGTGCAACCTTCAGGTAAGTGGAGAGCTTTACGAACTGCTTCAGGAGTAACCACATGCTCGACATCTACTGATGTAAAAACAATGCTTGGAGTACCAGTAGCACCACCATCATTAAAAAGCCCAGTTCGCCAAAATATCAGCACTTGTTGGCTTGAAATAGTTTGAGGTTGGGTCAAAGCATACCCAATCTCACTATTGGCTAATAAATCTTGCACAAAGTGCAGATCTAATAGAACTTCAACCTTATTCAAGATTGCAGTATAGTTATTTGGTACTAACTTGGCTCCATCTACAATTAAATCCTTGGGTGACATTAGAAATAAGTGAGAAATTTGTTCGCCTGAAAGGTGTTTGAGAAGATGTCTGTAAAAAGAACCGTCAGAAAATGTGAGAGAGAATAAGAAAAGAGAGAGATGAGTAGAATAAAAATGAAAATAAAAGATTTGAAAATCTTTTATCTCTTTTACTTAGACACCCCCGTGACAGCAGTTAATGAGTAGTGGAATAGACCTTTACACCTGTCAGCCATGCAGCAGTTAATGCAAAAGTTAATGGGCACGGTAAATAAGTAATAATTACATTGCATGTTCAGTTTTTAAAAAAAAACTGTTCCCACTAAACAAATGATTATTACTGCTTTATCTCACATAAACCAATATTCTGTAAAAATATGACTGTTCAAGTAATGACCAAAAATAAACCCAAGTAAATAAATACTGCCATGTCAACATCAGAACTTGATTATTATCAGAATTTAAAAGTCATCAAATATGGCTCCTTCACTCGAAAAGTGAATGTTTATTTCTGTAATTTTTCACACAAATACTGATATGAGTACATCAGAACTTAATCATCAGAACTTCCATCAGAACTTGTCCTCAAAATTTATGCAACTGACACTTAAACTGTTCACCTAAAAACAACATTGATCACCACAGTAATTTTCATCATTCATATGGAGTGTAAGTGTGTGCATTAAGCTAAATATCAGAAAAAGAGTAAAGTCTGATTCACTTCAGTACATCTTAGAAATAAGGCATAACTAAGAACTTTGCTCAAAATCTGTCATTATTCTGAAGTCTACTATAGAATGAGTTCATGCATGAGTCCACCTCAACTGTTTTGTGCTCATTTCATGCATCTTTTGAAATTCCTTTTTACAGTGGCTTCTCAGTGTAAGTGAGTCACAACTGCTTATCAGAATTTATGCTATTATCAGAGTATTTCTCCAGTAATCAGAGAATGTGAAAAGTCACCAAGAAAATTTTATTTTGCTTTTTCTAATGCATATTACTTAATACCAGCAATGCACTGGTCTTCCCTTCCACATTTATACTCTAGATCTCAAAGGAGTACCTGATATTTATTTCTTTTCTTTTTCTTTTTCTTTTGATAAGTGAGGCTTATCAGCACTTAGTACATCCATCAGATTTACTTAACATCAGAAATTAACAGATAAGAAGCACTATTCTAGTTTTTTGACTTAGTAATAAGATACACAAAGTAAACTTTAACTAAGCTCAATATCAGAATTTGCTTGTGTTAAAAGATTTCCACATAAACAATTACTTCAAATATGGGATCTTTAGTATATTAAAGACTACTAGATCAATATCTAGCACAGTTATCCTCATTGGATTGAATAGTCACAGAAACATTCATATCA